>NC_090335.1:7702501-8005380 GCF_035084215.1 Heptranchias perlo
CCCCCTCCCTCTCCCGATTGCTGTTCCCCTCCCTCTCCCGATCGCTGATCCCCTCCCTCTCCCGATCGCTGTTCCCCTCCCTCTCCCGATCGCTGATCCCGTCCCTCTCCCGATCACTGATCCCGTCCCTCTCCCGATCGCTGTTCCCCTCCCTCTCCCGATCGCTGTCTCCCTCCCTCTCCCGATCGCTGTCTCCCTCCCTCTCCCGATCGCTGTCCTCCTCCCTCTCCCGATCGCTGTCCCTCTCCCTCTCCCGATCGCTGTTCCCCTCCCTCTCCCGATCGCTGCCCCCCTCCCTCTCCCGATCGCTGTTCCCCTCCCTCTCCCGATCGCTGTCCCCCTCCCTCTCCCGATCGCTGTCTCCCTCCCTCTCCCGATCGCTGTCTCCCTCCCTCTCCCGATCGCTGTTCCCCTCCCTCTCCCGATCGCTGTCCCCCTCCCTCTCCCGATCGCTGTCCCCCTCCCTCTCCCGATCGCTGTCTCCCTCCCTCTCCCGATCGCTGTCCCCCTCCGTCTCCCGATTGCTGTTCCCCTCCCTCTCCCGATCGCTGTCCCCCTCCCTCTCCCGATCACTGATCCCCTCCCTCTCCCGATCGCTGTCCCCCTCCCTCTCCCGATCACTGATCCCCTCCCTCTCCCGATCGCTGTCCCCCTCCCTCTCCCGATCGCTGCCCCCTCCCTCTCCCGATCGCTGTTCCCCTCCCTCTCCCGATCGCTGCCCCCTCCCTCTCCCAATCGCTGTCACCCTCCCTCTCCCGATCGCTGTCCCCCTCCCTCTCCCGATCGCTGTTCCTCTCCCTCTCCCGATCGCTGTCCCCCTCCCTCTCCCGATCGCGGCCCCCTCCCTCTCCCGATCGCTGTCCCCCTCCCTCTCCCGATCGCTGTCCCCCTCCCTCTCCCGATCGCTGTCCCCCTCCCTCTCCCGATCGCTGCCCCCTCCCTCTCCCGATCACTGATCCCCTCCCTCTCCCGATCGCTGTTCCCCTCCCTCTCCCGATCGCTGCCCCCTCCCTCTCCCGATCGCTGTCCCCCTCCCTCTCCCGATCGCTGTCCTCCTCCCTCTCCCGATCGCTGTCCCCCTCCCTCTCCCGATCGCTGTTCCCCTCCCTCTCCCGATCGCTGTCCCTATCCCTCTCCCGATCGCTGTACCCCTCCCTCTCCCGATTGCTGTTCCTCTCCCTCTCCCGATCGCTGTCCCTCTCCCTCTCCCGATCGCTGTTCCCCTCCCTCTCCCGATCGCTGTCCCCCTCCCTCTCCCGATCGCTGTCCCTCTCCCTCTCCCGATTGCTGTTCCCCTCCCTCTCCCGATCACTGATCCCGTCCCTCTCCCGATCGCTGTCCTCCTCCCACTCCCGATCGCTGATCCTGCCTTCACAAAAGGGTAGTGGAAATCTGGAACTCTCTCCCTCAAAAAAGCTGTTCAGGCTGAGGGTCAATTGAAAATTGCAACACTAAGATTGATCGATTTTTGTTAGGTAAGGGTATTGAGGGTTAGGGAACTAAGGCGGGTAGATGGAGTTAAGATGCAGATCAGCCAAGATCTCAATGAATGGCGGAGTAGGCTCAAGGGGCTGAATGGCCTCCCCCTGTTCCTATGTTCCTCTCTCCACCAGGATGTTACCCTGACAATGCACGATCCAGGCACGGGGACATGTCAGGCAGAACTGTCGATATTTCTGGCAAGTGATGTCATCCCACCAACTCCCCCTCAGTCTTTCTCCCTCCTCTAGCTGAGGATAGTCATGATGCGGAGATGCCGGTGATGGACTGGGGTTGACAATTGTAAACAATTTTACAACACCAAGTTTTAGTCCAGCAATTTTATTTTAAATTCACAAGCTTTCGGAGGCTTCCTCCTTCGTCACATCGTTCACCTGACGAAGGAGGAAGCCTCCGAAAGCTTGTGAATTTAAAATAAAATTGCTGGACTATAACTTGGTGTTGTAAAATTGTTTACAATTAGCTGAGGATACTGGGTGTAGTAATGTCTCACTCTGCTTCACTGCTTTGTTTCTCTCTCTTCTCCACTTCTGTTTCTCACCATCTTCTCCACAGCTGTTCCCACCTTCTTCTCCTCAACCATTATGTTTCTCTCTTCTCTCCCATTTCTCTTTCTCTTTCTCCTCTTCCACTTCTATTTCCCACTTTCTTCTCCTCCAACATTCTATTTCTCACTTTCTCTCTTTCCTGCCCCATTCTGTTTCTCACTTTTTCCTCTGTCACTTATGTTTCTCTCTCCACCATTCTCTTTTTTTATTTTCTCCTCCTTCACTTCTGTTTTTCTCTCTCCTCCTCCAATTCTGTTTCTCACTTTCTTTTTCACTTCTATTTCTCTTTCTCCTCCTCCACTTATTATTGCTCTCTCCTCTCCTTCTATTTCTCTCTCATCCCTTTCATATCTCTCTCCTCAATGCTGGAGCCTCATGTTGGCCAGGGGCTGCAGAAAACTACTGAGGTTAATTCGAATTGCTAACAAAGAGACTGACTTATGAACTGAGGTGACCTGGAGTTCAGTCACTGGTCTGAACTGGCCAGAACCGGTTTGAATTTGTTCCGCTTCTTGGAGGGACAAAGGAGCTTTGATGAGACACCAGGCCTTATTTAGAAAAGGGGTAATGAGGTGATGCTACCTAGCCCCTTGGAACAGAGCCAATCAGGTGATGACACTGACCACTCAAGGAATTCTGAGCCAACCGGAGAAGACAGCATCATTCGAAAAGACAGGCTTGGGGTTAAAACTGAAGAATTGCAGGCTTGGTGCCAGAGTGTGTTTGTGAGGGAGACTCTGGAGACTAACCATCGTGGAAGTAGGGACCCTACGTCAGGGACGTAGAGACGACGTCGAGAGAGAGAGAGCGAATCGCCTGGCCAGCGTTATCTCTCCTTTCCGGGTAATATAATATCCTTTCTATTCTGTGACCACTCAGGGAGTGTTAGTCAGGGAAACCCAGTGGGTGTGCGTTTAAATCCTAGTTTGAGTATAAAACTGTATAACCTGCTGTAAACTGCATGCCTATATCTAATCAGACGTATAAGCGGTATGGACATGATCAAATAACGTTAATAAAGCGAATTGAGAATTAAGAGAGAATTGACTCTTCCTCTGTGTACGAAGCCAAAACCTTTAACCGGTGACTTCCGGTCAACACTCACCTTCACTTCCATCGCCCCCTCACCTTCCTCCATTTCTGTTTCTTGCTCTCTCCCCCTCCTCCATCTTTGCCTCATTTTTCTCTAGTTTCATCGTTCTCCCCCCTCACTTTGCGTATCTTCCTCTCTGCTTCTGTGTCTCTCTTTCACCTCCTTGCCGTCTGTTTCACTCTCTCCCTTCCATTCATCTCTCTCTCTCTCTCTTCAACTTCAGTTTCTGTTCTCCACTTTCACCTTCTCTTACCTCCCTCACTCCTCTCCCCTCTCCACCTAGTCCGGATCCTGCTATCACTGCGTAAGGTGGATTTGCCCAAAGGACAGAGGATCCATGAGGAACGGAGAACACCTCAACACAAGGAGGCTGATCACCTCAACATCCCACAAGCCAATACCATTGTCCCAAGTGAAGACGACCAGTTTAACCAAGCAGCTGATCAATACAATTCATACAAGTTCTGGAAACATTGCTAACCTCCAGCACACACACTATCATCTATCCAATAGACTAGCTATCTAATGCTGTTAACTTGCCAGCTAACTAAGGAGTTTACTCCTAAATTAATTTCACCAATTTATATCAATCTCAGGCACTGATCTCAACGACTATTTGATAAGCAGCGACCCAGTTAATGCTGAATTATTGCAATATCACTGAAGTGCCTGCTATTCATTTTGTTAATAATCCTATCTACTAATTGTTTGCATCTCAATGTTTGAGTATTGCTAATCATGATTTGAAGTTAATAAACAATTGTTAGTGAAAGTATTGTCTGACTTCTGTGACGATATGGCAAGAAAGGGTTAATTCATTCACTCAGTCACTTGTGGGCATCCCAACTGGGTGTTGGGAAGGTGAACTCATGTTCAATAGGAACTGGGTGATGGAAGGCAGTTCGGTGGGGCAAACGTTGACGTCATTCGTGCGCTAATGGGTACGGTAGCATGGTGGTTGTGTTACTGGACTAGTGATCCAGAGACCTGGACGAATAATCTGGAGTTATGAATTCAAATCCCACCACGGCAGCTGGGGAATTTAAATTGAATTAATTAAATAAAATCTGGAATTAAAGTACTACTAGTGGTAATGGTGGCCATGAAACTACTGGATTGTCATAAAAACCCAAGGAAGCTTGCTGTCCTTACCGGGTCTGGCCGACATGTGACTCCAGATCCACAGCAATGTGGTTGATTCTTAATTGCCCTCTGAAATGGCCGAACAAGCCACTCAGTTGTAAAATTTCACTTAAAAAAAAGTTGAAATAAGAATAAAACTGAACGGACTGCGAGGTAACGAGACACAACAAAAGCAAACCAAGCCTGGTCGACCCTGCAAAGTTCCTCCTCACTGAACAGCAGGGGGCTTGTGCCAAAAGTGGGAGAGCTGTCCCACAAACTGGTCAAGCAATAGCCACACTCACAGAATCATACCTTTCAGGCAACGTCCCAGACTCTTCCATCACCATCCCTGGGTACGCCCTGTTCCACCGGCAGGACAGATCGACCAGAGGTAGCGATGCAGTGATACACAGTCAGGAGGGAGTGGCCCTGGGAGTCCAGAAGATTGACTCCGAATTCCCCTGAAATCTAATGGCATCAGGTCAAACAGGGGCAAGGGAACCTCCTGCTGTGGTGATTACCACCTATCGCCCTCCCTCAGCTGATGAATCAGTCCTCCTCCATATTGAGAAGCAGCAAGGGCACAGAATGTACTCTGGGTGGAGGGACTTTAATGTCTATCACCAAGGGTGGCTCGGTAGCACCACTGCTGGCCAGGTCCTGAAGGACACAGCTGCCACACTGGGCCTGCAGCAAGTGGTGAGCGAACCAAGACGAGGGGAGAAACTGACTTGACCTCGTCCTTCACCAATCTATCTGACCACGACAGTAGTGGGAGGAGTGACCACCGCACAGTCCTCGTGGAGACGAAGTCCCGTCTTCGCACTGAGGACACCATCCAATGTGTTGTGTGACACTACCACCGTGCGACATGGGATAGATTCAGAACAGATCTAGCAGCTCAAAACTGGGCATCCATGAGGCGCTGTGGGCCATCAGCAGCAGCAGAATTGTATTCCAGCACAATCTGTAACCTCATGGCCCGGCATATTCCTCACTCTACCATTACTAACAAGCCAGGGGATCAACCCTGGCTCAATGAGGAGTGTAGAAGAGCATGCCAGGAGCAGCACCAGGTGCACCAAAAAATGAGGTGCCATCCAGGTGAAGCGACAACTCAGGACGACATGCATGTTAAACAGCAGAAGCAACATGCTATAGACAGAGTTAAGCGTTTCCCCCACAACCAATGGGTCAGATCTAAAGCTCTGCAGTCCTGTCACATCCAGTCATAAATGGTGGTGGACAATTAAACAACCAATGGGAGGAGGAGGCTCTGTAAACATCCCCATCCTCAATGATGGCGGAGTCCAGCACTTGAATGCAAAAGACAAGGCTGAAGCGTTTGCAACCATCTTCAGCCAGAAATGCTGAGTGGATGATCCATCTCGGCCTCGTCCCGATATCCCCACCATCACAGAAGCCAGTCTTCAGCCAATTCGATTCACTCCAAGTGATATCAAGAAAGGGCTGAGTGCACTGGATACACCAAAGGCTGTGGGCCCTGACAACATCCCTGCTGTAGTGCTGAAGCCTTGTGCACCAGAACTAGCTGCGCCTCCAGCCAAACTGTTCCAGTACAGCTGCAACACTGGCATCTACATGACAATGTGGAAAATTGCCCAGGTATGTCCTGTGCACAAAAAGCAGGACAAATACAATCCGGCCAATTACTGCCCAATCAATCTACTATCAATCATCAGCAAAGTGATGGAAGGTGTCGTCGACAGTGCTATCAAGCGGCACTTATTCACCAATAACCTGCTCACTGATGCTCAGTTTGGGTTCCGCCTGGACCACTCGGCTCCAGACCTCATTACAGCCTTGGTCCAAACATGGACAAAAGAGCTGAATTCCAGAGGTGTGGTGAGAGTGACTGCCCTTGACATCAGGGCAGCATTTGACCGAGTGTGGCACCAAGGAGCCCTAATAAAATTGAAGTCAATGGGAATCAGGGGGAAAACTCTCCAGTGGCTGGAGTCATACCTAGCACAAAGGAAGATGGTAGTGGTTGTTGGAGGCCAATCATCTCAGTCACAGGACATTGCTGCAGGAGTTCCTCAGGGCAGTGTCCGAGGCCCAACCATCTTCAGCTGCTTCATCAATGACCTTCCCTCCATCATAAGGTCAGAAACGAGGATGTTTGCTGATGATTGCACAGTGTTCAGTTCCATTTGCAACCCCTCAGATAATGAAGTAGTCCGTGTCTGCACGCAGCAAAACCTGACCAACATCCTGTCTTGGGCTGATAAGTAACAAACAAAATAGGAAATTCACGCCAGACAAGTGCCAGGCAATGACCATCTCCAACAAGAGAGTGTCCAACCACCTCCCCTTGACATTCAACGGCATTACCATTGCCAAGTTCCCCACCATCAACATCCTGGGGGTCACCATTGACCAGAAACTTAACTGGACCAGCCACATAAATACTGTGGCTCCAAGAGCAGGTCAGAGGCTGGGTATTCTGCTGCGAGTGACTCACCTCCTGATTCCCCAAAGCCTTTCCACCATCTGCAAGGCACAAGTCAGGATTGTCATGGAATACTCACCACTTGCCTGGATGAGTGCAGCTCCAACAACACTCAAGAAGCTCAACACCCATTCAGGACAAGGCAGCCCGCTTGATTGGCACCCCATCCACCACCCTAAACATTCACTCCCTCTACCGCTGGCGCACCGTGGCCGCAGTGTGTACCATCTACAGGATGCACTGCAGCAACTCGCCAACCCTTCTTCGACAGCACCTCCTAAGCCCGCGACCTCTACCACTTGGAAGGGCCAGTTCAGCAGGCACATGGGAACAACACCTCCTGCATGTTCCCCTCCAAGTCACACTTGGAAATATATTGACTTGGAAATATATTGCCGTTCCTCCATCGTTGCTGGGTCAAAATCCTGGAACTCTCTACCTGACAGCACTGTGGGAGAACCTTCACCACATGGACTGCAGCGGTTCAAGAAGGCAGTTCACCACCACCTTCTCAAGGGCAATTAGGGATGGGCAATAAATGCTGGCCTTGCCAGCGACACCCACATCCCATGAATGAATATAAAAAAATTCACTCGTAGACTGAGTGGTAAACCCCAGGGAGTTCCTCAGTGAGAAATTAAGGATTTGTCTGTTTCCTTGGTAAATCGTCCTTAGTGCTCTTAAAGTGTTGACATCTCTGCACTTCGGGTTTTGAGTCTATGAACCCAGAGTGGTTGAATCTATAGACTTAAAAGTGTTGAAGTCAAGATGTTCCGACCTTGGCCCTGGTTGACCTCTCCCAGGATGTGCTTGACCTGGTCGTAGATGTAAATAGATTTCCCCCCTTGGCTGGGTTGGGCAGCGGTGGTGGTGAAGGGGACGGTCCCTTTCCCTGTCTCCGGGCTTTGCGTCAGGCATAGATTTATCCCCACGTGACTGATGCTTGAGTCACACTGCCCAAAGGACGGGGTGATTTGTGGGGGCCCAGGCTGCTGCTCCCTGTCTGGCCTAGAACCCAGAGAGGAGCCCGTGAGAGACTCCTCGACCTCCGATGATGTACTCCTCACGGTGAGGGATCCCAATGCCTTGCGGAGGGTGTGCGAGTGCCAGCAGGTGAACTCTGCCGTGTCATAGAATCATACAGCACAGGAGGAGGCCATTCGGCCCATCGTGCCCTTGCCGGCTCTTTGAAAGAGCTCTCCAATTAGTCCCACTCCCCTGCTCGTTCCCTGTGGCCCTGCAAATTTCTCCTTTTCAAGTATTTATCCAATTCCCTTTTGAAAGTTACTATTGAATCTGCTTCCACCGCCCTTTCAGGCCGTGCATTCCAGATCACAAGAACTCACTGAGTAAAAAAATTCTCCTCATTTCCCCCCTGGAGATTTTGCCAATTATCTTAACTCTGTGTCCTCTGGTTACCGACCCTCCTGCCAGTGGAAATAATTTCTCCCTATCCACTCGATCAAAATCCTTCATTATTTTGAGCACCTCGATTAAATCTCCCTTTAAACTTCTCTGTTCTAAGGAGAACAATCCCAGCTTCTCCAGTCTCTCCCCATAACTGAAGTCCCTCATCCCTGGTACCATTCTAATAAATCTCTTCTGCACCCTCTCGAAGGCCTTGACATCCTTCCTGAAGTGTGGTGCCCAGAATTGAACACAATATTACAGCTGAGATCTAACCAGTAATTTATAAAGATTTAGCATCAATTCCTTGCTTTTCTACTCTATGCCTCTATTTATAAAGCCAAGGATCCCCTGTGCTTTTTTAACAGCCTTATCCACTTGTCCTGCCACCTTCAAAGATGTTGTATATTTGTATTTGCATCCTTCACAACAATCAATTGGGAGAAGTGCATTGGTCATAAACCAACAGGTGACCACTATCTTTTGATTCCAGTTTCTCACTTTGATCCTTCCCCCCTGAATTTGTCACCAAGATTCAGTGGAAACTCAGTAGGAGACACTGGGTCTCTGCTCTGGTTCTGAGACTCACGTGCAGCCACACCCAGCTTGGAACTTTCCACCTTCAGGTGCTGCACATGGAAGTTCATCCAAAGTGCTGTGCGCTGGTGACAATCTTGTTCTGCCAGACGCACAGCCTAAATTATGACAGGCAGCTCTTTTTCATAAAACTGCAAGGAATACGTACGTCCTTCCAGGAGCTGCCTGTCTTATCCAGGGAGTTGCTAAGAGATCCAGCAGGATTTCTGCCCAGTCTGAGGTATTGGCCATTCTGTCTGAGCTACTCTTCCATAAACCCATCCACACATGATCAGTTTCAGTGACACAAAGGTGGTGGAGAGGAGAGCCCTTGCTGCGAAGGTAAACAGAGTCTGGGATGTACTGGGCAGTGGGTCAGCAGGCTGGATACCGTCAGAGTTATTACCTGCTCCAACATCAACAACAAAAACACCTTGTATTTATATCACATCTTTACTGTAGTAAAATGTCCCAAAGGCTTCACAGGAGTGGAATTAGACAAAAATTGACACCAAGCCACAAAAGGAGATATTAGAACAGGTGATCAAAAGCTTGATCAAAGTGGTAGGTTTTAAGGAGCGTCTTAAAGGAGGAGAGAGAGGTAGAGAGGCAGAGAGGTTTAGGGTGGGAATTCCAGAGCTTGGGGCCGAGGCAGCTGAAGGCACAGCCACCAACGGTGGAGTGATTAAAATCGGGGATGTGAAAGAGGCAGGGATTGGAGGAGCACAGAGATCTCAGAGGGTGGTAGGAGGTTACAGGTAACAGAGATAGGGAGGGGCGAGGTCATGGAGGGATTTGTACACAAGGATGAGAATTTTAAAATCGAGGTGTTCCAGACCGGGAGCCAATGTCGGTCAGCGAGCACAGGGTGATGGGAGAACGGGACTTGGTGTGAGTTTTGATACGGTCAGCAGAGTTTTGGATGAGCTTCAGTTTTTGGAGGGTGGAAGATGGGAGGCCGGCCAGGGGAGCATTGGAATAATCAAGATTAGACGTGACGAAGCCATGGATGAGGATTTCAGCAGCCGATGAGCTGACAATTACATCTGGCCTGTAGCCAAAGCCATCCAGGGGCTAAAATCACAATTGACCCTGACTCAGTTGAGTGTGTCGAGGAGGCTCAGCCATATGGAGCGATTCCGGTGAATCTCACCCATATTCGGACGGAGCTGCTCATCAGTGCGAGGCACCGGAGTCTCCCTCGGGAAACTCGGCCTCCCAAATTGAGGCATCTCTCGGAGATTCCCTTGGGGCCATTCTGCTCTGAGTGGAGGGATTTCCTGAACAGGTCACTGCTGCATACTCTCCCTCGCCTTCCGTCCCGACATGCCCTCGGGTAATATCCTGCTGGCCGGCAGAGGCGAGTGTCCCCTCAGGAAAGCCCTCCACCATTGGAGACCTGGGGTGGAGAGGGTTGCATGAACATTCTCCTCGGCCATTTCACAGATACCCGGCCACTTGTCCATTTTGTGGGTTGGATGAAGATATACATTATCTTTATTTACAGTACCTGAGGCTGCAACCCCTGGTTCACTATTTAAAGGGGCCGTGCCTCAAGTTTTGGTTACCTTGAAGTCCTTGTCTTCGGGCACCCAGTGCACAGGGTGGGGGAGAGAGGCGGGGGGTGAGTGGATCAGATGAACCCCTGGTGGGGATGTTCCTGGGCCAGGCTAAAACCACCATCCACTGGAAGCATCCACATGGAGGATTGTTCTGACTGCTGGCCGCTGTTCCACGGCCTTCAACACACCCGGGTGACCTTGGAGAGGGGTCGCGTGGGCTCCACCAATACACTTGAAGCCTTCGTGGGCGACGCAGGACAGCAACTGTGTCACTAACGAAAGGAACCAGATCATTGGTTAATTTTATTTTTAGTTGCAGACATTTTAATTTGATTGGACGATTTGTAATCGTGGGGCCCTCCTCTTCACGAATCGTCATATTTCGTCCGAGAGCCATGGGGCAAATCACATTGCTCCAATTCAAAATACTCCAATGTCCAACACACAAGAGCAAATCAGATCCTGTCACATCATTGCTGGGATCTTTGGAATTGACACAATGTGATTGTGAAGAAAAAGGCCTCAAGTTTGGAAGTGAATCCATAGAGACAAAGGAGCAGGTCACAAGCACCAAACGCTGATAATGTGCAGCCCCAGTGGCCTAATGGATAAGGCACTGGCCTCCTAAGCCAGGGATTGTGGGTTCAAGTCCCATCTGGGGTGAGTTTGGTTTTTTAACCAACTGCATTCTGTGAAAACCAGCTCTTTGTCCTCATTGCTGAATTCCAGAGAGATCAAAGAGCTCAATCACACGAGGTGTCCTGTGAATTGATGAAACTTATTCCCAGGAGGGGCAAGGAAACATCGACAAAACCACTTGCTTTTCACATAAAATCGACATTTTGCCCAACACTCAACTGTACCAATTGCTGACACACAAAAGCAAGTCAGATCCTGTCACGTCATTACTGGGATCTTTGGAACTGATGCAATGTCATTGTGTGTGAAAAGAAAGGGCCAGCCCAAAAAAAGGCATCAAATTTAGCAGTGAATAGATTGCAAGCAACAAGCCTTTATTATATACAGCCCCAGTGGCCTAATAAATAAGGCACTGTCCTCCTAAGCCAGGGATTGTGGGTTCAAGTCCCATCTGGGGTGAAGCAGTTTTTGGCTCTGAAGCAAAAGTCAAAACACTTTCTCTGAACATTGCTCCATTCCGCGACAGTCAGGGAGCTTACCTTTTAACTTACCAACCAATCCAGGGAGTTCCTGTCCAGCACCCTTCTCACTCTGTCGCTTCTTTCCAGTGGCACAAACCAATACGATGCTTCTACCAAGCTGTGCGCCATCCCAATACTCAGGGAACAATGTCACCTGCACTTTCCAGGCAAATAATGTCCCTTTACCTCCTTTCCTCATTTTACTGAACACTGTCTTCTTCTTCTCTTCCTCTTCCATGCCTAAAAGTACAAGAGGCAACCCATTTCTTGCACTGCTTTCCATCCAGCAGGTCATGCTCTGGGTTTTTTCAGTGTCAGAGTCCCTTCTACAGTTCTTACCCTGACCGTACCAGGACCACCAGATAGATATGATTCGGGGGTCGTTACACTGCTCCCATTAGACACGAGTATCCCACCGAATGTCAATACTTTCACAACCTCAGGACGTCCCAAAACGCTTTCCAGCCAATGTAGTAGTTTTAAAGTGTAGTCATTGTTCTAATGTAGGAAACACAGCAGCCAATTTGCGCACAGCAAGATCCCAAAAACAGCAATGAGATAATAACCAGATAATCTGTTTTAGTGATGTTGGTTGAGGGATGAATATTGGCCAGGACACCGGGGAGAACTCCAAAATAATATCATGTGATCTTTCACAAACACCTGACGTGAAATACAGCACAGCTCTCCCTCAGTACTGCACTGAAGTGTCAGCCTGGACTCTGTCCTCAAGTCTCTGGAGTGGGACTTGAACACATGACCTTCTAATTCAGTGATCAGAGTGCTACTGGCTGAGGCACAGCTGACATCATAAATACAGCCAATCAGTGTTCTCCAGACCAGCCGGTAACCTGTCCCACTGGTCCACTCTCCTCTGGGAAAGGAAGAAACGACCAACATCAAATCTAGATCTGCCCTTAAATAACTGGTAAACGGGACCCCTGGTCCTCCCTAAACTATTCAGTTGAAATAATTGGTCCACACTAAACACAGTCTAATCCCTTCATTATTTTATAAACCTCGATCAAATCACCCCTGAGTCTACACTTCACTAAATATAGAGACCCAGCTTGTTGACCCTATCTGGGTGGGAGAACTGTTCTAAAATGGGAATTAATCTTGAAGCCCTCTTCTGCATCCTTTCCAAAGCCTCAATATCCCCCACCATGTGAGACCACCAAAACTGGACACAGTATCCGAACTGAGGCCTGACCAAGGTCTAAAGGCACAGTGTTGCTGCGATATGTGTTAGGCCTCAATGTTCTGTGCCATGGGCTGGCAGGACACATACCTCGACAGCAGAGTTCCTGATTCCAGCTGGGGAATGCACCAAGAAGAGGCTTGAGACTTGTCCAGAGAGAGAAGATTGGGGGAGTTGGACACTGACCCAGTGCAGGATCCTCTCACACAATCTCAGGTACCCGCTCTGGTTGGCTGTTAGTAGGAGCCAGACAGTAAGTGTATGGTGCCCTGAGGAATGGTATTTGGACCTTCAGAAGGAAAAAGAATCAGATACGTTCTGAAGTTGTGGAGGAAAAATGCAGAACCACTGAAATGTTTGCCATTTTTATTAGGCCTCTCACATCTCCACAGATTTATACGATAGAAGTAACACTTTCAGTTTACGAACGTCACTCTGTATTTTAGAAAGCACGGTGGTCAGAAGACACGAGAGCAATTGCCTTTCCTTACTATTTCTGGCTGAGCTGATTGATCTTCTGCAGGCCCTCCCTGTTATTGATGGTCTTGTGAACTGTGATGAGGAATGGGAAGGCTGAGGGCAGCTCCACACGGCTACTGAGTTTCTGGTGCCCCCAGTGCAGACATCGCAGTTTATCTGCCAAGTCCTTCCGCCCGGCCCTCTCCAAAGCATCCTGCAGCATCTTTGTTTTCTTCATTTTGCTCCATGATTTTTCATTCTTAAACAAATTTGCAAGAAACAAAGTTTTGAAACAGATCAGAGTCTTTTTCTTATAAACAGGTTATTCTTCATCATTTCATAATTTTATCAACTAACAAAAACAAGTGTGCACTTTTGCTGTTATTCTAGTTTCAATATAAAGTATCTGCACCAATCCTCTGCCTTCTCATTTTCCCATTCCTTCTGTGACCAGGACAATGAATCCATATCTCAGTGGTAGCACTCTCACCTCTGAGTCAGAAGGTTGAGGTTTCCAGCCCCAGAGACTTGAGCACAGAAGCTGGTCCAACACTTTCATCCTTCAGAATGAGACACTGAACCGAGACCCAGTCTGGCCTCTCAGGTGAAGAGCAGGGGAGTTCTCCCAGTGTCCTGGTCAACATTTATCCCTCATACAACACCACCAAAAATGGATTGTCTGGTCATTTATCTCATTGCTGTTAATGGACGACACTTCAAAAGTATATCATTTGAAGCACTTTGAGATGTTTTGAGGCCACGAAAGGCACAATATAAATGGAAGTTCGTTCTTTTTCAGGTTCCCGCAGTCGACACCTCAAAAGTACTTCATTAGTTGTGTATTGCTTTGGGACGTCCTGAGGTTGTAAAAGGCATCATATCAATGGAAGTTCCTTCTTTTCACTGCTCCCATCTTTAACAAAGATATTGGAAAATGGGAGGACACTTAAATTGACGTATGTCTGTGTCCGGGAGCTGTACAACACGAGCTCCACACCTTCAGTCCCCATCGAATTAAACCCAGCAATACTTGATCAGCACTGAATGATTAAATCATCACTCAAGCTGATTAAGGGGCACCAATGTTTAAAATAAGCCAAAAAGAATGTCACTTTCACATTCTTTAGTGCTGACAGGAACGGGAGTCCATGTCGGAGAGGAGGCAGTCCTACCCCTCATGGACTATCAATTCATTTGAAATTGGGAGAGCAGCTGTCCATGTGTGTGTAAGCACCCAGAGAGCAAGCTCTGTACTGAGAGGCAGAACCGAGGTTAACAGCGGGAATAACCCTGGTTACCACCAGTGTTTCAAATCACGTGATCAGAAAATCTGGGCTCAGGTGGAGGAGACAAGCTCCCGTTCATCGTCATGAGGTGTGATCTCAAATTGAGTGAATTTAGTGTGAACACTTGGGTCTGGTGTGTAGTAAAATTATTGATCTGGTTTAGAGAATAACGAGCTTTCATCGGAAAGGACACGTTCAGGGACTGACTTCGATTTCTGATCAGCGATTTACACAGCAATCTGTGACATTTGGATTCTATCATTTCGTGCTGTCTGCCCTCTGACCTCTGACCCATATTGCCCTGGTAACCAGTTTGGCATGCCTTGTAATTGTATTGAATTCCACTAAATCATTTATTAAAGTTTTAAAAAATGAGATTTTTCCCAAGCGATTAGTTTTGCCTCCATGGTTTCGGTCTCCCCGTGTGACGGGCAGAGTGGGTCAGTGACTTGTTCCCACCAACAGGTGACCACTATCTTTTGATTCCAGTTTCTCACTTTGATCCCTCCCCCCTGAATTTGTCACCAAGATTCAGTGGAAACTCAGTGGGAGACACTGGGTCTCTGCTCTGGTTCTGAGACTCACGTGCAGCCACACCCAGCTTGGAACTTTCCACCTTCAGGTGCTGCACATGGAAGTTCATCCAAAGTGCTGTGCGCTGGTGACAATCTTTTTCTGCCAGACGCACAGCCTAAATTATGACAGGCAGCTCTTTTTCATAAAACTGCAAGGAATACGTACGTCCTTCCAGGAACTGCCTGTCTTATCCAGGGAGTTGCTAAGAGATGCAGCAGGATTTCTGCCCAGTCTGAGGTATTGGCCATTCTGTCTGAGCTACTCTTCCATAAACCCATCTACACGTGATCAGTTTCAGTGACACAAAGGTGGTGGAGAGGAGAGCCCTTGCTGCGAAGGTAAACAGAGTCTGGGATGTACTGGGCAGTGGGTCAGCAGGCTGGATACCGTCAGAGTTATTACCTGCTCCAACATCAACAACAAAAACACCTTGTATTTATATCACATCTTTACTGTAGTAAAATGTCCCAAAGAGCTTCACAGGAGTGTAATTAGACAAAAATTGACACCGAGCCACAAAAGGAGATATTAGAACAGGTGATCAAAAGCTTGATCAAAGTGGTAGGTTTTAAGGAGCGTCTTAAAGGAGGAGAGAGAGGTGGAGAGGCAGAGAGGTTTAGGGTGGGAATTCCAGAGCTTGGGGCCGAGGCAGCTGAAGGCACAGCCGCCAACGGTGGAGTGATTAAAATCGGGGATGTGAAAGAGGCAAGGATTGGAGGAGCGCAGAGATCTCAGAGGGTGGTAGGAGGTTACAGGTTACAGAGATAGGGAGGGGCGAGGTCATGGAGGGATTTGTGCACAAGGATGCGAATTTTAAAATCGAGGTGTTGCTGGACCGGGAGCCAATGTAGGTCAGTGTGCAGAGGGTGATGGGAGAACGGGACTTGGTGTGTGTTTTGATACGGTCAGCAGAGTTTTGGATGAGCTTCAGTTTATGGAGTGTGGAAGATGGGAAGCCGGCCAGGAGAGCATTGGAATAATCAAGATTAGACGTGACGAGGCCATGGATGAGGATTTCAGCAGCCGATGAGCTGACAATTACATCTGGCCTGTAGCCAAAGCCATCCAGGGGCTAAAATCACAATTGACCCTGACTCAGTTGAGTGTGTCGAGGAGGCTCAGCCATATGGAGCGATTCCGGGGAATTTCACCAATATTCGGATGGAGCTGCTCATCGGTGCGAGGCACTGGAGTCTCCCTCGGGAAACTCGGCCTCCCAAATTGAGGCATCTCTCGAAGATTCTCTTGGGGCCATTCTGCTCTGATCGAATCGATTGCCTGAACAGGTCACTGCTGCATATTCTCCCTCGCCTTCCGTCCCGACATGCCCTCGGGTAATATCCTGCTGGTCTGCAGAGGCGAGTGTCCCCTCAGGAAAGCCCTGTATTTGGGGTTCCTCCTCTGCACCATTGGAGACCTGGGGTGGAGAGGGTTGCATGAACATTCTCCTCGGCCATTTCACAGATACTCGGCCACTTGTCCATTTTGTGGGTTGGATGAAGATATACATTATCTTTATTTACAGTACCGGAGGTTGCAACCCCTGTATCACTATTTAAAGGGGCCGCACCTCAAGTTTCAGTTACCTTGAAGTCCTTGTCTTCGGGCACCCAGTGCACAGGGTGGGGGAGAGAGGCGGGGGGTGAGCGGATCAGATGAACCCCTGGTGGGGATGTTCCTGGGCCAGGCTAAAACCACCATCCACTGGAAGCATCCACATGGAGGATTGTTCTGACTGCTGGCCGCTGTTCCACGGCCTTCAACACACCCGGGTGACCTTGGAGAGGGCTCCACCAATACACTTGAAGCCTTCGTGGGCGACGCAGGACAGCAACTGTGTCACTAACGAAAGGAACCAGATCATTGGTTAATTTTATTTTTAGTTGTAGACATTTTAATTTGATTGGACGATTTGTAATAGTGGGGCCCTCCTCTTCACTAATCGTCATATTTAGTCCGAGAGCCATGGGGCAAATCACATTGCTCCAATTCAAAATACTCCAATGTCCAACACACAAGAGCAAATCAGATCCTGTCACATCATTGCTGGGATCTTTGGAATTGACACAATGTGATTGTGAAGAAAATGGCCTCAAGTTTGGAAGTGAATCCATAGAGACAATGGGAAAGGTCACAAGCACCAAACACCCATAGTGTACAGTCCCCAGTGGCCTAATGGATAAGGCACTGACCTCCGAAGTCAGGGATTGTGGGTTCAAGTCCCATCTGGGGTGAGGTTGATTTTAAATCAACTGCATTCTGTGAAAACCATCTTTTTGTCCTCATTGCTGAAAAACAGAGAAATCAAAGAGCTCAATCACAGGAGGTGTCCTGTAAATTGATGAAACTTATTCCGAGGAGGGGCAAGGAAACATCGACAAAACCACTTGCTTTTCACATAAAATCAACATTTTGCCCAACACTCAACTGCACCAATTGGTGACGCACAAAAGCAAGTCAGATCCTGTCACGTCATTACTGGGATCTTTGGAACTGATACAATGTAATTGTGTGTGAAAAGAAAGGGATGGCCCATAAAAAGGATCAAATTTGGCAGTGAATAGAGAGAGACAAAGGGGCAAGTAGCAAGCACCAAGCTCTTGTTACACACAGCCCCAGTGGCCTAATGGATAAGGCACTGGCCTCCTCAGCCAGGGATTGTGGGTTCAAGCCCCATCTGGGGTGAAGCAGTTTTTTGCACTGAAACAAAAGCCAAAACACCGTCTCTGAACATTGCTCCATTTCATGACAGTCAGGGAGCTTTCCTTTTAACTGACCAAACAATCCAGGGAGTTCCTGTCCACACCCTTCTCACTCTGTCACTTGCTTTCCAGTGGCACAAACCAATGCGATGCTTCTACCAAGCTGTGCGCCATCCCAATACTCAGGGAACAATGTCACCCGCACTTTCCAGGCAAATCATGTCCCTTTACCTCCTTTCCTCATTTTACTGAACACTGTCTTCTTCTTCTCCTCCTCTTCCATGCCTAACAGTACAAGAGGAAACCCATTTCTTGCACTGCTTTCCATCCAGCAGGTCATGCTCTGGGTTTTTTCAGTGTCAGAGTCCATTCTAACATGAACAGTTGTTACCCTGACTCGCAACTCCTTACCAGGACCGCCAGATAGATATGATGGGGGGATCGTTACTCTGCTCCCATCAGACACGAGTACCCCACCGGATGTCAACCCACCATTCAGGGACCGGAACTCTCTTCTACACTTGCCAGGACTGTTTGAGGAAATCAAAAGTGTTCACAACTGCTACCAATCATTGCTGAAGTGTGTGGAATTGGCAGATATATTTATTGATAAAAACAAAGTGAGTGGCGACAAGAACAGGTAGAATGTTATGAGAGCGTAGAGCAATGACCAATTGCACAAAGGCTGTGGTAGTAGCTGTGACCCCAGTGGCCTAATGGGGAAGGCAATGAGTTTGGGAGTCACTCAAGCAAATGAAAGTGACAGACAGGAAAAGACCAACTGGTCTATCTTGCCTGTCCCATAAAGTTGTGCTGCCCGATGCATCTCGATACAGATACTCCCCACCCACCCAGAGCCGTGTAATCCCCAGGGAGAGGTGTAAAAACAGATTAAAAATGTTGGACAATTAGGGAAATAAAATCTGGAAATTCCTCTCTGACCCCTTGAGGTGATCAAAACTAGTCCAGGAGATCACAGAGACACTGATTTATATTATGGGATAGCTACCTCTTCTACAAAGTAATCTCCGTCTTGGTCCTGGAAACAGGACTTTGAGGAAATGTCTTTTAAAAGAACTTGCATTCATATAGCACCTTTCATGACCTCAGGACGTCCCAAAACGCTTTATAGACCAATGAAGTAATTTTGAAGTGTCGTCACTGTTGTAATGTAGCAGACAATTCACAGACAGCAAGATCCCACAAACAGCAATGAGATCATGACCCGAGGATCTATTTTAGTGATGTTGGTTGAGGGTTGAATATTGGCCAGGACACCAGGGAGAACTCCAAAATAACATCATGTCATTTTTCCAAAACACCTGACCTGAAATACAGCACAGCTCTCCCTCAGTACTGCACGAAAGTGTCAGCCGAGATTATATGATCAAGTCTCTGGGAGCACCGATCAGGTAAACTTTCATGCATCAGCCTTGGCTCAAAGATTGAGTCAGAAGGTTGTGGGTTCAAGTCCCACTTCAGGCTGACACTCCAGTGCAATGCTGGGGGAGTGCTGCATTGTCGGAGGTGCCGTCTTTTGGATGAGACATTAAACTGATGGCCCGTCTGCCCTCTCAGGTGGATGTAAAAGAACCCATGGAACTATTTCTAAGAAGAGCAGGGGAGTTCTCCCCAGTGTCCTGGACAATATTTATCCCTCAACCAAAATCACAAAAAAAACAGATCACCTGTTTATTTCTCTCATTGCTGTTTGTGGGATCTTGCTGTGTGTAAATTAGCTGCCACATTTCCTACATTACATAGAATTACATCGAATGTAATTAGCTGCATCACTGGCATCTACCTGACAATGTGGAAAATTGCCCAGGTATGTCCTGTCCACAAAAAGCAGGACAAATCCAATCTGGCCAATTACTGCCCCATCAGTCTATTCTCAATATATCCTTTATATAATATGGAGACCAGGACTGTTCTCAGTACTCCAAGTGTGGTCTAACTAAGGTTCGATACAAGTTTAACATAACTTCTCTGCTTTTCAATTCTATTCCTCTAGAAATGAACCCGAGTGCTTGATTTGCCTTTTTATGGCCTTCTTAACCTGTGTTGCTACTTTTACTGATTTGTGTATCTGGACCCCCAGATCCCTCTGCTCCTCGACCCCATTTAGACTCTGATTTTCCAAGGAGTAGGTGCCCTCTTTATTCTTCCTACCAAAATGTACCACCTCACACTTAACGTAAATGGAAATTCATTTGCCAATTACAAGCCCATTCTGCAAGTTTATTGATGTCGTCTTGTATTTTCTCCCAGTCCTCCTCAGTATTAACTCTACCCCCTTATTTGGTGTCGTTACAACTTCACTTTGAAATGACTACACTTGAAACGTACTTCAGTGAAGTGCTGTGGGATGTCTCGAGGCCATGAAAGGTGCTATATAAATGCAAGTGTTTCTCCTCCATGCCTGTCACTACGCACTCAGCACCTCACCCAGTCACCATGTACATTGGGAGACGGCCCATTGTCTGCCGGTTTGGAGAGCTGCGTACAATATCAGAATGGTGAGAGGGTCATTGCATTAAATGCTGGCTCAGAAACATTAGTGAGATCCCACTCCTTAAGACGATTCATTTTTAGTGATGGAGCTTTCGACATACCAGCTCTCTAACATTTTCTTTGCTTGCACCTTTTTCTGAACAGAGGCCGTGTGAATCCCAGCTCGGAAGCCACAATGGTCCATTCAAAGCCCAGGTCTTTGGCGAGTTCTTGGACAGACTTCAGGTTGATCACTGCATCCTGGGTCAGGAAAACAGCTTTTAAAATAACCAAATACAAAAGGTACCAGCAATATCTGCTTCAACTGCACAAGACATTAAAAGCAGCACCGCAAGTGGATAAGGTTATAGAAAAAGTTCATGGAATAGCGGGTTTAAGGCAAGAGGGAATGGTGAATCTAGATACAGGATTAAATGGAAGAGATTGAGGACAGAGAGCAGTAGAAAGGTTTTTGCACCCCTCTCTCTCCCTCCTTCCCTCAATCACTCCCCCCATCCCTCTCCGTCCGTCTCCCTCCTGGCCCCTGCCACACTCCGTCACTCCCCCACTTCGCCCTCTCCATCTCTCAGCCACTAGCCCCCTCACCCTCTCCCTCGATCACTCTCTCCATCACACCCCCGTCTCCTCATCACCTCCTCTTCCTCTCCCTCTCCCCATCACCCCCCCCTCAATCTCCCCATCTCCTCCCCTGCCCTCACAAGGAACCATAAAAGGTAAAAATAAACTGGACTTACCTGGACTTCCGATGGCCAGGATTTTTCATGAAACCAGCTTTCATTCGCAGGTTCAAGTGTGCGAGCCTTAGTCGGGCCCACAGTTAAAATGCCCATTTAAATTAGCCCCCCCACTCCCGCCTCTCTTTCCTCTGGGGCAGGAAACCTCCCGTGCCTGAATTCAGACAAGTTCAGATGTGGGGGAACATGTCGGAAACACAGTCTGAACTTTCCCCTTCTTAACCATTCCCCCCATTCGCACTGTTCCCGCCGGTTGTATTCAGGAAAACCTGGTCTAAGTGCGGCCTAACCAGGGGTCCTTAAAGGGCCGCCATCAAAAAAGTCAATTTTAAAATATAATTCCCTGAATGTGGAACCAGGAGATGCAGGAGGGGTCGTCTCGGCACCAAAGTAAAACCACTACCGCCCGCACCCCTCTCGAACCCCACCCCCCCATCTCAGTCCCCCTCCCTCTCTAGATCGCTGATCGCGCCACCTCATTCCCGATTGCTGCCTCTCCCTCTCCCGATCGCTGTCCCTCTCCCTCTCCCGATCGCTGTTCCCCTCCCTCTCCCGATCGCTGTCCCCCTCCCTCTCCCGATCGCTGTCCCCCTCCCTCTCCCGATCGCTGTCCCCCTCCCTCTCCCGATCGCTGTCCCTCTCCCTCTCCCGATCGCTGTTCCCCTCCCTCTCCCGATCGCTGCCCCTCTCCCTCTCCCGATCGCTATCGCTGTCCCTCTCCCTCTCCCGATCGCTCGTCCCCTCCCTCTCCCGATCGCTGTCCCTCTCCCTCTCCCGATCGCTGATCCCCTCCCTCTCCCGATCGCTGATCCCCTCCCTCTCCCGATCGCTGTCCCCCTCGCTCTCTCGATCACTGATCCCGTCCCTTTCCCGATCGCTGTCCCCCTCCCTCTCCCGATTGCTGTTCCCCTCCCTCTCCCGATCGCTGTCCCCCTCCCTCTCCCGATTGCTGTTCCCCTCCCTCTCCCGATCGCTGTCCCCCTCCCTCTCCCGATCACTGATCCCGTTCCTCTCCCGATCGCTGTCCCCCTCCCTCTCCCGATCGCTGTCCCCCTCCCTCTCCCGATCGCTGTTCCTCTCCCTCTCCCGATCGCTGTTCCTCTCCCTCTCCCGATCGCTGTCCCCCTCCCTCTCCCGATCGCTGTCCCTCTCCCTCTCCCGATCGCTGTCCCCCTCCCTCTCCCGATCGCTGTCCCTCTCCCTCTCCCGATCGCTGTTCCTCTCCCTCTCCCGATTGCTGTCCCCCTCCCTCTCCCGATCGCTGTCCCCCTCCCTCTCCCGATCGCTGTCCCCCTCCCTCTCCCGATCGCTGTCCCCCTCCCTCTCCCGATCGCTGTCCCCCTCCCTCTCCCGATCGCTGTCCCCCTCCCTCTCCCGATCGCTGTCCCCCTCCCTCTCCCGATCTCAGTCCCCCTCCCTCTCCCGATCACTGATCCCGTCCCTCTCCCGATCGCTGTCCCCCTCCCTCTCCCGATCGCTGATCCTGCCTTCACAAAAGGGTAGTGGAAATCTGGAACTCTCTCCCTCAAAAAAGCTGTTCAGGCTGAGGGTCAATTGAAAATTGCAACACTAAGATTGATCGATTTTTGTTAGGTAAGGGTATTGAGGGTTAGGGAACTAAGGCGGGTAGATGGAGTTAAGATGCAGATCAGCCAAGATCTCAATGAATGGCGGAGTAGGCTCGAGGGGCTGAATGGCCTCCCCCTGTTCCTATGTTCCTCTCTCCACCAGGATGTTACCCTGACAATGCACGATCCAGGCACGGGGGCATGTCAGGCAGAACTGTCGATATTTCTGGCAAGTGATGTCATCCCACCAACTCCCCCTCAGTCTTTCTCCCTCCTCTAGCTGAGGATAGTCATGATGCGGAGATGCCGGTGATGGACTGGGGTTGACAATTGTAAACAATTTTACAACACCAAGTTTTAGTCCAGCAATTTGATTTTAAATTCACAAGCTTTCGGAGGCTTCCTCCTTCGTCACATCGTTCACCTGACGAAGGAGGAAGCCTCCGAAAGCTTGTGAATTTAAAATAAAATTGCTGGACTATAACTTGGTGTTGTAAAATTGTTTACAATTAGCTGAGGATACTGGGTGTAGTAATGTCTCACTCTGCTTCACTGCTTTGTTTCTCTCTCTTCTCCACTTCTGTTTCTCACCATCTTCTCCACAGCTGTTCCCACCTTCTTCTCCTCAACCATTATGTTTCTCTCTTCTCTCCCATTTCTCTTTCTCTTTCTCCTCTTCCACTTCTATTTCCCACTTTCTTCTCCTCCAACATTCTATTTCTCACTTTCTCTCTTTCCTGCCCCATTCTGTTTCTCACTTTTTCCTCCGTCACTTATGTTTCTCTCTCCACCATTCTCTTTTTTTATTTTCTCCTCCTTCACTTCTGTTTTTCTCTCTCCTCCTCCAATTCTGTTTCTCACTTTCTTTTTCACTTCTATTTCTCTTTCTCCTCCTCCACTTATTATTGCTCTCTCATCTCCTTCTATTTCTCTCTCATCCCTTTCATATCTCTCTCCTCAATGCTGGAGCCTCATGTTGGCCAGGGGCTGCAGAAAACTACTGAGGTTAATTCGAATTGCTAACAAAGAGACTGACTTTTGAACTGAGGTGACCTGGAGTTCAGTCACTGGTCTGAACTGGCCAGAACCGGTTTGAATTTGTTCCGCTTCATGGAGGGACAAAGGCGCTTTGATGAGACACCAGGCCTTATTTAGAAAAGGGGTAATGAGGTGATGCTACCTAGCCCCTTGGAACAGAGCCAATCAGGTGATGACACTGACCACTCAAGGAATTTTGAGCCAACCGGAGAAGACAGCATCATTCGAAAAGACAGGCTTGGGGTTAAAACTGAAGAATTGCAGGCTTGGTGCCAGAGTGTGTTTGTGAGGGAGACTCTGGAGACTAACCATCGTGGAAGTAGGGACCCTACGTCAGGGACGTAGAGACGACGTCGAGAGAGAGAGAGAGCGAATCGCCTGGCCAGCGTTATCTCTCCTTTCCGGGTAATATAATATCCTTTCTATTCTGTGACCACTCAGGGAGTGTTAGTCAGGGAAACCCAGTGGGTGTGCGTTTAAATTCTAGTTTGAGTATAAAACTGTATAACCTGCTGTAAACTGCATGCCTATATCTAACCAGACGTATAAGCGGTATGTACATGATCTAATAACGTTAATAAAGCGAATTGAAAATTAAGAGAGTATTGACTCTTCCTCTGTGTACTAAGCCAAAACCGTTAACCGGTGACTTCCGGTCAACACTCACCTTCACTTCCATCGCCCCCTCACCTTCCTCCATTTCTGTTTCTTGCTCTCTCCCCCTCCTCCATCTTTGCCTCATTTTTCTCTAGTTTCAACGTTCTCCCCCCTCACTTTGCGTATCTTCCTTTCTGCTTCTGTGTCTCTCTTTCACCTCCTTGCCGTCTGTTTCACTCTCTCCCTTCCATTCATCTCTCTCTCTCTCTCTTCAACTTCAGTTTCTGTTCTCCACTTTCACCTTCTCTCACCTCCCTCACTCCTCTCTCTTCTCCACCTAGTCCGGATCCTGCTATCACTGCGTAAGGTGGATTTGCCCAAAGGACAGAGGATCCATGAGGAACGGAGAACACATCAACACAAGGAGGCTGATCACCTCAACATCCCACAAGCCAATACCATTGTCCCAAGTGAAGACGACCAGTTTAACCAAGCAGCTGATCAATACAATTCATACAAGTTCTGGAAACATTGCTAACCACCAGCACACACACTATCATCTATCCAATAGACTAGCTATCTAATGCTGTTAACTTGCCAACTAACTAAGGAGTTTACTCCTAAATTAATTTCACCAATTTATATGAATCTCAGGCACTGATCTCAACGACTATTTGATAAGCAGCGACCCAGTTGATGCTGAATTATTGTAATATCACTGAAGTGCCTGCTATTCATTTTGTTAATAATCCTATCTGCTAATTGTTTGCATCTCAATGTTTGAGTATTGCTAATCATGATTTGAAGTTAATAAACAATTGTAAGTGAAAGACTTGTCTGACTTCTGTGACGATATGGCAAGAAAGGGTTAATTCATTCACTCAGTAACTTGTGGGCATCCCAACTGGGTGTTGGGAAGGTGAACTCATGTTCAATAGGAACTGGGTGATGGAAGGCAGTTCGGTGGGGCAAACGTTGACGTCATTCGTGCGCTAATGGGTACGGTAACATGTTGGTTATGTTACTGGACTAGTGATCCAGAGACCTGGACGAATAATCTGGAGTTATGAATTCAAATCCCACCACGGCAGCTGGGGAATTTAAATTGAATTAATTAAATAAAATCTGGAATTAAAGTACTACGAGTAGTAATGGTGGCCATGAAACTACTGGATTGTCATAAAAACCCAAGGAAGCTTGCTGTCCTTACCGGGTCTGGCTGACATGTGACTCCAGATCCACAGCAATGTGGTTGATTCTTAATTGCCCTCTGAAATGGCCGAACAAGCCACTCAGTTGTAAAATTTCACTTAAAAAAAAGTTGAAATAAGAATAAAACTGAATGGACTGCTCGGTAACGAGACACAACAAAAGCAAACCAAGCCCAGTCGACCCTGCAAAGTTCCTCCTCACTGAACAGCAGGGGGCTTGTGCCAAAAGTGGGAGAGCTGTCCCACAAACTGGTCAAGCAACAGCCACACTCACAGAATCATACCTTTCAGGCAACGTCCCAGACTCTTCCATCACCATCCCTGGGTACGCCTTGTTCCACCGGCAGGACAGATCGACCAGAGGGAGCGATGCAGTGATATACAATCAGGAGGGAGTGGCCCTGGGAGTCCAGAAGATTGACTCCGAATTCCCCTGAAATCTAATGGCATCAGGTCAAACATGGGCTCAGTGGAACCTCCTGCTGTGGTGATTACCACCTATCGCCCTCCCTCAGCTGATGAATCAGTCCTTCCTCTATATTGAGAAGCACAAAGGGCACAGAATGTACTCTGGGTGGAGGGACTTCAATGTCCATCACCAAGGGTGGCTCGGTAGCACCACTGCTGGCCAGGTCCTGAAGGACACAGCTGCCACTCTGGGCCTGCGGCAGGTGGTGAGCGAACCAAAACGAGGGGAAAAAGCTTACTTGACCTCGTCCTCACCAATCTATCTGTCCCATGACAGTATCGGTAGGAGTGACCACCACACAGTCCTCGTTGGAGACGAAGTCCCGTCCTCGCACTGAGGACACCATCCGACGTGTTGTGTGACACTTACACCGTGCTAAATGGGATAGATTCAGAACAGATCTAGCAGCTCAAATCTGGGCATCCATGAGGCGCTGTGGGCCATCAGCAATAGCAGAATTGTATTCCAGCACAATCTGTAACCTTATGGCCCGGCATATTCCTCACTCTACCATTACCAACAAGCCAGGGGATCAACCCTGGTTCAATGAGGAGTGTAGAAGAGCATGCCAGGAGCAGCAACAGGTGTACCAAAAAATGAGGTGCCAACCTGGTGAAGCAACAACTCAGGACGACATGCATGGTAAACAGCAGAAGCAACATGCTATAGACAGAGCGAAGAGATGCCACAACCAACGGATCAGATCAAAGCTCTGCAGTCCTGCCACTTCCAGTCATGAATGATGGTTGACAATTAAACAACTAACGGGAGGAGGAGGCTCTGTAAACATCCCCATCCTCAATGATGACAGAGTCCAGCACATAACTGCAAAAGACAAGGTTGAAGCGTTTGAAACCATCTTCAGCCAGAAGTGGATGATCCATCTTGGCCTCCTCCCGATATCCCCACCATCACAGAAACCAGACTTCAGCCAATTCGATTCACTCCACGTGATATGAAGAAACGGCTGAGTGCACTGGATGCAGCAAAGGCTACTGGGCCCTGACAATACCCCGGCTGTGGTACTGAAGTCTTGTGCTCCAGAACTAGCCGCGCCTCTAGCCAAGCTGTTCCAGTACAGCGACAACACTGGCATCAACCCAACAATGTGGAAAATTGCCCAGGTATGTCCTGTCCACAAAACGCAGGAGAAATCCAATTACCTCCCCATCAGTCCACTCTCAATCATCAGCAAAGTGATGGAAGGTGTCGTTGACAGCGCTATCAAGCGGCACCTGCTCACCGATGCTCAATTTGGGTTCCGCCAAGGACCACTCGGCTCCAGACCTCATTACAGCCTTGGTCCAAACATGGACAAAAGAGCTGAATTCCAGAGGTGATATGAGGTGAAAGTGACTGCCCTTAACATCAAGGCAGCATTTGCTGAGTGTGGCACCAAGGAGCCCTAGTAAAATTGAAGTCAATGGGAATCAGGGGGAAAACTCTCCAGTGGCTGGAGTCATACCTAGCACAAAGGAAGATGGTAGTGGTTGTTGGAGGCCAATCATCTCTCGTCACAGGACATTGCTGCAGGAGTTCCTCAGGGCAGTGTCCTAGGCCCAACCATCTTCAGCTGCTTCATCAATGACCTTCCCTCCATCATAAGGTCAGAAACGAGGATGTTTGCTGATGATTGCACAGTGTTCAGTTCCATTTGCAACCCCTCAGATAATGAAGTAGTCCGTGTCTGCATGCAGCAAAACTTGGACAACATCCTGTCTTGGGCTGATAAGTAACAAACAAAATAGGAAATTCACGCCAGACAAGTGCCAGGCAATGACCATCTCCAACAAGAGAGAGTCTAACCACCTACCTTTGACATTCAACGGCATTACCATTGCCAAGTCCCCCACCATCAACATCCTGAGGGTCACCATTGACCAGAAACTTAACTGGACCAGCCACATAAATACTGTGGCTACAAGAGCAGGTTGGAGGCTGGGTATTCTGTGGCGAGTGACTCACCTCCTAACTCCCCAAAGCCATTCCACAATCTACAAGGCACAAGTCAGGAGTGTGATGGAATACTCTCCACTTGCCTGGATGAGTACAGCTCCAACAACACTCAAGAAGCTCAACACCATCCAGGACAAAGCAGCCCGCTTGATTGGCACCCCACCCACCACCCTAAACATTCACTCCCTTCACCACCGGCGCACTGTGGCTGCAGTGTGTACCATCCACAGGATGCACTGCAGAAACTCGCCAAGGCTTCTTCAACAGCACCTCCTACGCCCGCGACCTCTACCACCTAGAAGGACAAGAGCAGCAGGCACATGGGAACAACACCACCTGCACGTTCCCCTCCAAGTCACACACCATCCTGACTTGGAAATATATCGCCGTTCCTTCATCGTCGCTGGGTCAAAATCCTGGAACTCCCTTCCTAACAGCACTGTGTGACAACCTTCACCACACGGACTGCAGCGGTTCAAGAAGGCGGCTCACCACCACCTTCTCAAGGGCAATTAGGGATGGGCAATAAATGCCAGCCTCGCCAGCGACACCCACATCCCATGAATGAATATAAAAAAATTCACTCGTAGACTGAGTGGTAAACCCCAGGGAGTTCCTCAGTGAGAAATTAAGGATTTGTCTGTTTCCTTGGTAAATCGTCCTTAGTGCTCTTAAAGTGTTGACATCTCTGCACTTAGGGTTTTCAGACTATGAACCCAGAGTGCTTGAGTCTGTACACTTAAAAGTGTTGAATTCAAGATGTTCCTACCTTGGCCCTGGTTGACCTCTCCCAGGATGTGCTTGACCTGGCGGATGGAAATAGGTTTCCCCCCTTGGCTGGGTTGGGCAGTGGTGGTGGTGAAGGGAACGGTCCCTATCCCTGTCTCCGGGCTTTGTGTCAGGCATGGTTTTATCTCCACGTGCCTGATGCTTGAGTCACACTGCAAAAGGAGGGGCGGGGTGGGGGGTCCCAGGCTGCTGTTCCCTGTCTGGCCTGGAACCCAGAGAGGAGCCCGTGAGAGATTCCTCTACCTCCGATGATGTCATCCTCACGGTGAAGGATCACATTGCCTTGCGGAGGGTGTGCGAGTACCAGCGGGTGAACTCTGCCGTGTCATAGAATCATTCAACGCAGGAGGAGGCCATTCAGCCCATCGTGCCTGTGCCGGCTCTTTGAAAGAGCTCTCCAATTAGTCCCACTCCCCTGCTCGTTCCCTGTGGCCCTGCAAAATTTCTCCTTTTCAAATATTATCCAATTCCCTTTTGAAAGTTACTATTGAATCTGCTTCCACCGCCCTTTCAGGCCGTGCATTCCAGATCACAACAACTCACTGAGCAAAAGATTTCTCCTCATTTCCCCCCTGGAGATTTTGCCAATTATCTTAACTCTGTGTCCTCTGGTTACCGACCCTCCTGCCAGTGGAAATAATTTCTCCCTATCCACTCTATCAAAATCCTTCATGATTTTGAACACCTCGATTAAATCTCCCTTTAAACTTCTCTGTTCTAAGGAGAACAATCCCAGCTTCTCCAGTCTCTCCACATAACTGAAGTCCCCCATCCCTGGTACCATTCCAGTAAATCTCATCTGCACCCTCTCTAAGGCCTTGACATCCTTCCTAAAGTGTGGTGCCCAGAATTGAACACAATACTCCAGCTGAGATCTAACCAGTAATTTATAAAGGTTCAGTGTAAATTCCTTGCTGTTCTACTCAATGCCTCTGTTTGTAAAGTCAAGGATTCTCTGTGCTGGATACCGTCAGAGTTATTACCTGCTCCAACATCAACAACAAAAACACCTTGTATTTATATCGCATCCTTACTGTAGTAAAATGTCCCAAAGCGCTTCACAGGAGTGGAATTAGACAAAAATTGACACCAAGACACAAAAGGAGATATTAGAACAGGTGATCAAAAGCTTGATCAGAGTGGTAGGTTTTAAGGAGCGTCTTAAAGGAGGAGAGAGAGGTGGAGAGGCAGAGAGGTTTAGGGTGGGAATTCCAGAGCTTGGAGTCCAGGCAGCTGAAGGCACGGCCACCAACGGTGGAGTGATTAAAATCGGGGATGTGAAAGAGGCAGGGATTGGAGGAGCACAGAGATCTCAGAGGGTGGTAGGAGGTTACAGGTTACAGATATAGGGAGGGGCGAGGACATGGAGGGATTTGTACACATGGATGAGAACTTTAAAATCGAGGTGTTGCTGGACCGGGAGCCAATGTAGGTCAGTGCGCACGGGGGTGATGGGAGAACGGGACTTGGTGTGAGTTTGGATACGGTCAGCAGAGTTTTGGATGAGCTTCAGTTTACGGAGGGTGGAAGATGGGAGGCCGGCCAGGAGAGCAATGGAATAGTCAAAATTGGAGGTGACAAGGCCATGGATGAGGATTTCAGCAGCCGATGAGCTGACAATTTCATCTGGCCTGTAGCCAAAGTCATCCAGGGGCTAAAATCCACAATTGACCCTGACTCAGTTGAGTGTGTCGAGGAGGCTCAGCCATATGGAGCGATTCCGGTGAATTTCACCCATATTCGGGCGGAGGTGCTCATCGGTGTGAGGCTCCAAAGCCTCCCTTGGAAACATCGGCCTTCCAAATTGAGGCATCTCTCGGAGATTCCCTTGTGCCCATTCTGCTCTGAGTGGAGGGATTTCCTGAAAAGGTCACTGCTGCATACTCTCCCTCGCCTTCCGTCCCGACATGCCCTCGGGTAATATCCTGCTGGCCGGCAGAGGCGAGTGTCCCCTCAGGGAAGCCCTGTATTTGGGGTTCCTCCTCTGCACCATTGGAGATCTGGGGTGGAGAGGGTTGCATGAACATTCTCCTCGGCCATTTTACTGATACCCGGCCACTTGTCCATTTTGTGGGTTGGATGAAGATATACATTATCTTTATTTACAGTACCGGAGGTTGCAACCCCTGTTTCACTATTTAAAGGGGCCGCACCTCAAGTTTTAGTTACCTTGAAGTCCTTGTCTTCGGGCACCCAGTGAACAGGGTGGGGGAGAGAGGCGGGGGGTGAGCGGATCAGATGAACCCCTGGTGGGGATGTTCCTGGGCCAGGCTAAAACCACCATCCACTGGAAGCATCCACATGCAGGATTGTTCTGACTGCTGGCCGCTGTTCCACGGCCTTCAACACACCCGGGTGACCTTGGAGAGGGATCGCGTGGGCTCCACCAATACACTTGAAGCCTTCGTGGGCGACACAGGACAGCAACTGTGTCACTAATGAAAGGAACCAGATCATTGGTTAATTTTATTTTTAGTTGCAGACATTTTAATTTGATTGGACGATTTGTAATAGTGGGGCCCTCCTCTTCACTAATCGTCATATTCAGTCCGAGAGCCATGGGGCAAATCACATTGCTCCAATTCAAAATACTCCAATGACCAACACACAAGAGCAAATCAGATCCTGTCACATCATTGCTGGGATCTTTGGAATTGACACAATGTGATTGTGAATGAAAAGGCCTCAAGTTTGGAAGTGAATCCATAGAGACAAAGGAGCAGGTCACAAGCACCAAACGCTGATAGTGTGCAGCCCCAGTGGCCTAATGGATAAGGCACTGGCCTCCTAAGCCAGAGATTGTGGGTTCAAGTCCCACCTGGGGTGAGTTTGGTTTTTAAACCAACTGCATTCTGTGAAAACCAGCTCTTTGTCCTCATTGCTGAATATCAAAGAGCTCAATCACACGAGGTGAAACTTATTCCGAGGAGGGGCAAGGAAACATCGACAAAACCACTTGCTTTTCACATAAAATCGACATTTTGCCCAACACTCAACTGTACCAATTGCTGACACACAAAAGCAAGTCAGATCCTGTCACGTCATTGCTGGGATCTTTGGAACTGATACAATGTGATTGTGTGTGAAAAGAAAGGGATGGCCCATAAAAAGGCATCAAATTTGAAGTGGACAGACTGGGACAAAGGGACAAGTTGCAAGCACCAAGGTCCTCTTGCACAGCGCCCCAGTGGCCTAATGGATAAGGCACTGGCCTCCTAAGCCAGGGATTGTGGGTTCAAGTCCCATCTGGGGTGAATTTTGAGAATCATAGAATCATAGAAGATACAACATGGAAACAGGCCCTTCAGCCCAACATGTCCATGTCGCCCAGTTTCCCACGAAGCTCGTCCCAATCTTACACACTCAGGGAACAATGTCACCTGCACTTTCCAGGCAAACAATGTCCCTTTGTCTCATTTTGCCGAACACTGTCTTCTTCTTCTCCTCCTCTTCCATGCCTAACAGTGCAAGAGGAAACCCATTTCTTGCACTGCTTTCCATCCAGCCGGTCATGCTCTCGGTTTTTCCCGTGTCAGAGTCCATTCTAACATGAACAGTTGTTACCCTGACTCGCAACTCCTTACCAGGACCACCAGATCGATATGATGGGGGGGGTCGTTACTCTGCTCCCATCAGACACGAGTACCCCACCGGATGTCAGCCCACCATTCAGGGACCAGAACTCTCGTCTACACTTGCCAGGACTGTTTTAGGGAATCAAAAGTGTTCACAACTGCTGCCAATCATTGCTGAAGTGTGTGGAATTGGCAGATATATTTTTGCGTTATCGAGTGTCTCGAAGGCCACCTTGGAGAACGTTTACCCGAAGATCGGTGGCTGAATGTCCTTGACTGCTGAAGTGTTCCCCGATTGGGAGGGAACCCTCCTGTCTGGCGATTGTTGTGCGGTGTCCGTTCATCCGTTGTCGCAGTGTCTGCATGGTCTCGCCAATGTACCATGCTCTGGGGCATCCTTTCCTGCAACGTATGAGGTAGACAACATTGGCCAAGTCACAGGAGTATGAACCATGTACCTGGTGGGTGGTGTCCTCTCGTGTGATGGTGGTATCTGTGTCGATGATCTGGCATGTCTTGCAGAGGTTGCCCTGGCAGGGTTGTTTGGTGTCGTGGATGCTGTTCTCCTGAAAGCTGGGTAATTTGCTGTGAACGATGGTCTGTTTGAGGTTGGGTGGCTGTTTGAAGTCGAGTAGTGGAGGCGTGGGGATGGCCTTAGCGAGGTGTTCGTCGTCATGGCGTAGTTTCTCCGCTCCGGGGAAGTACTGGACGATGAAGGGTACTCTGTAGGTTGCGTCCTGTGTTTGTCTTCTGAGGAGGTCTATGCGATTTTTCGCTGTGGCCCGTCGGAACTGTCGATCGACGAGTTGAGCGTCATATCCCGTTCTTATGAGGGCGTCTTTCAGCGTCTGTAGGTGTCCATCGCGTTCCTCCTCGTCTGAGCAGATCCTGTGTACTCGCAGGGCCTGTCCATAGGGGATGGCCTCTTTGATGTGGTTAGGGTGGAAGCTGGAAAAGTGGAGCATCGTGGGCTTGCGGTAGAGTGAGGTGCTGAGGTGCCCGTCTTTGATGGAGACTCGTGTGTCCAAGAAAGAAGCTGATTCTGAGGAGTAGTCCATGGTGAGTTTGATGGTGGGATGGAACTTGTTGATGTTATCGTGTAATCTCTTCAGTGATTCTTTGCCGTGGGTCCATAGGAAGAAAATGTCGTCGATGTATCTGGTGTATAGCGTTGGTTGGAGGTCCTGTGCAGTGAAGAAGTCGTGCTCGAACTTGTGCATGAAAATGTTGGCGTACTGGGGTGCGAATTTGATCTCCATGGCTGTTCTGTGTGTTTGGGTAAAGAACTGGTTATCGAAGGTGAAGACATTGTGATCCAGGATGAAGCGGATGAGTTGTAGGATGGCGTCCGGAGATTGGCTGTTGTTGGTGTTGAGTACTGCGGCTCTTGCAGCGATGCCATCATCGTGGGGGATACTGGTGTCGAGTGCTGAGACGTCCATCGTGGTGAGAAGTGTTCCTGGTTCAACTGGTCCGTGGGTGCTGAGTTTTTGTAGGAAGTCTGTAGTGTCGCGACAGAAGCTGGGGGTTCCCTGTACGATGGGTTTCAGGATGCCCTCGACGTATCCAGAGAGGTTCTCACACAGGGTTCCGTTGCCTGATACGATAGGACGTCCGGGTGTGTTGGCTTTGTGTATCTTTGGGTGGCAGTAGAAGTCTCCCACGCGGGGAGTACGTGGGATGAGAGTGCGTCGGATGCTTTGAAGGTCTGGATCGAAGGTCTTGATCAGTTTGTTGAGCTGGTGGGTGTGATCTTTGGTCGGATCTGCGGGTAACCGTCTGTAGTGTTCCTGGTTGTCCAGTTGTCGGTCTGCTTCTTTGCAATAGTCCGTTCTGTTCTGTATGACGATGGCTCCTCCTTTGTCCGTTGGTTTGATGACGATGTTGCGGTTGGTCTTGAGAGCGTTGATGGCGTTGCGTTGTGCTCGGGTGACATTCTGGACTGTCTTGTGAGTGCGGCTGATGAATCTGGCATTGACGCATCTCCTGACATCTTGAGCATACATGTCAAGCTGAGGGCAGTGACCCTCCGGAGGAGTCCAGTTTGACTCTTTCTTCTTCGGTTGCTGTACCGCGGATCCCTCTGTCTGCTGTTCCGGATCGTTGATTGTCTCACTGGGTTCGCTGCTGAAATATCGGGATTTGTGGAAGAATTCCCGGAGCCTCATTCTCCTGATGAATTCCTCTGTGTCCGCCGCGAGACCGATTGGGTCCATTTTGGTGGTGGGGCAGAAATTGAGCCCTCGGCTGAGAACTTCGATTTCGTCTGGTTGAAGAGTGTGGTCGGACAAATTGACGATAGACCTCCCTGTGGTTGTAACCGTGGTACCGGGGGAGGCTTGGTCGATGCTGGTGGTGATGCCGAGTTTCTCAAGCTTCCTGCTCTTGGTTTTCATGTAGGCAGCGTAGTTCCGTTGCCTCGTCTGTTTGGCGGTGTCTCGTAGCTGGTCTGCTGTGTCCTGAGTACAGGTTGAGAGTATGGACTCTATCTTGGTTTCGAGGTTGCGGCGTCTGCTGTAGAGTTGGTGTACGAGATGGTTGCAGAGTGTGCGAGAGGTACGACGGCAGAGTCTCTCAGCGTAATCTGAGTTGTGCGTCGAATTGAGTGGGTTCGTGATCTGTAGTCCTTTCGGGATCTTGTCTGCTTTCTTGCAGCTCTGTAAAAACTTGATGTCTGTGTCGATATGCGCGATCTTCTTGGAGATCCTCTCCACTGTGCTCCACGTCATCAAACCAGCGGACAAAGAAGGAGCCATCGTCATACAGAACAGAACGGACTATTGCAAAGAAGCATACCGATATGGACCACGACTACTGGCTGTTCACCCTCCCACTCCAGAATGTCCTGCAGCCGCTCCGTGACATCCTTGACCCTGGCACCAGGGAGGCAACATACCATCCTGGAGTCACGTTTGCGGCCACAGAAACGCCTATCTGATCCCCTTACAATTGAATCCCCTATCACTAGAGCCCTGCCACTCTTCTTCCTCCCCTCCTGTGCAGCAGAGCCACCCGTGGTGCCACAAACTTGGCTCTTGCTGCTTTCCCCTGATAAGCCATCTCCCCCAACAGTATCCAAAGCGGTATATCTGTTTGAGAGGGAGATGGCCCCAGGGGACTCCTGCTCTACCTGCCCAGTCCTTTTACTCTGCCTGGTGGTCACCCATTTCCTTTCTGCCTGCGTAATCTTTACCTGTGGTGTGACCACCTCACTGAACGTGCTATCCACGATAGTCTCAGCATCACGGATACTCCACAGTGAATCCACCCACAGCTCCAGCTCCGAAATGCGGTTAGACAGTAGCTGCAGCTGGACACACTTCCTGCACACATGGTCACCAGGGACACTGGTAGTGTCCATGACTTCCCACATAGTGCAGGAGGAGCATATCACGGGTGCGAGCTCTGCTGTCATGACTTGCCTTAGATTTACACTGCGTTCACCTCTCAGACTCTCCTCCCGCTCTTGGGACTCTCCTTTTACACTGGGCTCACCTCTCGGACTCTCCTTTTACACTACGTTCACCTCTCAGACTCTCCTCCCACTCTTGGTCTCTCCTTTTATACTGTGCTCACATCTCGGACTCTCCTCCCACTCTCGGTCTCTCCCTTTATACTGTGCTCACCTCTCGGACTCTCCTGCCTCACCTGTGACGTCGCACAGTAGTTGTCTCTTGTTGCAGGTCTGCTGCTGATTTTATTCCCCACTCTAAGTCTTCTGCTGCTCAGGTCCGCCGCCGCTCTGCAGAAAATGTTAGGAAAAGCAAGGCAAAGCAGCACCTCCTTCCCCCACTTCACCGAACTCCCACACTCACCAAACTCTCAGCTGTCTCACTCTGTGCCTGCCGCACTCCGTGCTGGTTGCGTTTGCCACTTTTCCGCCCACTCCACCAACCCATTGATATCTTCTTGGAGTCTACAGCTATCCTCTTCACCATCAACGACACGGCCAATTTTTGGGCCGTCTGCAAATTTGCCAATCGTGCCCCCTACATTCAAGTTCAAATCATTAATATATACCACAAACAGCAAGAGACCCAACACTGAGCCCTGTGGCACAACACTGGAAACGGATTTCCATTCACAAAGACATCCATCGACATTTACCCTTTGTTTCCTGTTACTGAGCCAATTTTGGATCCAATTCGCCACCTTTCCCTGTATCCCATGGGCTTTTACCTTTCTGACCAGTCTGCCAGGTGGGACCTTGTCAAATGACGAACTAAAATCCATGGAGACAACATCCACTGCACTCCCCTCATCAATCCTCCTTGTCACTTCCTCAAATAATTCAATCAAATTTGTAAGGCATAACCTTCCCTGGACAGAGCAGGAGGAGGCCATTTGGCCCATCGAGTATGTGCCTGCTCTTTGCAAGAGCCCTCCAATTAGTCCCACTCCCCTGCTCGTTCCCCGTTGCCTGGCAAATTTCTCCTTTTCAAGTAGAAGTCCAATTCCCTTTTGAAAGTTACCATTGAATCTGCTTCCACCGTCCATTCAGGCCGTGCATTCCAGATCACAACAACTCACTGGGAAAAAAAATTCTCCTCATTTCCCCCCCGGAGATTTTGCCAATTATCTTCACTCTGTGTCCTCTGGTTACCGACCCTCCTGCCAGCGGAAATAATTTCTCCCTATCCACTCGATCAAAATCCTTCATCATTTTGAACACCTCGATTAAATCTCCCTTTAAACTTCTCTGTTCTAAGGAGAACAATCCCAGCTTCTCCAGTCTCTCCACATAACTGAAGTCCCTCATCCCTGGTACCATTCTGGTAAATCACAGGAGAGTAATTGGACAAAAATTGACACCGAGCCACAAAAGGAGATATTAGAACAGGTGATCATAAGCTTGATCAAAGTGGTAGGTTTTAAGAAGCGTCTTAAAGGAGGAGAGAGAGGTGGAGAGGCAGAGAGGTTTAGGGTGGGAATTCCAGAGCTTGGGGCCGAGGCAGCTGAAGGCACAGCCACCAACGGTGGAGCGATTAAAATCGGGGATGTGAAAGAGGCAGGGATTGGAGGAGCTCAGAGATCTCAGAGGGTGGTAGGAGGTTACAGGTTGCAGAGAGAGGGAGGGGCGAGGTCATGGAGGGATTTGTACACAAGGATGAGAATTTTAAAATTGAGTCGATGCCGGAATGGGAGCCAATGGAGGTCAGTGCGCACGGGGGTGATGGGAGAACGGGACTTGATGTGAGTTAGGATACGGTCAGCAGAGTTTTGGATGAGCTAAAGTTTACGGAGGGTGGAAGATGGGAGGCCGGCCAGGGGAGCAATGGAATAGTCAAGATTAGACGTGAGGAGGCCATGGATGAAGATTTCAGCAGCCGATGAGCTGACAATTACATCTGGCCTGTAGCCAAATCCATCGAGGGGATAAAATCCACAATTGACCCTGACTCAGTTGAGTGTGTCGAGGAGGCTCAGCCATATGGAGCGATTCCGGTGAATTTCACCCATATTCGGACGGAGCTGCTCATTGGTGTGAGGCTCCAAAGCCTCCCTTGGAAACATCGGCCTTCCAAATTGAGGCATCTCTCGGAGATTCCCTTGGCCCCATTCTGCTCTGAGTGGAGGGATTTCCTGAACAGGTCACTGCTGCATACTCTCCCTCGCCTTCCGTCCCGACATGCCCTCGGGTAATATCCTGCTCACCGGCAGAGGCGAGTGTCCTCTCAGGAAAGCCCTGTATTTGGGGTTCCTTCTCTGCTCCATTGGAGACCTGGGGTGGAGAGGGTTGCATGAACATTCTCCTCGGCCATTTCACAGATACCCGGCCACTTGTCCATTTTGTGGGTTGGATGAAGATATACATTATCATTACTTAGAGTACCGGAGGCTGCAACCCCTGTTCCACTATTTAAAGGGGCCACGCCTCAAGTTTCAGTTACCTTGAAGTCCTTGTCTTCGGGCACCCAGTGCACAGGGTGGGGGAGAGAGGCGGGGGGTGAGCGGATCAGATGAACCCCTGGTGGGGATGTTCCTGGGCCAGGCTAAAACCACCATCCACTGGAAGCATCCACATGGAGGATTGTTCTGACTGCTGGCCGCTGTTCCACGGCCTTCAACACACCCGGGTGACCTTGGAGAGGGGTCGCGTGGGCTCCACCAATACACTTGAAGCCTTCGTGGGCAACGCAGGACAGCAACTGTGTCACTAACGAAAGGAACCAGATCATTGGTTAATTTTATTTTTAGTTGTAGACATTTTAATTTGATTGGAAGATTTGTAATAGTGGGGCCCTCCTCTTCACTAATCATCATATTTAGTCCGAGAGCCATGGGGCAAATCACATTGCTCCAATTCAAAATACTCCAATGACCAACACACAAGAGCAAATCAGATCCTGTCACATCATTGCTGGGATCTTTGGAATTGACACAATGTGATTGTGAATAAAAAGGCCTCAAGTTTGGAAGTGAATCCATAGAGACAAAGGAGCAGGTCACAAGCACCAAACACCAATAGTGTGCAGCCCCAGTGGCCTAATGGATAAGGCACTGACCTCCTAAGCCAGGGATTGTGGGTTCAAGTCCCATCTGGGGTGAGGTTAATTTTAAGCCAACTTCATTCTATGAAAACCAGCTCTTTGTCCTCATTGCTGAAATGCAAAGAGATCAAAGAGCTGAATCACAAGGAGGTGTCCAGTCAATGGATGAAACTTATTCCCAGAAGGGGCAAAGAAACAGCGACAAAGCCACTTGCTTTTCACATAAAATCAACTTTTTGCCCAGCGCTCAACTGTACCAATTGCTGACGCACAAAAGCAAGTCAGATCCTGTCACATCATTGCTGGGATCTTTGGAACTGATACAATGTGATTGTGTGTGAAAAGAATGGGACGGCCCATAAAAAGGCATCAAATTTGGCAGTGAATAGATAGAGACAAAGGGGCAAGTTGCAACCACCAAGCTCTTGTTACACACAACCCCAGTGGCCTAATGGATAAGGCACTGGCCTCCTAAGCCAGGGATTGTGGGTTCAAGTCCCATCTGGGGTGAAGCAGTTTTTGGCTCTGAAGCAAAAGCCAAAACACCTTCTCTGAACATTGCTCCATTCCGTGACAGTCAGGGAGCTTTTCTTTTAACTTACCAACCAATCCAGGGAGTCCCTGTCCAGCACCCTTCTCACTCTGTCACTTGCTTTCCAGTGGAACAAACCAATGCGATGCTTCTCCCAAGCTGTGCGCCATCCCAATACTCAGGGAACAATGTCACCTGCACTTTCCAGGCAAATAATGTCCCTTTACCTCCTTTCCTCATTTTTCCAAACACTGTCTTCTTCTTCTCCTCCTCTTCCATGCCTAACAGTACAAGAGGAAACCCATTTCTTGCACTGCTTTCCATCCAGCCCGTCATGCTCTGGGTATTTCCCGTGTCAGAGTCCATTCTAACATGAACAGTTGTTACCCTGACTCGCAACTCCTTACCAGGACCACCAGATAGATATGATGGGGGGGGTCGTTACTCTGCTCCCATCAGACACGAGTACCCCACCGGATGTCAACCCACCATTCAGGGACCGGAACTCTCGTCTACACTTGCCAGGACTGTTTGAGGAAATCAAAAGTGTTCACAACTGCTGCCAATCATTGCTGAAGTGTGTGGAATTGGCAGATATATTTATTGATAAAAACAAAGTGAGTGGCGACAAGAACAGGTAGAATGTTATGAGAGCGTAGAGCAATGACCAATTGCACAAAGGCTGTGGTAGTAGCTGTGACCCAATGGCCTAATGGGGAAGGCAATGAGTTTGGGAATCACTCGAGCAAATGAAAGTGACAGACAGGAAAAGACCAACTGGTCTATCTAGCCTGTCCCATAAAGTTGTGTTGCCCGATGCATCTCGATACAGATACTCCCCACCCACCCAGAGCCGTGTAATCCCCTGGGAGAGGTGAAAAAAATAGATTAAAAATGGAGGACAATTAGAGAAATAAAATCTGTAAATTCCTCTCTGACCCCTTTAGGTGATCAAAACTAGTCCAGGAGATCACATGGACCCTGATTTATATTATGGGATAGCTTCCTCTTCTACAACGTAATCTCCGTCTTGGTCCTGGAAACAGGACTTTAAAATGTCTTTTAAAAGAACTTGCATTTATATCGCACCTTTCATGACCTCAGGACGTCCCAAAACGCTTTTTTAGACCAATGAAGTAATTTTGAAGTGTAGTCACTGTTGTAATGTAGGAAACGCAGCAGACAATTCACAGACAGCAAGATCCCACGAACAGCAATGAGATAATGATCATATAATCTGTTTTAGTGATGTTGGTTGAAGGTTGAATATCGGCCCCAGGACACTGGGGAGAACTCCAAAATAATATCATGTGATTTTTGCAAAACACCTGACCTGAAATACAGCACAGCTCTCCCTCAGCACTTTAGTAAAGTGTCAGCCCAGATTATATGCTCAAGTCTCTGGGAGCACCGATCAGACCAACCTTCATGTATCAGCCTTGGCTCAAAGATTGAGTCAGAAGGTTGTAGGTTCAAGTCCCACTTCAGGCTGACACTCCAGTGCAATGCTGGGGGAGTGCTGCATTGTCGAAGGTGCTGCCTTTTGGATGAGATGTTAAACTGATGCCCCGTCTGCCCTCTCAGGTGGATGTAAAAGAACCCATGGAACTATTTCGAAGAAGAGCAGGGGAGTTCTCCCCAGTGTCCGGGACAATATTGATCCCTCAACCAAAATCCCAAAAAAAACAGATCACCTGTTTATTTCTCTCATTGCTGTTTGTGGGATCTTGCTGTGTGTAAATTAGCTGCCACATTTCCTACATTACATAGAATTACATCGAATGTAATTAGCTGCATCACTGGCATCTACCTGACAATGTGGAAAATTGCCCAGGTATGTCCTGTCCACAAAAAGCAGGACAAATCCAATCCGGCCAATTACTGCCCCATCAGTCTATTCTCAAGATATCCTTTATATAATATGGAGACCAGGACTGTTCTCAGTACTCCAAGTGTGGTCTAACTAAGGTTCGATACAAGTTCAACATAACTTCTCAGCTTTTCAATTCTATCCCTCTAGAAATGAACCCTAGTGCTTGATTTGCCTTTTTTATGGCCTTATTAACCTGTGTTGCTACTTTTACTGATTTGTGTATCTGTACCCCCAGATCCCTCTGCTCCTCGACCCCATTTAGACTCTGATTTTCCAAGGAGTAGGTGGCCTCTTTATTCTTCCTCCCAAAATGTACCACCTCACACTTAATGTATATGGAAATTCATTTGCCAATTACACGCCCATTCTGCAAGTTTATTGATGTCTTCTTGTATTTTCTCCCATCCTCCTCAGTATTAACTCTACCCCCTTATTTGGTGTCGTTACAACTTCACTTTGAAGTGACTACACTTGAAACGTACTTCACTGAAGTGCTGTGGGATGTCTCGAGGCCATGAAAGGTGCTATATAAATGCAAGTGTTTCTCCTCCATGCCTGTCACGACGCACTCAGCACCTCACCCAGTCACCATGTACATTGGGAGACGGCCCATTGTCTGCCGGTTTGGAGAGCTGCGGACAATATCAGAACGGTGAGAGGGTCATTGCATTAAATGCTAGCACAGAAACATTAGTGAGATCCCACTCCTTAAGACTATTCATTTTTAGTGATGGAGCTTTCGACATACCAGCTCTCTAACATTTTCTTTGCTTGCACCTTTTTCTGAACAGAGGCCGTGTGAAAATGGCCGATCTCTGCCCTTGTGAATCCCAGCTCGGAAGCCACAATGGTCCATTCAAAGCCCAGGTCTTTGGCGAGTTCTTGGACAGACTTCAGGTTGATCACTGCATCCTGGGTCAGGAAAACAGCTTTTAAAATAACCCAATACAAAAGGTGCCAGCAATATCTGCTTCAACTGCACAAGACATTAAAAGCAGCACCTCAAGTAGATAAGGTTACAGAAAAAGTTCATGGAATAGCGGGTTTAAGGCAAGAGGTAATGGTGAATCTAGATACAGGATTAAATGGAAGAGATTGAGGACAGAGAGCAGTAGAAAGGTTTTTGCACAGAGGGCTGTGAGGCTGTGGGTTATGGTGGATACACTACTGGAGACAGTGATTGCAGCAGGGATGGTGTCAACATTTAAGAACAGGTTAGACAGGTCATTGATGGAAAAGGGAACGAAGGGATAGGGTGGACACATGGGATTAGGATACTGTTCGTGTGGGGGATCAAGACCAGCACCGACTGGTTGAGGCCAACGCCCTGTTTCTGTGTTGTAATTTCTATGTCATTCTCACAGCTTTCAGGCTGTGGCATGAAATCTGTGGGTTAGATTTTGGTCTGGCCCGACCAGCCCCCCTCTCCCGCCTCTCTTTCCTCTGGGGCAGGCAAACTTCCCGTGCCTGAATTTAGCCAAGTTAAGATGTGAGGGAACACGTCGGAAACACAGTCTGAACTCTCCCCATCTGAACCATCCCCCCCATTCGTACTGTTCCTACCGGCAGGATTCAGGAAAATCTGGTCTAAGTGCGGCCTAACCAGGGGTCCTTAAAGGGCCACCATCAAAATGGTCAATTTTTAAATATATTTACCTCAATGTGGATCCAGGAGCTGCAGGAGGGGTCGTCTGGGCACCAAAGTACAACCACCGCCGCCCGCTCCCCTACTCGACCCCCCTCACCCCGGTTCTCAGTCCACCTCCCTCTCCCGATCGCTGTCCCCCTCCCTCTCCCGATCTCTGTCCCCCTCCCACTCCCGATCGCTGATCCCGCCTTCACACAAAGGGTGGTGGAAATCTGGAACTCACTCCCCCAAAAAAGCTGTTCAGGCTGAGGGTCAATTGAAAATTTCAAAACTGAGATTGATCGATTTTTGTTGGGTGAGGGTATTGAGGGTTAGGGAACTAAGGCGGGCAGATGGAGTTAAGATGCAGATCATCCAAGATCTAATTGAATGCCGGAGTAGGCTCGAGGGGCTGAATGGCCTCCTCCTGTTCCTATGTTCCTCTCTCCACCAGGATGTCACCCTGACAATGCACGATCCAGGCACGGGGGCATGTCAGGCAGGACTGTCGATATTTCTGGCAAGTGATGTCATCCCACCAACTCCCCCTCAGTCTTTCTCCCTCCTCTAGCTGAGGATATTGGGTGTAGTAAAGTCTCACTCTGCTTCACTGCTTTGTTTCTCTCTCTTCTCCACTTGTTTCTCACCATCTTCTCCACAGCTGTTCCCACCTTCTTCTCCTCAACCATTATGTTTCCCTCTTCTCTCCCATTTCCCTTTCTCTTTCTCCTCTTCCACTTCTATTTCCCACTTTCTTCTCCTCCAACATTCTATTTCTCACTTTCTCTCTTTCCTGCCCCATTCTGTTTCTCACTTTTTCCTCCGTCACTTATGTTTCTCTCTCCACCATTCTCTTTTTTATTTTCTCCTCCTTCACTTCTGTTTTTCTCTCTCCTCCTCCAATTCTGTTTCTCACTTTCTTTTTCACTTCTATTTCTCTTTCTCCTCCTCCACTTATTATTGCTCTCTCCTTTTCTTCTATTTCGCTCTCACTCCTTTCATATCTCTCTCCTCAATGCTGGACCCTCACCTTCACTTCCATCACCCCCTCATCTCCCTCACATTCATTTTTCTCTCTTCCTCCATTTCTGTTTCTTGCTCTCTCCCTCTCCTCCATCTTTGCCTCATTTTCTCCAGTTTCATCGTTCTCCCCCCTCACTTTGCGTATCTTCCTCTCTTCTTCTGTGTCTCTCTTTAACCTCCTTGCCGTCTGTTTCACTCTCTCCCTTCCATTCATCTCTCTCTCTCTCTCATCAACTTCAGTTTCTGTTCTCCACTTTCACCTTCTCTCACCTCCCTCACTCCTCTCTCTTCTCCACCTAGTCCGGATACTGCTATCACTGCGTAAGGTGGATTTGCCCAAAGGACAGAGGATCCATGAGGAACGGAGAACACCTCAACACAAGGAGGCTGATCACCTCAACATCCCACAAGCCAATACCATTGTCCCAAGTGAAGTCGACCAGTTTAACCAAGCAGCTGATCAATACAATTCATACAAGTTCTGGAAACATTGCTAACCACCAGCACACACACTATCATCTATCCAATAGACTAGCTATCTAATGCTGTTAACTTGCCAGCTAACTAAGGCGTTTAGTCCGAAATTAATTTCACCAATTTACATCAATCTCAGGCACTGATCTCAACGACTATTTGATAAGCAGCGACCCAGTTAATGCTGAATTATTGTAATATCACTGAAGTGCCTGCTATTCATTTTGTTAATAATCCTATCTACTAATTATTGGCATCTCAATGTTTGAGTATTGCTAATCATGATTTGAAGTTAATAAACAATTGTTAGTGCAAGACTTGTCTGACTTCTGTGACGATATGGCAAGAAAGGGTTAATTCATTCACTCAGTAACTTGTGGGCATCCTAACTGGGTGTTGGGAAGGTGAACTCATGTTCAATAGGAACTGGGTGATGGAAGGCAGTTCGGTGGGGCAAACGTTGCCAGCATTCTTGTACTAACGGTTATGGTAGCATGGTGGTTGTGTTACTGGTACCAGTCGTCCATAGAACCTAGATGAATAATCTGGAGGTATGAGTTTAAATCCCACCACGGCAGCTGGGGTATTTAAATTCAATCAATTAAATAAAATCTGGTATTAAAGTATTCGTAATGGTGGCTATGAAACTACTGGATTGTCGTAAAAACCCAAGGAAACCTGCTGTCCTTACCTGGCCTATATGTGACTCCAGATCCACAGCAACGTGGTTGATTCTGAAATGGCCGAACAAGCCACTCAGTTGTAAAATCTCACTTTTTAAAAAAAAGTTGAAATAAGAATAAAACTGAACGGACTACTCGGCACTGAGACACAACAAAAGCAAACCAAGCCCAGTCGACCCTGCAAAGTTCCTCCTCACTGAACAGCGGGGGGCTTGTACCAAAATTGGTGACAGCTGTCCCACAAACTGGTCACAGAATCATACCTTTCAGGCAACATCCCAGACTCTTCCATCACCATCCCTGGGTACGCCCTGTTCCACCGGCAGGACAGATCGACCAGAGGGAGCGATGCAGTGATATACAATCAGGAGGGAGTGGCCCTGGGAGTCCAGAAGATTGACTCCGAATTCCCCTGAAATCTTATGGCATCAGGTCAAACAGGGGCAAGGGAACCTCCTGCTGTGGTGATTACCACCTATCGTCCTCCCTCAGCTGATGAATCAGTCCTCCTCCATATTGAGAAGCAGCAAGGGCACAGAATGTACTCTGGGTGGAGGGACTTTAATGTCCATCACCAAGGGTGGCTCGGTAGCACCACTGCTGGCCGGGTCCTGAAGGACACAGCTGCCACACTGGGCCTGCGACAGGTGGTGAGCGAACCAAAACGAGGGGAAAAACTGACTTGACCTCGTCCTCACCAATCTACCTGTCCCAAATGCATCTGTCCACGACCACCGCACAGTCCTCGTGCAGACGAAGTCCCGTCCTCGCACTGAGGGCACCATCCAACGTGTTGTGTGACACTTACACCGTGCTAAATGGGATAGATTCAGAACAGATCTAGCAGCTCAAAACTGGGCATCCATGAGGCGCTGTGGGCCATCAGCAGCAGCAGAATTGTATTCCAGCACAATCTGTAACCTCATGGCCTGGCATATTCCTCACTCTACCATTACTAACAAACCAGGGGATCAACCCTGGTTCAATGAGGAGTGTAGAAGAGCATGCCAGGAGCAGCACCAGGCGTACCTAAAAATGAGGTGCCAACCTGGTGAAGCTACAACTCAGGACGACATGCATGCTAAACAGCAGCAGCAACATGCTATAGACAGAGTTAAGCGTTTCCCCCACAACCAATGGATCAGATCTAAAGCTCTGCAGACCTGTCACATCCTGTCGTGAATGGTGGTGGACAATTAAACAACTAATGGGAGGAGGAGGCTCTGTGAACATCCCCATCCTCATTGATGGCGGAGTTCAGCACTTGAATGCAAAAGACAAGGCTGAAGGGTTTGCAACCATCTTCAGCCAGAAATGCTGAGTGGATGATCCATCTCGGCCTCCTCCCAATATCCCCACCATCACAGAAGCCAGTCTTCAGCCAATTCGATTCACTCCAAGTGATATCAAGAAACGGCTGAGTGCACTGGATACAGCAAAGGTTATTGGACCCGACAACATCCCGGCTGTAGTGCTGAAGACTTGTGCTCCAGAACTAGCTGTGCCTCTAGCCAAACTGTTCCAGTACAGCTACAACACTGGCATCTACCCGACAATGTGGAAAATTGCCCAGGTATGTCCTGTCCACAAAAAGCAGGACAAATCCAATCCGGCCAATTACCGCTCCATCAGTCTACTCTCAATCATCAGCAAAGTGATGGAAGGTGTCGTCGACAGTGCTATCAAGCAGCACTTACTCACCAATAACCTGCTCACTGATGCTCAGTTTGGGTTCCGCCAGGACCACTCGGCTCTAGACCTCATTACAGACTTGGTCCAAACACGGACAAAAGAGCTGAATTCCAGAGGTGAGGTGAGAGTGACTGCCCTTGACATCAGGGCAGCATTTGCCGAGTGTGGCACCAAGGAGCCCTAGTAAAATTGAAGTCAATGGGAATCAGGGGGAAAACTCTCCAGTGGCTGGAGTCATACCAAGCACAAAGGAAGATGGTAGTGGTTGTTGGAGGCCAATCATCTCAGTCACAGGACATTGCTGCAGGAGTTCCTCAGGGCAGTGTCCTAGGCCCAACCATCTTCAGCTGCTTCATCAATGACCTTCCCTCCATCATAAGGTCAGAAATGGGGATGTTCGCTGATGATTGCACAGTGTTCAGTTCCATTCACAACCCTCAGATAATGAAGTAGTCCGAGCCTGCATGCAGCAAGACCTGGACAACATCCAGGCTTGGGCTGATAAGTAACAAATAAAATAGGAAATTCACACCAGACAAGTGCCAGGCAATGACCATCTCCAACAAGAGAGAGTCGAACCACCTCCCCTTGACATTCAACAGCATTACCATTGCCAAGTCCCCCACCATCAACATCCTGGGGGTCACCATTGACCAGAAACTTAACTGGACCAGCCACATAAATACTGTGGCTACAAGAGCAGGTCAGAGGCTGGGTATTCTGTGGCAAGTGACTCACCTCCTGACTCCCCAAAGCCTTTCCACCATCTACAAGGCACAAGTCAGGAGTGTGATGGAATACTCACCACTTGCCTGGATGAGTGCAGCTCCAACAACACTCAAAAAGCTCGACACCATCCAAGATAAAGCAGCCCGCTTGATTGGCACCCCATCCACCACCCTAAACATTCACCCCCTCCACCACTGGCGCACCGTGGCCGCAGTGTGTACCATCTACAGGATGCACTGCAGCAATTCGCCAAGGCTTACTCGACAGCACCTCCTAAGCCCGCGACCTCTACCACTTAGAAGGGCAATTGCAGCAGGCACATGGGAACAACACCACCTGCACGTTCCCCTCCAAGTCACACACCGTCCCGACTTGGAAATATATCGCCGTTCCTTCATCGTTGCTGGGTCAAAATCCAGGAACTCTCTACCTGACAGCACTGTGGGAGAACCTTCACCACACGGACTGCAGCGGTTCAAGAAGGTGGCTCACCACCACCTTCTCAAGGGCAATTAGGGATGGGCAATAAATGCCGGCCTCGCCAGCGACGCCCACATCCCATGAATGAATATTAAAAAATTCACTCGTAGACTGAGTGGTAAACCCCAGGGGGTTCCTTCGTGAGAAATTAACGATTTGTCTGTTTCCTTGGTAAATCGTCCTTCGTGCTCTTAAAGTGTTGACATCTCTGCATTTAGGGTTTTGAGACTATGAACCCAGAGTGGTTGAGTCTATAGACTTAAAAGTGTTGAAGTCAAGATGTTCCTACCTTGGCCCTGGTTCACCTCTCCCAGGATGTGCTTGACCTGGTCGCGGATGTAAATAGATTTCCCCCCTTGGCTGGGTTGGGCTGTGGTGGTGGTGAAGGGAACGGTCCCTTTCCCTGTCTCCGGGCTTTGCGTCAAGCATGGATTTATCCCCCGTGACTGATGCTTGAGTCACACTGCCCAAAGGACGGGGTGATTTGGGGGGGCCCAGGCTGCTGCTCTCTGTCTGGCCCAGAACCCAGAGAGGAGACCATGAGAGATTCCTCAACCTCCGATGATGTACTCCGAACGGTGAGGGATCCCATTGCCTTGCGGAGGGTGTGTGAGTGTAAGCAGGTGAACTCTGCCGTGTCATAGAATCATACAGCACAGGAGGAGGCCATTCAGCCCATCGTGCCTGTGCCGGCTCTTTGAAAGAGCTCTCCAATTAGTCCCACTCCCCTGCTCGTTCCCTGTGGCCCTGCAAATTTCTCCTTTTCAAGTATTTATCCAATTCCCTTTTGAAAGTTACTATTGAATCTGCTTCCACCGCCCTTTCAGGCCGTGCATTCCAGATCACAACAACTCACTTAGTAAAAAAATTATCCTCATTTCCCCCCTGGAGATTTTGCCAATTATCTTAACTCTGTGTCCTCTGGTTACCGACCCTCCTGCCAGTGGAAATAATTTCTCCCGATCCACTCGATCAAAATCCTTCATTATTTTGACCACCTCGATTAAATCTCCCTATAAACTTCTCTGTTCTAAGGAGAACAATCCCAGCTTCTCCAGTCTCTCCCCATAACTGAAGTCCCTCATCCCTGGTACCATTCCAGTAAATCTCCTCTGCACCCTCTCGAAGGCCTTGACATCCTTCCTGAAGTGTGGTGCCCAGAACTGAACACAATACTCCAGCTGAGACCTAACCAGTAATTTATAAAGATTTAGCATCAATTCCTTGCTTTTCTACTCTATGCCTCTATTTATAAAGCCAAGGATCCCCTATGTTTTTTTAACAGCCTTATCCACTTGTCCTGCCACCTTCAAAGATGTTGTATATTTGTATTTGCATCCTTCACAACAATCAATTGGGAGAAGTGCATTGGTCATAAACCAACAGGTGACCACTATCTTTTGATTCCAGTTTCTCACTTTGATCCCTCCCCCCTGAATTTGTCACCAAGATTCAGTGGAAACTCAGGAGGAGACACTGGGTCTCTGCTCTGGTTCTGAGACTCACGTGCAGCCACACCCAGCTTGGAACTTTCCACCTTCAGGTGCTGCACATGGAAGTTCATCCAAAGTGCTGTGCGCTGGTGACAATCTTTTTCTGCCAGACGCACAGCCTAAATTATGACAGGCAGCTCTTTTTCATAAAACTGCAAGGAATACGTACGTCCTTCCAGGAGCTGCCTGTCTTATCCAGGGAGTTGCTGAGATCCAGCAGGATTTCTGCCCAGTCTGAGGTATTGGCCATTATGTCTGAGCTACTCTTCCATAAACCCATCTTCACATGATCAGTTTCAGTGATACAAAGGTGGTGGAGAGGAGAGCCCTTGCTGCGAAGGTAAACAGAGTCTGGGATGTACTGGGCAGTGGGTCAGCAGGCTGGATACCGTCAGAGTTATTACCTGCTCCAACGTCAACAACAAAAACACCTTGTATTTATATCGCATCCTTACTGTAGTAAAATGTCCCAAAGCACTTCACAGGAGTGGAATTGGACAAAAATAGACACTGAGCCACAAAAGGAGATATTAGAACAGGTGATCAAAAGCTTGATCAGAGTGGTAGGTTTTAAGGAGCGTCTTAAAGGAGGAGAGAGAGGTGGAGAGGCAGAGAGGTTTAGGGAGGGAATTCCAGAGCTTGGGGCCGAGGCAGCTGAAGGCACAGCCACCAACGGTGGAGCGATTTAAATCGGGGATGTGAAAGAGGCAGGGATTGGAGGAGCACAGAGATCTCAGAGGGTGGTAGGAGGTTACAGGTAACAGAGATAGGGAGGGGCGATGGCATGGAGGGATTTAAAAACATGGATGAGAATTTTAAAATCGAGGTGTTGCCAGACCGGGAGCCAATGTAGGTCAGTGCGCACAGGGGTAATGGGAGAACAGGACTTGGTGTGAGTTTGGATACGGGCAACAGGGTTTAGGAGGAGCTTCAGTTTACGGCGGGTGGAAGATGGGAGGCCGGACAGGAGAGGATTTTAGTAGGCAAGATTGGAGGTGACGAGGCCAAGGATGAGGATTCCAGCAGCCGATGAGCTGACAATTACATCTGGCCTGTAGCCAAAGCCATCCAGTAGATAAAATCCACAATTGACCCTGACTCAGTTGAGTGTGTCGAGGAGGCTCAGCCATATGGAGCGATTCCGGTGAATCTCACCCATATTCGGACGGAGCTGCTCATTGGCGCGAGGCACCCCACCTCCCTCGGGAAACTCGGTCTCCCAAATTGAGGCATCTCTCGTAGATTCCCTTGGGCCCATTCTGCTCTGAGTGGAGGGATTTCCTGAATAGGTCACTGCTGCATACTCTCCCTCGCCTTCCGTCCCGACATGCCCTCGGGTAATATCCTGCTGGCCAGCAGAGGCGAGTGTCCCCTCAGGAAAGCCCTGTATTTGGGGTTCCTCCTCTGCACCATTGGAGGCCTGGGGTGGAGAGGGTTGCATGAACATTCTCCTCGGCCATTTCAGATACCCGGCCACTTGTCCATTTTGTGGGTTGGATGAAGAGATACATTATCATTATTTACAGTCCCGGAGGCTGCAACCCCTGTTTCACTATTTAAAGGGGACGCACCTAAAGTTTTAGTTACCTTGAAGTCCTTGTCTTCGGGCACCCAGTGCACAGGGTGGGGGCGAGAGGCGGGGGGTGAGCGGATCAGATGAACCCCTGGTGGGGATGTTCCTGGGCCAGGCTAAAACCACCATCCACTGGAAGCATCCACATGGAGGATTGTTCTGACTGTTGGCCGCTGTTCCACGGCCTTCAACACACCCGGGTGACCTTGGAGAGGGATCGCGTGGGCTCCACCAATACACTTGAAGCCTTCGTGCGTGACGCAGGACAGCAACTGTGTCACTAACGAAAGGAACCAGATCATTGGTTCATTTATTTTTAGTTGTATAGATTTTAGTTTGATTGGACGATTTGTAATAGTGGGGACCTCCTCTTCACTAATCGTCATATTTAGTCCGAGAGCCATGGGGCAAATCACATTGCTCCAATTCAAGATACTCCAATGTCCAACACACAAGAGCAAATCAGATCCTGTCACATCATTGCTGGGATCTTTGGAATTGACACAATGTGATTGTGAATAAAAAGGAACAAGTTTGGAAGTGAATCCATGGAGACAAAGGGGCAGGTCACAAGCACCAAACACCAATAGTGTGCAGCCCCAGTGGCCTAATGGATAAGGCACTGGCCTCCTAAGCCAGGGATTGTGGGTTTAAGTCCCATCTGGGGTGAGCTCAGTTTTAAACCAAATACATTCTGTGAAAACCAGCTCTTTGTCCTCATTGCTGAAATGCAGAGAGACCAAAGGGCTAAATCACAGGAGGTGTCCTGTGAATTGGTGAAACTTGTACCCAGGAGGGGCAAGGAAACATCAACAAAACCATTTGCTTTTCACAGAAAATCAACATTATGCCCAACACTCAACTGGACCAATTGCTGACACATCAAAGCAAGTCAGATCCTGTCACGTCATTGCTGGGATCTTTGGAACTGATACAATGTGATTGTGGATGAAAAGAAAGGGATGGCCCAGAAAAAGGCATCAAATTTAGCAGTGAATAGATTGCAAACTACAAGCCTTTATTATATACAGCCCCAGTGGCCTAATGGATAAGGCACTGGCCTCCTAAGCCAGGGATTGTGGGTTCAAGTCCCATCTGGGGTGGAGCAGTTTTTGGCTCTGAAACAAAAGCCAAAACACTTTCTCTGAACATTGCTCCATTCCGTGACAGTCAGGGAGCTTTCCTTTTAACTTACCAACCAATCCAGGGAGTTCCTGTCCAGCACCCTTCTCACTCTGTCACTTGCTTTCCAGTGGCACAAACCAATGCGATGCTTCTACCAAGCTGTGCGCCATCCCAATACTCAGGGAACAATGTCACCTGCACTTTCCAGGCAAATAATGTCCCTTTACCTCCTTTCCTCATTTTTCCAAACACTGTCTTCTTCTTCTCCTCCTTTTCCATGCCTAACAGTACAAGAGGAAACCCATTTCTTGCACCACTTTCCATCCAGCAGGTCATGCTCTGGGTTTTTTCCAATGTCAGAGTCCCTTCCACAGTTCTTACCCTGACCGTACCAGGACCACCAGATAGATATGATTAGGGGGTCATTGCACTGCTCCCATCAGACACGAGTATCCCACCAGATGTCAATACTTTCACAACCTCAGGACGTCCCAAAGCGCTTTCCAGCCAATGGAGTAGTTTTAAAGTGTAGTCACTGTTCTAATGGAGGAAACACAGCAGCCAGTTTGCGCACAGCAAGATCCCAAAAACAGCAATGAGATAATAACCAGATAATCTGTTTTAGTGATGTTGGTTGAGGGATGAATATTGGCCCCGACACCGGGGAGAACTCCAAAATAATATCATGTGATCTTTCACAAACAGCTGACGTGAAATACAGCACAGCTCTCCCTCAGTACTGCACTGAAGTGTCAGCCTGGACTCTGTCCTCAAGTCTCTGGAGTGGGACTTGAACACATGACCTTCTAACTGAGTGATAAGAGTGCTACTGGCTGAGCCACAGCTGACATCATAAATACAGCCAATCAGTGTTCTCCAGACCAGCCGGTAACCTGTCCCACTGGTCCACTCTCCTCTGGGAAAGGAAGAAACGACCAACATCAAATCTCGATCTGCCTTAAATAACTGGTAAACAGGACCCCTGGTCCTCCCTAAACTATTCAGTTGAAATCATTGGTCCACACTTATAAACCTCGATCAAATCACCCCTGAGTCTACACTTCACTAAATATAGAGACCCAGCTTGTTGACCCTATCTGGGTGGGAGAACTGTTCTAAAATGGGAATTAATCTTGAAGTCCTCTTCTGCATCCTTTCCAAAGCTTCAATATCCCCCACCTTGTGAGACCACCAAAACTGGACACAGTATCCGAACTGAGGCCTGACCAAGGTCTAAAGGCACAGTATTGCTCCGATATGTGTTAGGCCTCAATGTTCTGTGCTATGGGCTGGCAGGACACATACCTCGACAGCAGAGTTCCTGATTCCAGCTGGGGAATGCACCAAGAAGAGGCTTGAGACTTGTCCAGAGAGAGAAGATTGGGGGAGTTGGACACTGACCCACTGCAGGATCCTCTCACACAATCTCAGGTACCCGCTCTGGTTGGCTGTTAGTAGGAGCCAGACAGTAAGTGTATGGTGCCCTGAGGAATGGTATTTGGACCTTCAGAAGGAAAAAGAATCAGATACGTTCTGAAGTTGTGGAGGAAAAATGCAGAACCACTGAAATGTTTGCCATTTTTATTAGGCCTCTCACATCTCCACAGATTTATACGATAGAAGTAACACTTTCAGTTTACAAACGTCACTCTGTATTTTAGAAAGCACGGTAGTCAGAAGACACGAGAGCAATTGCCTTTCCTTACTATTTCTGGCTGAGCTGATTGATCTTCTGCAGGCCCTCCCTGTTATTGATGGTCTTGTGAACTGTGATGAGGAATGGGAAGGCTGAGGGCAGCTCCACACGGCTACTGAGTTTCTGGTGCCCCCAGTGCAGACATCGCAGTTTATCTGCCAAGTCCTTCCGCCCAGCCCTCTCCAAAGCATCCTGCAGCATCTTTGTTTTCTTCATTTTGCTCCATGATTTTTCATTCCTAAACAAATTTGCAAGAAACAAAGTTTTGAAACAGATCAGAGTCTTTTTCTTATAAACAGGTTATTCTTCATCATTTCATAATTTTATCAACTAACAAAAACAAGTGTGCACTTTTGCTGTTATTCTAGTTTCAATATAAAGTATCTGCACCATTCCTCTGCCTTCTCATTTTCCCATTCCTTCTGTGACCAGGACAATGAATCCATGTCTCAGTGGTAGCACTCTCACCTCTGAGTCAGAAGGTTGAGGTTTCCAGCCCCAGAGACTTGAGCACAGAAGCTGGTCTAACACTTTCATCCTTCAGAATGAGACACTAAACCGAGACCCAGTCTGCCCTCTCAGGTGAAGAGCAGGGGAGTTCTCCCAGTGTCCTGGTCAACATTTATCCCTCATACAACACCACCAAAAACAGACTGTCTGGTCATTTATCTCATTGCTGTTTATGGACGACACTTCAAAAGTATATCATTTGAAGCACTTTGAGATGTCTTGAGGCCATGAAAGGCACGATATAAATGGAAGTTCGTTCTTTTTGAGGTTCCCGCAGTCGACACCTCAAAAGTACTTCATTAGTTGTGAATCGCTTTGGGACGTCCTGAGGTTGTAAAAGGCATCATATCAATGGAAGTTCCTTCTTTTCACTGCTCCCATCTTTAACAAAGATATTGGAAAATGGGAGGACACTTAAATTGACGTATGTCTGTGTCCGGGAGCTGTACAACACGAGCTCCACACCTTCAGTCCCCATCGAATTAAACCCAGCAATACTTGATCAGCACAGAATGATTAAATCATCACTCAAGCTGATTAAGGGGCACCAATGTTTAAAATAAGCCAAAAAGAATGTCACTTTCACATTCTTTAGTGCTCACAGGAACGGGAGTCCATGTCGGAGAGGAGGCAGTCCTACCCCTCATGGACTATCAATTCATTTGAAATTGGGAGAGTAGCTGTCCATGTGTGTGTAAGCACCCATAGAGCAAGCTCTGTACTGAGAGGCAGAACCGAGGTTAACAGCGGGAATAACCCTGGTTACCACCAGTGTTTCAAATCACGTGATCAGAAAATCTGGGCTCAGGTGGAGGAGACAAGCTCCCATTCATCGTCTTGAGGTGTGATCTCAAAATGAGTGAATTTGGTGTGAACACTTGGGTCTGGTGTGTCGTAAAATTATTGATCTGGTCTAGAGAATAACGAGCTTTCATCGGAAAGGACACGTTCAGGGACTGACTTCGATTTCTGATCAGCGATTTACACAGCAATCTGTGACATTTGGATTCGATCATTTCGTGCTGTTTGCCCTCTCACCTCTGACCCATATTGCCCTGGTAACCAGTTTGACATGCCTTGTAATTGTATTGAATTCCACTAAATCATTTATTAAAGTTTTAAAAAATGAGATTTTTCCCAAGCGATTAGTTTTGCCTCCATGGTTTCGGTCTCCCCGTGTGACGGGCAGAGTGGGTCAGTGACTTGTTCCCACCAACAGGTGACCACTATCTTTTGATTCCAGTTTCTCACTTTGATCCCTCCCCCCTGAATTTGTCACCAAGATTCAGTGGAAACTCAGTAGGAGACACTGGATCTCTGCTCTGGTTCTGAGACTCACGTGCAGCCACACACAGCTTGGAACTTTCCACCTTCAGGTGCTGCACATGGAAGTTCATCCAAAGTGCTGTGCGCTGGTGACAATCTTTTTCTGCCAGACGCACAGCCTAAATTATGACAGGCAGCTCTTTTTCATAAAACTGCAAGGAATACGTACGTCCTTCCAGGAGCTGCCTGTCTTATCCAGGGAGTTGCTAAGAGATCCAGCAGGATTTCTGCCCAGTCTGAGGTATTGGCCATTCTGTCTGAGCTACTCTTCCATAAACCAATCTACACATGATCAGTTTCAGTGACACAAAGGTGGTGGAGAGGAGAGCCCTTGCTGCGAAGGGAAACAGAGTCTGGGATGTACTGGGCAGTGGGTCAGCAGGCTGGATACCGTCAGAGTTATTACCTGTTCCAACATCAACAACAAAAACACCTTGTATTTATATTGCATCTTTACTGTAGTAAAATGTCCCAAAGCGCTTCACAGGAGTGCAATTAGACAAAAATTGACACCGAGCCACAAAAGGAGATATTAGAACAGGTGATCAAAAGCTTGATCAAAGTGGTAGGTTTTAAGGAGCGTCTTAAAGGAGGAGAGAGAGGTAGAGAGGCAGAGAGGTTTAGGGAGGGAATTCCAGAGCTTGGGGCCGAGGCAGCTGAAGGCACAGCCGCCAACGGTGGAGTGATTAAAATCGGGGATGTGAAAGAGGCAGGGATTGGAGGAGCGCAGAGATCTCAGATCTTGGCAGTGCAGAAGGAGATGTGGGGTGGGGGCGGTGATGTGGCAGATGGAGTGTAGGGGAAAGAGTAAGTGTACTCACTTTGGCTGACCTACTGAGGTCATTGGAGCGCCTCCTGCACTGTATGCAGGTGGGCGATATGTTGGTGGTGCTGGTGACCTCCTCTGCCACCTCGAGCCAGGCCTTCCTGGTGGCAGAGGCAGGCCGCTTCCTCCTGCCCGCCGGGGGAAAGATCTCTGTCCTCCCCCTCCTCCTCACGCCATGTATTGATACCTGGAGTGAGGCATCATTAAACTGGGAGCAGCCTTCCCCCTGGGCTGCTCCATGCTGTGATTTTTTCTGTTTGTTGCAGCATCTGTCAGTGGAGGACTGCCCCTTTGAATAGAGCTCCTCCAGCTGACAGATCTTACTGCGCATGCGCAGCCCGCCCGACGCGCAGATCAGCAGTGGGAAACCCAGAAGACCAGGTCAGTGGATCCAATTGGGCTGCGATCGCGCGGAGACCTGACTGATTTCACCGGGCGCGTGAATAAAAAGGCCTCAAGTTTGGAAGTGAATCCATAGAGACAAAGAGGCAGGTCACAAGAACCAAACACCAAAAGTGTGCAGCCCCAGTGGCCTAATGGATAAGGCACTGGCCTCCTAAGCCAGGGATTGTGGGTTTAAGTCCCATCTGGGGTGCAGTTGATTTTAAACGAACTGCATTCTGTGAAAAACAGCTCTTCATCCTCATCAATTGTTGAAACTTATACCCTCCTGGGTGAGAAGGTGTCCTGTAAATTTGATGAAACTTATACCCAGCAGGGGCAAGGAAACATCGACAAAGCCACTGAAAATCAACATTTTGCCCAACACTCAACTGCACCAATTGCTGACACACAAAAGCAAGTCAGATCCTGTCACGTCATTGCTGGGATCTTTGGAACTGATACAATGTGATTGTGTCTGAAAAGAAAGGGATGGCCCATAAAAAGGATCAAATTTGGCAGTGAATAGATAGAGACAAAGGGGCAATTGGAAGCACCAAACATCTATTGCAGACAACCCCAGTGGCCTAATGGATAAAGCACTGGCCTCCTAAGCCAGGGATTATGGGTTCAAGTCCCATCTGGGGTGAAGTAGTTTTTGGCTCTGAAGCAAAAGCCAAAACACCTTCTCTGAACATTGCTCCATTCCGTGACAGTCAGGGAGCTTTCCTTTTAACTTACCAACCAATCCAGGGAGTTCCTGTCCAGCACCCTTCTCACTCTGTCACTTGCTTTCCAGTGGCACAAACCAATGCGATGCTTCTACCAAGCTGTGCGCCATCCCAATACTCAGGGAACAATGTCACCTGCATTTTCCAGGCAAATTATGTCCCTTCACCTGCTTTCCTCATTTTGCCGAACACTGTCTTTTTCTTCTCCTCCTCTTCCATGCCTAACAGTACAAGAGGAAACCCATTTCTTGCACTGCTTTCCATCCAGCAGGTCATGCTCTGGGTTTTTTCAGTGTCAGAGTCCATTCTAACATGAACAGTTGTGACCCTGACTCGCAACTCCTTACCAGGACCACCAGATAGATATGATGGGGGGGGTCGTTACTCTGCTCCCATCAGACACGAGTACCCCACCGGATGTCAACCCACCATTCAGGGACCGGAACTCTCGTCTACACTTGCCAGGACTGTTTTAGGAAAACAAAAGTGTTCACAACTGCTGCCAATCATTGCTGAAGTGTGTGGAATTGGCAGATATATTTATTGATAAAAACAAAGTGAGTGGCGACAAGAACAGGTAGAATGTTATGAGAGCGTAGAGCAATGACCAATTGCACAAAGGCTGTGGTAGGAGCTGTGACCCCAGTGGCCTAATGGGAAAGGCAATGAGTTTGGGAGTCACTCGAGCAAATGAAAGTGACAGACAGGAAAAGACCAACTGGTCTATCTTGCCTGTCCCATAAAGTTGTGCTGCCCTATGCATCTCGATACAGATACTCCCCACCCACCCAGAGCCGTGTAATCCCCTGGGAGAGGTGAAAAAACAGATTAAAAATGTAGTAAATTTGGGAAATAAAATCTGGAAAATTCCTCTCTGACCCCTTTAGGTGATCAAAACTAGTCCAGGAGATCACATAGACCCTGGTTGAATATTGGCCAGGACACCGGGGAGAACTCCAAAATAATATCATGTCATTTTTCAAGAACACCTGACCTGAAATACAGCACAGCTCTCCCTCAGTACTGCACTAAAGTGTCAGCCCAGATTATATGCTCAAGTCTCTGGGAACACCGATCAGGTAAACTTTTATGTATCAGCCTTGGCTCAAAGTTTCAGTCAGAAGGTTGTGGGTTCAAGTCCCACTTCAGGCTGACACTCCAGTGCAATGCTGGGGGAGTGCTGCATTGTCGGAGGTGCCGTCTTTTGCATGAGACGTTAAACTGATGGCCCCGTCTGCCCTCTCAGGTGGATGTAAAAGAACCCATGGAACTATTTCTAAGAAGAGCAGGGGAGTTCTCCCCAGTGTCCGGGACAATATTTATCCCTCAACCAAAATCACAAAAAAAACAGATCACCTGTTTATTTCTCTCATTGCTGTTTGTGGGATCTTGCTGTGTGTAAATTAGCTGCCACATTTCCTACATTACATAGAATTACATCGAATGTAATTCGCGACATCACTGGCATCTACCTGACAATGTGGAAAATTGCCCAGGTATGTCCTGTCCACAAAAAGCAGGACAAATCCAATCCGGCCAATTACTGCCCCAGCAGTCTATTCTCAATATATCCTTTGTATAATATGGAGACCAGGACTGTTCTCAGTACTCCAAGTGTGGTCGAACTAAGGTTCGCTACAAGTTCAACATAATTTCTCTGCTTTTCAATACTATCCCTCTAGAAATGAACCCTAATGCTGGATTTGCCTTTTTATGACCTTATTAACCTGCGTTGCTACTTTTAGTGATTTGTGTATCTGTACCCCCAGATCCCTCTGCTCCTCGACCCCATTTAGACTCTTCTTTTCCAAGGAGTATGTGGCCTCTTTATTCTTCCTACCAAAATGTACCACCTCACACTTAATGTATATGGAAATTCATTTGCCAATTACACGCCCATTCTGCAAGTTTATTGATGTCTTCTTGTATTTTCTCCCATCCTCCTCAGTATTAACTCTACCCCCTTATTTGGTGTCGTTACAACTTCACTTTGAAATGACTACACTTGAAACGTACTTCACTGAAGTGCTGTGGGATGTCTCGAGGCCATGAAAGGTGCTATAGAAATGCAAGTGTTTCTCCTCCATGCCTGTCACTACGCACTCAGCACCTCACCCAGTCACCATGTACATTGGGAGACGGCCCATTGTCTGCCGGTTTGGAGAGCTGCGTACAATATCAGAATGGTGAGAGGGTCATTGCATTAAATGCTGGTTCAGAAACATTAGTGAGATCCCACTCCTCAAGACTATTCATTTTTAGTGATGGAGCTTTCGACAAACCAGCTCTCAAAACATTTTCTTTGCTTGCACCTTTTTCTGAACAGAGGCCGTGTGAAAACGGCCGATCTCCGCCCTTGTGAATCCCAGCTCGGAAGCCACAATGGTCCATTCAAAGCCCAGGTCTTTGGCGAGTTCTTGGACAGACTTCAGGTTGATCACTGCATCCTGGGTCAGGAAAACAGCTTTTAAAATAACCAAATACAAAAGGTGCCAGCAATATCTGCTTCAACTGCACAAGACATTAAAAGCAGCACCTCAAGTAGATAAGGTTACAGAAAAAGTTCATGGAATAGTGGGTTTAAGGCAAGAGGTAATGGTGAATCTAGATACAGGATTAAATGGAAGAGATTGAGGACAGAGAGCAGTAGAAAGGTTTTTGCACAGAGGGCTGTGAGGCTGTGAGTTATGGTGGATACACTACTGGAGACAGTGATTGCAGCAGGGATGGTGTCAACATTTAAGAACAGGTTAGACAGGTGATTGATGGAAAGGGGAACGAAGGGATAGGGCGGACACATGGGATTAGGATACTGCTCGTGTGGGGGATCAAGACCAGCACCGACTGGTTGGGGCCAACGCCCAGTTTCTGTGTTGTAATTTCTATGTCGTTCTCACAGCTTTCAGGCTGTGGCGTGAAATCTGTGGGTTAGATTTTGGTCTGGGCCGACCAGCACAGGCCCGAACCGAGAGGCCCGAAGATTGATGGAAATTGGACCCCAGGCCTCATCAGCATCCCCGGCACAAGCACGCCTCTCTCTCCCTCCTTCCCTCAATCACTCCCCTAGCCCTCTCTCTCCCTCTCCCTCCTGTCCCCTGCCACACTCCGTCACTCCCCCACTTCGCCCTCTCCATCTCTCAGCCACTAGCCCCCTCGCCCTCTCCCTCAATCACTCTCCCCATCGCACCCCCGTCTCCTCATCACCTCCTCTCCCTCTCCCCATCACCCCCCCTCAATCTCCCCATCTCCTCCCCTGCCCTCACAAGGAACCATAAAAGGTAAAAATAAACTGGACTTACCTGGACTTCCGATGGCCCGGATTTTTCATGAAACCAGCTTTCATTCGCAGGTTCAAGTGTGCGAGCCTTAGTCGGGCCCACAGTTAAAATGCCCATTTAAATTAGCCCCCCCACTCCTGCCTCTCTTTCCTCTGGGGCAGGAAACCTCCCCTGCCTGAATTCAGACAAGTTCAGATGTGGGGGAACATGTCGGAAACACAGTCTGAACTTTCCCCTTCTTAACCATTCCCCCCATTTGCACTGTTCCCGCCGGTTGTATTCAGGAAAACCTGGTCTAAGTGCGGCCTAACCAGGGGTCCTTAAAGGGCCGCCATCAAAAAAGTCAATTTTAAAATATAATTCCCTGAATGTGGAACCAGGAGATGCAGGAGGGGTCGTCTCGGCACCAAAGTAAAACCACTACCGCCCGCACCCCTCTCGAACCCCACCCCCCCATCTCAGTCCCCCTCCCTCTCCAGATCGCTGATCGCGCCACCTCATTCCCGATTGCTGCCTCTCCCTCTCCCGATCACTGTCCCCCTCCCTCTCCCGATCGCTGTCCCTCTCCCTCTCCCGATCGCTGTCCCTCTCCCTCTCCCGATCGCTGTCCCCCTCCCTCTCCCGATCGCTGCCCCCCTCCCTCTCCCGATCGCTGTCCCTCTCCCTCTCCCGATCGCTGCCCCCTCCCTCTCCCGATCGCTGACTGACTTTTGAACTGAGGTGACCTGGAGTTCAGTCACTGGTCTGAACTGGCCAGAACCGGTTTGAATTCGTTCCGCTTCTTGGAGGGACAAAGGAGCTTTGATGAGACACCAGGCCTTATTTAGAAAAGGGGTAATGAGGTGATGCTACCTAGCCCCTTGGAACAGAGCCAATCAGGTGATGACACTGACCACTTAAGGAATTTTGAGCCAACCGGAGAAGACAGCATCATTTGAAAAGACAGGCTTGGGGTTAAAACTGAAGAATTGCAGGCTTGGTGCCAGAGTGTGTTTGTGAGGGAGACTCACCATCGTGGAAATAGGGACCCTACGTCAGGGACGTAGAGACGACGTCGAGAGAGAGAGAGCGAATCGCCTGGCCAGCGTTATCTCTCCTTTCCGGGTAATATAATATCCTTTCTATTCTGTGACCACTCAGGGATGTGTTAGTCAGAGAAACCTAGTGGGTGTGCGTTTAAATCTTAATACTCAGGGTGTGTTAGTCAGGGAAACCTAGTGGGTGTGCGTTTAAATCCTAGTTTGAGTATAAAACTGTATAACCTGCTGTAAACTGCATGCCTATATCTAACCAGACGTATAAGCGGTATGTACATGATCTAATAACGTTAATAAAGTGAATTGAGAATTAAGAGAGAATTGACTCTTCCTCTGTGTACTAAGCCAAAACCGTTAACCGGTGACTTCCGGTCAACACTCACCTTCACTTCCATCGCCACCTCACCTTCCTCCATTTCTGTTTCTTGCTCTCTCCCTCTCCTCCATCTTTGCCTAATTTTTCTCTCGTTTCATCGTTCTCCCTCCTCACTTTGCATATCTTTCTCTCTGCTTCTGTGTCTCTCTTTCACCTCCTTGCTGTCCGTTTCACTCTCTCCCTTCCATTCATCTCTCTCTCTCTCTCTCTCTCTCTCTTCAACTTCAGTTTCTGTTCTCCACTTTCACCTTCTCTCACCTCCCTCACTCCTCTCTCTTCTCCACCTAGTCCGGATACTGCTATCACTGCGTAAGGTGGATTTGCCCAAAGGACAGAGGATCCATGAGGAACGGAGAACACCTCAACACAAGGAGGCTGATCACCTCAACATTCCACAAGCCAATACCATTGTCCCAAGTGAAGACGACCAGTTTAACCAAGCAGCTGATCAATACAATTCATACAAGTTCTGGAAACATTGCTAACCACCAGCACACACACTATCATCTATCCAATAGACTAGCTATCTCATGCCGTTAACTTGCCAGCTAACTAAGGAGTTTACTCCTCAATTAATTTCACCAATTTATATGAATCTCAGGCACTGATCTCAACGACTATTTGATAAGCAGCGACCCAGTTAATGCTGAATTATTGTAATATCACTGAAGTGCCTGCTATTCATTTTGTTAATAATCCTATCTACTAATTATTTGCATCTCAATGTTTGAGTATTGCTAATCATGATTTGAAGTTAATAAACAATTGTTCGTGCAAGACTTGTCTGACTCCTGTGACGATATGGCAAGATAGGGTTAATTGATTCACTCAGTAACTTGTGGGCATCCTAACTGGGTGTTGGGAAGGTGAACTCATGTTCAATAGGAACTGGGTGATGGAAGGCAGTTCGGTGGGCAAATGTTGACGATGTTCGTGCGCTAATTGGTACGGTAGCATGGTGGTGATGTTACTGGACTTGTAATCCAGAGACCTGGACGAATAATCTGGAGTTATGAGTTCAAATCCCACCACGGCAGCTGGGGAATTTAAATTCAATTAATTAAATTAATAAAATCTGGAATTAAAGTACTACTAGTAGTAATGGTGGCCATGAAACTACTGGTTTGTCATAAAAACCCAAGGAAACTTGCTTTCCTTACCTGGTCTGGCCGACATGTGACTCCAGATCCACAGCAATGTGGTTGATTCTTAATTGCCCTCTGAAATGGCCGAACAAGCCACTCAGTTGTAAAATTTCACTTAAAAAAAAGTTGAAATAAGAATAAAACTGAACGGACTGCGAGGTAACGAGACACAACAAATGCAAACCAAGCCCAGTCGACCCTGCAAAGTTCCTCCTCACTGAACAGCAGGGGGCTTGTGCCAAAAGTGGGAGAGCTGTCCCACAAACTGGTCAAGCAATAGCCACACTCACAGAATCATACCTTTCAGGCAACGTCCCAGACTCTTCCATCACCATCCCTGGGTACGCCCTGTTCCACCGGCAGGACAGATCAATCAGAGGTAGCGATGCAGTGATACACAGTCAGGAGGGAGTGGCCCTGGGAGTCCAGAAGATTGACTCCGAATTCCCCTGAAATCTAATGGCATCAGGTCAAACAGGGGCAAGGGAATCTCCTGCTGTGGTGATTACCACCTATCGCCCTCCCTCAGCTGATGAATCAGTCCTCCTCCATATTGAGAAGCAGCAAGGGCACAGAATGTACTCTGGGTGGAGGGACTTCAATGTCTATCACCAAGGGTGGCTCGGTAGCACCACTGCTGGCCAGGTCCTGAAGGACACAGCTGCCACACTGGACCAGCAGCAGGTGGTGAGCGAAACAAGACGAGGGGATAAACTGACTTGACCTCGTCCTCACCAATCTATCTGACCACGACAGTAGTGGTAGGAGTGACCACCGCACAGTCCTCGTGGAGACGAAGTCCTGTCTTCGCACTGATGACACCATCCAATGTGTTGTGTGACACTACCACCGTGCTAAATGGGATAGATTCAGAACAGATCTAGCAGCTCAAAACTGGGCATCCATGAGGCGCTGTGGGCCATCAGCAGCAGCAGAATTGTATTCCAGCACAATCTGTAACCTCATGGCCCGGCATATTCCTCACTCTACCATTACTAACAAGCCAGGGGATCAACCCTGGCTCAATGAGGAGTGCAGAAGAGCATGCCAGGAGCAGCACCAGGTGCACCAAAAAATGAGGTGCCATCCTGGTGAAGCTACAACTCAGGACGACATGCATGTTAAACAGCAGAAGCAACATGCTATAGACAGAGCTAAGCGTTTCCCCCACAACCAATGGATCAGATCTAAAGCTCTGCAGTCCTGTCACATCGAGTCATAAATGGTGGTGGACAATTAAACAACCAATGGGAGGAGGAGGCTCTGTAAACATCCCCATCCTCAATGATGGCGGAGTCCAGCACTTGAATGCAAAAGACAAGGCTGAAGCGTTTGCAACCATCTTCAGCCAGAAATGCTGAGTGGATGATCCATCTCGGCCTCCTCCCGAAATCCCCACCATCGCCGAAGCCAGTCTTCAGCCAATTCGATTCACTCCAAGTGATATCAAGAAAGGGCTGAGTGCACTGGATACACCAAAGGCTATGGGCCCCGACAACAACCCGGCTGTAGTGCTGAAGCCTTGTGCACCAGAACTAGCTGCGCCTCTAGCCAAACTGTTCCAGTACAGCTGCAACACTGGCATCTACCTGACAATGTGGAAAATTGCCCAGGTATGTCCTGTGCACAAAAAGCAGGACAAATACAATCCGGCCAATTACTGCCCAATCAATCTACTCTCAATCATCAGCGAAGTGATGGAAGGTGTCGTCGACAGTGCTATCAAGCGGCACTTATTCACCAATAACATGCTCACCGATGCTCAGTTTGGGTTCCGCCAGGACCACTCGGCTCTAGACCTCATTACAGCCTTGGTCCAAACATGGACAAATGAGCTGAATTCCAGAGGTGTGGTGAGAGTGACTGCCTTTGACATCAGGGCAGCATTTGCCGAGTGTGGCACCAAGGAGCCCTAATAAAATTGAAGTCAATGGGAATCAGGGGGAAAACTCTCCAGTGGCTGGAGTCATACCTAGCACAAAGGAAGATGGTAGTGGTTGTTGGAGGCCAATCATCTCAGTCACAGGACATTGCTGCAGGAGTTCCTCAGGGCAGTGTCCGAGGCCCAACCATCTTCAGCTGCTTCATCAATGACCTTCCCTCCATCATAAGGTCAGAAACGAGGATGTTTGCTGATGATTGCACAGTTCTCAGTTCCATTTGCAACCCCTCAGATAATGAAGTAGTCCGTATCTGCACGCAGCAAGACCTGACCAACATCCTGTCTTGGGCTGATAAGTAACAAATAAAATAGGAAATTCACGCCAGACAAGTGCCAGGCAATGACCATCTCCAACAAGAGAGTGTCCAACCACCTCCCCTTGACATTCAACGGCATTACCATTGCCAAGTTCCCCACCATCAACATCCTGGGGGTCACCATTGACCAGAAACTTAACTGGACCAGCCACATAAATACTGTGGCTACAAGAGCAGGTCAGAGGCTGGGTATTCTGCGGCGAGTGACTCACCTCCTGACTCCCCAAAGCCTTTCCACCATCTACAAGGCACAAGTCGGGATTGTGATGGAATACTCACCACTTGCCTGGATGAGTACAGCTCCAACAACACTCAAGAAGCTCAACACCCATCCAGGACAAGGCAGCCCGCTTGATTGGCACCCCATCCACCACCCTAAACATTCACTCCCTCTACCGCTGGCGCTCCGTGGCCGCAGTGTGTACCATCTACAGGATGCACTGCAGGAACTCGCCAACCCTTCTTCGACAGCACCTCCTAAGCCCGCGACCTCTTCCACTTAGAAGGGCCAGTTCAGCAGGCACATGGGAACAACACCACCTGCACGTTCCCCTCCAAGTCACACACCATCCTGACTTGGAAATATATCACTGTTCCTCCATCGTTGCTGGGTCAAAATCCTGGAACTCTCTACCTGACAGCACTGTGGGAGAACCTTCACCACATGGACTGCAGCGGTTCACGAAGGCAGTTCACCACCACCTTCTCAAGGGCAATTAGGGATGGGCAATAAATGCCGGCCTCGCCAGCAACGCCCACATCCCATGAATGAATATTAAAAAATTCACTCGTAGACTGAGTGGTAAACCCCAGGGAGTTCCTCAGTGAGAAATTAAGGATTTGTCTGTTTCCTTGGTAAATCGTCCTTAGTGCTCTTAAAGTGTTGACATCTCTGCACTTAGGGTTTTGAGTCTATGAACCCAGAGTGGTTGAGTCTATAGACTTAAAAGTGTTGAAGTCAAGATGTTCCTACCTTGGCCCTGGTTGACCTCTCCCAGGATGTGCTTGACCTGGTCGTAGATGTAAATAGATTTCCCCCCTTGGCTGGGTTGGGCAGTGGTGGTGGTGAAGGAGACGGTCTCTTTCCCTGTCTCCGGGCTTTGCGTCAGGCAAAGATTTATCCCCATGTGACTGATGCTTGAGTCACACTGCCCAAAGGACGGGGTGATTTGGGGGGGCCCAGGCTGCTGCTCCCTGTCTGGCCCAGAAACCAGAGAGGAGACCATGAGAGATTCCTCTACCTCCAATGATGTCCTCCTCACGGTGAGGGATCCCATTGCCTTGCGGAGGGTGTGCGAGTGCCAGCGGGTGAACTCTGCCATGTCATCGGATCATTCAACGCAAGAGGAGGCCATTCGGCCCATCGTGCCTGTGCCGGCTCTTTGAAAGAGCTCTCCAATTAGTCCCACTCCCCTGCTTGTTCCCTGTGGCCCTGCAAATTTCTCCTTTTCAAGTATTTATCCAATTCCCTTTTGAAAGTTACTATTGAATCTGCCTCCACCGCCCCTTCAGGCCGTGCATTCCAGATCACAACAACTCACTGAGTGAAAAAATTCTCCTCATTTCCCCCCTGGAGATTTTGCCAATTATCTTCACTCTGTGTCCTCTGGTTACCGACCCTCTTGCCAGTGGAAATAATTTCTCCCTATCCACTCTATCAAAATCCTTCATTATTTTGAACACCTCGATTAAATCTCCCTTTAAACTTCTCTGTTCTAAGGAGAACAATCCCAGCTTCTCCAGTCTCTCCCCATAACTGAAGTCCCTCATCCCTGGTACCATTCCAGTAAATCTCCTCTGCACCCTCTCCAAGGCCTTGACATCCTTCCTAAAGTGTGGTGCCCAGAATTGAACACAATACTCCAGCTGAGACCTAACCAGTAATTTATAAAGATTTAGCATAAATTCCTGGCTTTTGTACTCTGTGCCTCTATTTATAAAGCCAAGGATCACCAATGCTTTTTTAACAGCCTTATCCACTTGTCCTGCCACCTTCAAAGATGTTGTATATTTGTATTTGCATCCTTCACAACAATCAATTGGGAGAAGTGCATTGGTCATAAACCAACAGGTGACCACTATCTTTTGATTCCAGTTTCTCACTTTGGTCCCTCCCCCTTGAATTTGTCACCAAGATTCAGTGGAAACTCAGTAGGAGACACTGGGTCTCTGCTCTGGTTCTGAGACTCACGTGCAGCCACACCCAGCTTGGAACTTTCCACCTTCAGGTGCTGCACATGGAAGTTCATCCAAAGTGCTGTGCGCTGGTGACAATCTTTTTCTGCCAGACGCACAGCCTAAATTATGACAGGCAGCTCTTTTTCATAAAACTGCAAGGAATACGTACGTCCTTCCAGGAGCTGCCTGTCTTATCCAGGGAGTTGCTAAGAGATCCAGCAGGATTTCGGCCCAGTCTGAGGTATTGGCCATTCTGTCTGAGCTACTCTTCCATAAACCCATCCACATGGGATCAGTTTCAGTGACACAAAGGTGGTGGAGAGGAGAGCCCTTGCTGCGAAGGTAAACAGAGTCTGGGATGTACTGGGCAGTGGGTCAGCAGGCTGGATACCGTCAGAGTTATTACCTGCTCCAACATCAACAACAAAAACACCTTGTATTTATATCGCATCCTTACTGTAGTAAAATGTCCCAAAGTGCGTCACAGGAGTGGAATTAGACAAAAATTGACACCGAGCCACAAAAGGAGATATTAGAACAGGTGATCAAAAGCTTGATCAAAGTGGTAGGTTTTAAGGAGCGTCTTAAAGGAGGAGAGAGAGGTGGAGAGGCAGAGAGGTTTAGGGAGGGAATTCCAGAGCTTGGGGCCGAGGCAGCTGAAGCACAGCCGCCAACGGTGGAGTGATTAAAATTGGGGATGTGAAAGAGGCAGGGATTGGAGGAGCACAGAGATCTCAGAGGGTGGTAGGAGGTTACAGGTAACAGAGATAGGGAGGGGTGAGGTCATGGAGGGATTTGAAAACATGGATGAGAATTTTAAAATCGAGGTGTTGCTGGACCGGGAGCCAATGTAGGTCAGTGTGCACAGGGGTGATGGGAGAACAGGACTTGTTGTGAGTTAGGATACGGGCAAAAGTGTTTAGGAGGAGCTTCAATTTACGGAGGGTCTAAGATGGGAGGCCGGACAGGAGAGGTTTTTAGGAGGCAAGATTCGAGGTGACGAGGCCATGGATGAGGATTCCAGCAGCCGATGAGCTGACAATTACATCTGGCCTGCAGCCAAAGCCATCCAGGGGCTAAAATCCACAATTGACCCTGACTCAGTTGAGTGTGTCGAGGAGGCTCAGCCATATGGAGCGATTCCGGTGAATCTCACCCATATTTGGACGGAGCTGCTCATTGGCGCGAGGCACCCAACCTCCCTCTGGAAACTCGGTCTCTCAAATTGAGGCATCTCTCGCAGATTCCCTTGGGCCCATTCTGCTCTGAGTGGAGGGATTTCCTGAATAGGTCACTGCTGCATACTCTCCCTCGCCTTCCGTCCCGACATGCCCTCGGGTAATATCCTGCTGGCCGGCAGAGGCGAGTGTCCCCTCAGGAAAGCCCTGTATTTGGGGTTCCTCCTCTGCACCATTGGAGACCTGGGGTGGAGTGGGTTGCATGAACATTCTCCTCGGCCATTTCACAGATACCCGGCCACTTGTCCATTTTGTGGGTTGGATGAAGATATACATTATCTTTATTTACAGTACCGGAGGTTGCAACCCCTGTTTCACTATTTAAAGGGGCCGTGCCTCAAGTTTTAGTTACCTTGAAGTCCTTGTCTTCGGGCACCCAGTGCACAGGGTGGGGGAGAGAGGCGGGGGGTGAGCGGATCAGATGAACCCCTGGTGGAGATGTTCCTGGGCCAGGCTAAAACCACCAACCACTGGAAGCATCCACATGGAGGATTGTTCTGACTGCTGGCCGCTGTTCCACGGCCTTCAACACACCCGGGTGACCTTGGAGAGGGATCGCGTGGGCTCCACCAATACACTTGAAGCCTTCGTGGGCGACGCAGGACAGCAACTGTGTCACTAACGAAAGGAACCAGATCATTGGTTAATTTTATTTTTAGTTGCAGACATTTTAATTTGATTGGACGATTTGTAATAGTGGGGCCCTCCTCTTCACTAATCGTCATATTTAGTCCGAGAGCCATGGGGCAAATCACATTGCTCCAATTCAAAATACTCCAATGTCCAACACACAAGAGCAAATCAGATCCTGTCACATCATTGCTGGGATCTTTGGAATTGACACAATGTGATTGTGAATAAAAAGGCCTCAAGTTTGGAAGTGAATCCATAGAGACAAAGGGGCAGGTCACAAGCACCAAACACCAATAGTGTGCAGCCCCAGTGGCCTAATGGATAAGGCACTGGCCTTCTAAGCCAGGGATTGTGGGTTCAAGTCCTATCTGGGGTGAGCTCAATTTTAAACCAAGTACATTCTGAGAAAACCAGCTTTGTCCTCATTGCTGAAACACAGAGAGATCAAGAGCTCAGTCACAGGAAGTCCTGTAAATTGATGGAACTTTTCCCCAGGAGGGGCAAGGAAACATCGACAAAACCACTTGCTTTTCACATGAAATCAACTTTTTGCCCAACACTCAACTGTACCAATTGCTGACACACAAAAGCAAGTCAGATCCTGTCACGTCATTGCTGGTATCTTTGGAACTGATACAATGTAATTGTGTGTGAAAAGAAAGGGATGGCCCATAAAAAGGCATCAAATTTGGCAGTGAATATATAGGGACAAGTTGCACGCACCAAGCTCCAATTACACACAGACCCAGTGGCCTAATGGATAAGGCACTGGCCTCCTAAGCCAGGGATTGTGGGTTCAAGTCCCATCTGAGGTGGAGCAGTTTTTTGCTCTGAAACAAAAGCCAAAACACCTTCTCTGAACATTGCTGCATTCCGTGACAGTCAGGGAGCTTTCCTTTAAACTTACCAACCAATCCAGGTAGTTCCTGTCCAGCACCCTTCTCACTCTGTCACTTGCTTTCCAGTGGCACAAACCAATGCGATGCTTCTACCAAGCTGTGCGCCATCCCAATACTCAGGGAACAATGTCACCTGCATTTTCCAGGCAAATCATGTCCCTTTACCTCCTTTCCTCATTTTACCAAACACTGTCTTCTTCTTCTCCTCCTCTTCCATGCCTAACAGTACAAGAGGAAACCCATTTCTTGCACTGCTTTCCATCCAGCAGGTCATGCTCTGGGTTTTTTCAGTGTCAGAGTCCATTCTAACATGAACAGTTGTTACCCTGACTCGCAACTCCTTACCAGGACCACCAGATAGATATGATGGGGGGGGTCGTTACTCTGCTCCCATCAGACACGAGTACCCCACCGGATGTCAACCCACCATTCAGGGACCAGAACTCTCTTCCACACTTGCCAGGACTGTTTTAGGAAATCAAAAGTGTTCACAACTGCTACCAATCATTGCTGAAGTGTGTGGAATTGGCAGATTTTTTTATTGATAAAAACAAAGTGAGTGGCGACAAGAACAGGTAGAATGTTATGAGAGCGTAGAGCAATGACCAATTGCACAAAGGCTGTGGTAGGAGCTGTGACCCCAGTGGCCTAATGGGGAAGGCAATGAGTTTGGGAATCACTCGAGCAAATGAAAGTGACAGACAGGAAAAGACCAACTGGTCTATCTAGCCTGTCCCATAAAGTTGTGCTGCCCTATGCATCTCGATACAGATACTCCCCACCCACCCAGAGCCGTGTAATCCCCTGGGAGAGGTGAAAAAACAGATTATAAATGGAGGACAATTTGGGAAATAAAATCTGGAAAATTCCTCTCTGACCCCTTTTGGTGATCAAAACTAGTCCAGGAGATCACATAGACCCTGATTTATATTATAGGATAACTAACTCTTCTACAAATTAATCTCCACCTTGTTCCGAGAAACAGGACTTTGAGGAAACGCCTTTTAAAAGAACTTGCATTTATATAGCACCTTTCTTGACCTCAGGACGTCCCAAAATGCTTTACAGCCAATGAAGTAATTTTGAAGTGTCGTCACTGTTGTCATGTTGGAAATGCAGCATCCAATTTGCACAGCAAGATCCCACAAGCAACAATTAGATAATGACCCGATAATCTATTTTAGTGATGTTGGTTGAAGGTTGAATATTGGCCAGGACACCGGGGAGAACTCCAAAATAATATCATGTCATTTTTCAAGAACACCTGACCTGAAATACAGCACAGCTCTCCCTCAGTACTGCACTAAAGTGTCAGCCCAGATTATATGCTCAAGTCTCTGGGAACACCGATCAGGTAAACTTTTATGTATCAGCCTTGGCTCAAAGTTTCAGTCAGAAGGTTGTGGGTTCAAGTCCCACTTCAGGCTGACACTCCAGTGCAATGCTGGGGGAGTGCTGCATTGTCGGAGGTGCCGTCTTTTGCATGAGACGTTAAACTGATGGCCCGTCTGCCCTCTCAGGTGGATGTAAAAGAACCCATGGAACTATTTCTAAGAAGAGCAGGGGAGTTCTCCCCAGTGTCCGGGACAATATTTATCCCTCAACCAAAATCCCAAAAAAGACAGATCACCTGTTTATTTCTCTCATTGCTGTTTGTGGGATCTTGCTGTGTGTAAATTAGCTGCCACATTTCCTACATTACATAGAATTACATCGAATGTAATTAGCTACATCACTGGCATCTACCTGACAATGTGGAAAATTGCCCACAAAAAGCAGGACAAATCCAATCCGGCCAATTACCGCCCCATCAGTCTACTCTCAATATATCCTTTATATAATATGGAGACCAGGACTGTTCTCAGTCCTCCAAGTGTGGTCGAACTGAGGTTCGATACAAGTTCAACATTATGCCTCAAGTTTGGAAGTGAATCCATGGAGACAAAGGGGCAGGTCACAAGCACCAAACACCCATAGTGTGCAGCCCCAGTGGCCTAATGGATAAGGCACTGGCCTCCTAAACCAGGGATTGTGGGTTCAAGTCCCATCTGGGATGAGTTTGGTTTTAAACCAACTTCATTCTGTGAAAACCAGCTCTTCCTCCTCATTGCTGAAACACAGAGAGATGAATTGATGAAACTTTTACCCAGGAGGGGCAAGGCAACATCTGCAAAGCTACTTTTCACATAAAATCAACATTTTACCCAACACTCAACTGTACCAATTGCTGACACACAAAAGCAAGTCAGATCCTGTCACGTCATTGCTGGGACCTTTGGAACTGATACAATGTGATTGTGGATGAAAAGAAAGGGACGGCCCATAAAAATGCATCAAATTTGGCAGTGAATAGATAGAGACAAAGGGGCAAGTTGCCAGCACCAAGCTCCTCATACATCTCACCCCAGTGGCCTAATGGATAAGGCACTGACCTCCTAAGTCAGGGATTGTGGGTTCAAGTCCCATCTGGGGTGGAGCAGTTTTTTGCACTGAAACAAAAGCCAAAACACCTTCTCTGAACATTGCTGCATTCTGTGACAGTCAGGGAGCTTTCCTTTTAACTTACCAACCAATCCAGGTAGTTCCTGTCCAGCACCCTTCTCACTCTGTCACTTGCTTTCCAGTGGCACAAACCAATGCAATGCTTCTACCAAGCTGTATGCCTCCCAACACTCAGGGAACAATGTCACCTGCACTTCCTAGGCAAATACTGCGCCTTTGACGCCTCTCTTCATTTTGCCCAACACCCCAGGCACAGTTGCTACTTTGAAATATCAACACCCAATTACATTACATGTACGATTCATGTGTTAAAGTAAAATTTAAGCTGTTGGGTTAAAGGCAAAGATGACCTTCGGCGAATAGTGTGTGCGTGGCTACGGTCACTGCCCCAAGACCACACTGAAATGCGCTTTGCGCGGACCAGACTAACCATAATTAAAAGCTTAAACATAACATATGACTACTAAACAAAATGGACTCCACTAAACAAAATGGATTCTGCTCAAGATGGACTGTGTGAGAAGACATTAAAAAATGCTGAGCTTGTGAGTTTAGAAAACTGACTTACAGTCTGGAGTTACAAAGACATTTCACAACGAGCTGATAAAAACTACAGAACCAGACTGGATAGACAAAGACCATACTGTCTTAAATTTATAACAGTTGTTTTAATGTGATTGGAGGTCAATTGTTGCTGTGGGGGCCTAATTGGCTAATGTGCAACTAATCAAGACTAATAATGTAATAGCTGCTGAAAGTCTGTACTTGAAAGGTATAAAAAAGTGCGACAACCATTTTGAAGTTGAGAAGGTGGCTGCGTGCACTGCGGAGCGTCCAGTTCTTCTCCCAAAGTACTTTGTCCAATAAACTGCATGTTGAATCTTTAAGTCTGACTCCGAGTGGTGATTTTCCCACAACAAATTGGCGTAGTCGGCAGGATCTCACTGCTGGTGAGTTGATCGGTTGGCCTTGATCGGTGAACTGGAGTAGAGATTATTGAACTGTGGAAGTCAGACTGAGCCAACAATGTAGTTAAAAATAGGGGAAAGTTAGGGGAAGTTATGGGACTGTTGGGTAAAAACAGGAACTGATTACTTGTGCTGATCGACTAAGGACAAGGGAGTGCCTGTCTCAGACGCGCAGCCTTAGACCGGTTGTTAAGAGGGGAGATCCCCCACGCGAAGGTCAGGACCATGAAGTGGGCGTAGAGACCAAGGGCGCTTGGGATTGTGAAGCACAAGTAGTCAGGGGCATCCGGTATCAAACTCTGTAGTGGCGAACAAACGCAGAGATAATTAGAGCATAAGTTAATTCACGATGTGTACTGTCTGAAGTTTTAAGAATGCGTTAAGGACCTGATCACCCTGACCTAGAGCCGGGCTCCGGTGGAGGAAACACATTACCAAAACGGTAATCGTGGCTGTGAGTAAAAGTAAAAGTTAAAAGTAAAATCCGGTGAGAAGAGACCGGGAGTTAAAAGTAAAATCCGGAGTTTGGGCCGGGACTTAAAAGTAAAATCCAGTGAGAAGAGACCGGGAGTTAAAAGTAAAATCCGGAGTTTGGGCCGGGACTTAAAAGTAAAATCTGGTGAGAGAGACTGGGAGTTAAAAGTAAAATCCAGAGTTTGGGCCGGGACTTAAAAGTAAAAGTTAAAAGTAAAATCCGGAGTTTGGGCTGGGACTTAAAAGTAAAATCCGGTGAGAAGAGAGAGCAAGTAAAGATGACAAGTGGGGAAACTAGATGGGGACCTGCGGGTTCCCTTATTGATAAATATATGACAGACAGACACTCGTTGATTAAGCAGATGCAAAAGGATGGCTGGGATGTTTCTCAGACCTTAGAACAACAGAGAAAGTGGGTAGATGGGGAGAAGAAAGACAGAACAAAAAAGGCAGGGGTATTGCTAGTCCACCAACTAGCTGGACTAATAGGACAAGTAGGCACCTCCACTAGAAAGTGGAGCGAAGATAAGGAAAAAATTAGGGAATTAGAAACTAGGATAAGGGGATTAGAAAAAAGGAATCAATTATTAGAAGGGACTCAATGGGAAGGGGAAAATGTCCCTCTGCCCCCTTATGAGGAAGCGACAGCCCCTCCAGAAGAAGAGAGAACGCCAGAACATAACTTAGCGCCAATAACACGAGGGGGAACAAACGCGCGGCCAACAGCACAGTACAAACCATTCACCCCGGGAGAAAGGCAACAGATAATGGCCTCCCTGGGTAAACTACAACCCAGGAGCACGAATACAAAATTTTGGGCAGAACGAGATACGGCCTGGGTAGTACACCAGCTGCACTTAAGGGATATACACCAACTAGTCAGGGCCGCATGTCCAGCAGACAAATGGAGGCAGGTAGCCGGAGGGCCCGCCGCCCTCGCCGCAGTAGACTATAATGGGGGGCATTGGACACATGCGGTAGCCCTAACGGCAGAATTGGACGCCCAACAGGCAACCTTCATCTTGTTTAAAACAGAAGTACAGAGGGTTTTGGGGAACGCCCCTACCAATTAGAGTAAAATCACAACAACCAAACAACGGAGGGCAGAAGGGGCCTCTGAATATGGGGAACGATTGTTCCAAATATATCAGGAATGTTCAGGGCAAGAAAACCCGGGCCGTGGGGATCGAGCCTTCATCCAGGCTTTCAAGGATGGGCTCTCTAGCACTCACCAAGCCATCTTAAAAATGGGAGTGATCCTGTCCCAGGATTATGATGAACTGGTAGAATGGGTTAGCGGCATACAAGGAAGGGGAGAGGAGAAATCTCAGACAAAGATAAAGCAGGAGAGAGTAGCCGCCTACGGTAGCGGGAGCGGAACCAAGCCCAACCCGATCTGTTACAATTGTGGCCAACCAGGGCACGTTGTAAGGGAGTGCCGGGTCCCGATGAAGGGAAACAGATTTGGAAACAGGAAACATTGTAATTATTGTAACAAAGATGGACACATGGAAGCAATATGTTGGAACAAACATGGGAGACTCCCGCCCCGACCCATATTCACAACAGAACCGGAGGGACCAAGGAACCTCCGAGGTCAGCAAGACTGACGGCCGGCAGCCCCCATCAATAAGGGTAAGAAAGAGGGAAGGATCTATGTGTCTGCACTGGTAGGGGGCAGGCAATGTGAGATGCTGGTGGACACAGGAGCATCCATATCTGTCACCGACCTTCCCTTACCCACTACAAGTAGGATGATTTATCTAACAGGGATAGGAGGGAACAAAACACCCGCCTACCTGAGCGAGACAACGTTAGTAGAAATAAATAATTTGTATATACCTATGAGATTCTATGTATGTAAAAATAACGAAGGTATAATAATGGGGAATGATTTAATGAAAGAGTACGAAATTTTGATCGACTGCGGGAAGGGAGAGCTAATCTGGCCAAAGCAGGATGGCCGGAAAACTGGAATGGGGAGACTCACGAGCCACCTCGAGACCATTAAGGTGGCCACGGCCACCTCCAGGGATTAGCGACTAGAAACAAAGGGTTTGGAGCCATCTGTGCCTCCGTCCCCGGAGTATGGGCCGAAACAAAATTAGACACCGGCCTAACCAAAACTGACCCGATAAAGGTGCCCGGACCGGAGCATAAGCCCCACCGACAGTACCCGATAAAACCGGAAGCAAAGGCAGCGGTAGTAGAAATAGTAAAAGGGTTAGTGGAGAAAGGAATCCTGAGGGAAACTACGAGTACCACTAACTCCCCCACCTGGCCAGTGAGCAAACCCGACGGAAGTTATAGACTCACAATAGACTATACTGCCCTTAATAAAGTCACGCCCAAGTTGCACCCCATTGTAGCAAGCCCCTCGACAATCCTGAATGGATTGTCGCCGAAGCATAAAATCTTCACCATATTAGATATAGCCAATGGATTCTGGTCCCTACCCTTGGATCCCAAGTTCCAGGAAAAATTCGCATTCACAGTGGGAGACAAACAATATACTTGGACTCGCCTACCACAGGGATTCCATAATAGCCCCGCCATCTTCCATCGAGTAATGAGTGACATTCTGAAAAGGGTAGCACGATTCTACAATACGTGGATGATATATTAATAGCCTCAGAATCCAAACCGGGACATCAGGGAGCACTATATCTAGTGTTGAATTAACTAAAAGCCGCAGGGTTAAAGGTGAGCCCCAAAAAGGCGCAAATCGGGAAAGCACAAGTCCTGTACCTGGGACACTTAATCTCACAAGGTCTTAAAGAAATGCCCACAGACCGAAAGAAGGCAGTGCAACAAATGCCGTGGCCAGTCACCGTAAGAGGAGTCAGGAAGGTACTGGGACTGTTTAATTATAGCCGAAGCTTTATCCCGGAATTCGCAAAATTGGCAGAGCCTATACAGAGGCTAGTTAAAGGGGGAAAGCCAGCTCTAAACTCCATAGAATGGGGACCTGAACAAGACGAGGCCTATGATAAGTTGAAAGCAGAACTGGTAACAGCCCCCGGACTGGGACTACCAGATTCCAATAAAGATTTCCACATACACAGTAACAATGAAGGGGGGTTCTACTCTGCAGTAGTAACGCAAGATCACGGCGATAAACGGAGACCCATAGGTTACTATTCGACAGCAGAAGGGCCGGTAGTAACCGGACTGCCAAGGTGTATAGCTGCCTTAGATTGCGCCGCATGGGCAGTAAAGGTTAGCGAACCGATAGTAATGACAGGAAATATAATCCTCCACACCAAACATACCTTGGTGGAAATGCTAAATACAGGGAAATTAAGGTCCGTCTCGAACATGAGAAGGGCCAAATGGGAAGCCGTCCTCCTACCTCCCAGCAAATCAGTCATAATAGTAAGAGATACAGGAGATAACCCAGCAGAAGGAATTTTGGAAACAGGCGAACCACATAGCTGTGGAGATGTAGATATGAATACAGAAGAGGGTGAGATAAAGGATGTACCTTTAGCAACGGCTGAAGAAACCTTTTTTGTAGATGGCTCACGTAAATACGTGGAAAGATCACCCCGGACAGGATGGGCGGTAGTAAATGATAGATTGGAAACGGTAAGGGCGGGAAGAATTGACGGGGGCTTGTCCGCGCAGGTGGCGGAACTAGTGGCACTCACAGAGGCACTGGAATTGTCTGAAGAAAAGGCGGTAAATATGTATACCGATAGTAGGTACGCGTTCGGAGTAGTACATGATTATATGACGGCATGGGGTAGGAGGGGGTTTTTGACCACGGGGGGAACCCCTATTAAACACCAACAAAGAATTAAGGCATTGCTAAAAGCCAGTGAAAAACCCCGAGAAGCGGCAGTAATAAAAGTCAAGGCACATCAGAAAGAACCAGGGAGAGCCCCGACCGCAGACAGAGCAGCGCAGCTAGCGTTAGAGCAGGAGGCAGTTGGCGAGCTGCCAATGGCAGTAACAGGCCAGACAGAAGACAAAATAAATATTCAGGACCTACATGAGGATACCTCGGAAGAGGAAAAGGGTAGGTGGGAAACACAGGGAGCAAGCAGAGGGACTGATAACGTTTGGAGACGTAATGACAAGGTAATGGCGCCGGAATGTATACAAAACACCCTCTTGGAATTACACCATGGACTCTTACATGCGGGAAGGGGGACTATGGCAACTAGTATTGGAAAGGAATGGTGGTGGAAAGGAATGGGGAGGGACATAGCCCGACATTGTCACCGCTGTGTGACATGCGCGCAACACAACCCTGGTCGACCCATAAAGATTAAGATGGGACACCAACCCCGACCAAAGGGACCCTGGGAACATCTACAAATAGATTTCACAGGGCCACTACCACAATCCCACGGTAAAATCTATTGTTTGGTTATCATAGACCAGTTTACCAGGTGGGTAGAAGTGTTCCCTACCAGAAATTGTACTGCTACCACAGCGGCTAGAATATTAGCGGAAGAGGTAATCCCTAGATGGGGAATACCCATACAAATTAATTCGGATCAAGGGACACACTTCACCGGAAAAGAGGTAAAAACAGTATGCCAGCTGATGGGAATAAAACAAAAATTCCACATCCCTTACCATCCGCAAAGTTCCGGAATGGTAGAACGTATGAACCGAACCCTTAAGAATACCCTGGCCAAGGCCATGCAAACATCAGGGAAAACGTGGACAGAAGTATTACCTATTGTATTAATGAAGTTAAGAGCCACGACAAACCGGACAACCGGATTGACCCCTTATGAGCTAATGACAGGAAGGGCAATGCAATTACCGGAAAACATCATAACAGGTGGGGCCGATGTAGGCCCACTAAAAGACAAAATTAAACAGTATGTTTTGGAACTAAGCGCCCAGCTAAAAGGGATGCGTAAATTAGTAAGAGACAATCAGGAAGAAAGAGACGCACAGAGAGAGCTTGAAACGCTCCCTAACGTCCCAACGGCGGGACGTCGCGTCATGGTAAAAAGATTACCTGGAAAACCGGGGTTTGCACCAAAATGGAATGGCCCATATGAGGTCATAATCAGTGGAGACACCTGTGCCTGTCTGGACATAAGAGGGAAAGGTGTATGGAAACATTGGACACAATTAAAATTATACAAAGAAACCAATGAATAAACATTGAATAAATGTACTTTTTATTTTACAACAGGTGATAACTACAAGCAAGACTAACTAAAGCGTTCGGGTTGGTGATATAGCCTTTGGGAAGTTGTTAATATAGAGTAATAAGCAAAACATAATTAACATGTCTAACTATATGTGTATAATTATGTCACTCTATGTGGTCGCGGTCGTAAAATTAACAGGATTGAAAGATAACTTATTTTTCAAGATCCTTGTACATCTACACGGAAATCGAACCGTGTGTTACCCGTTAGCCCAATCCGTAGAGGCCCTGTTTGTGGCCACCCCTGGGTGGACCCCCTATGACTTATATACGGTAGATACTTCAGACGCACCCTGTGAGGGACGCACAGGCCAATATAGGAGGAGTATACAGGGGAGATGCGTGGAACTAATAAACTCCACAGATCCTGCGTGCAGGGGGGTCCAGGGAGTAAAAGGGAGGGTATGCTCGGATGACACAAGCTACCCGCTCTGCTTCTCGGGACACAGATGGGGGTGTGCATATGCCTTGGCCCCCGAGAATGCTTCCTGTGTGCAGACGCAATGTGCCCGTCAGCACTGTCAAGTAGACGGAGATCAGTTTGCTTGCACCTGTAACGAGCAAAGATGCCTGAACGTAACCGCGGGGAGGCAATTCATTTGTGGTCAGTGTAATGGGACTCATGTCAGCTCAGCCACATGGACATACCCGTTTGATACTTACCAATTGGTAGGAGCGGGCGGTAAGTCAAGTGAATCGAGCAACTGGCGGTATATACAGTTCGTTCAGATCGGTAACCAGGATGTTAAATGTTACCGAGCCAAGAAGGGATTTGTGTTCCTCCTTGACGGCACCTTCACGACGGCAACGCCAACCCTCCCGATCCTCTTTGCAGTAGGTGCAATAGGACCACTCACGGTCCCAGCCAGGAGTTCTGTGCCGACTGGAGGTACCCGGTCACACTGGGACCATCGATCGGCTACGGGTTTCTGGGAGCCCTGTCTCTGGGGGGGATCAACAGGAGTGATTAGCGCAAAGAATAGAAACTATTTGATCTGTGGACTAACCATTTTGGGAAACAGCACAGCGAAAGGACTGAGTGCCGTTAATCGAGAACTGGCTGAATTAAGTTTGTACTCGCAGCAAACCCGCTATGCCGTAGATTACATATTAGCCCAGCAGGGAGGAGCATGCACCATAATAGGAGATATCTGTATAACATGTTACAGATGAATCCTACAATATCACCCAAGCCGTTGACGACATAAAAGAACAGCTCAAAGAATTTAGACAAGGCCCAAGGAAGGGGATTGGTTGGCTCGAATGGTTATTGGGAGGATCCTGGGGGTCTTATTTAATGCACGGACTAATTATTCTCGTCGTAATAATAATTGCTTGTTGCTTGGTTGTCGGATGTTTTAATGTCTGCTGTAAAGTCATGATGGCTCGGATTATGCCAGGGGCCAGCGTGGTCACTGACGAAGAACATCTAATGGGGGCACCCGAAGACACCAGGGAAGACGGTGACAATGAGAGAAAGGACTATCTGTAACATGTAACCTGAGAGTTACGGGTTAGGCATACGCACGGAACATCACGGAAGATAAATACCCGAAAAGGCTGTGTATTAAATGCCGGACCAATGTTGCATGGACTCTATCGGTATTGGTCTAAATGATTATTAAGCCATAATCACGACCAAAAGGGGGGACTGTTAAAGTAAAATTTAAGCTGTTGGGTTAAAGGCAAAGATGACCTTAGGCGAATAGTGTGTGCGTGGCTGCGGTCACTGCCCCAAGACCACACTGAAATGCGCTTTGCGCGGACCAGACTAACCATAATTAAAAGCTTAAACATAACATATGACTACTAAACAAAATGGACTCTACTAAACAAAATGGATTCTGCTCAAGATGGACTGTGTGAGAAGACATTAAAAAATGCTGAGCTTGTGAGTTTAGAAAACTGACTTACAGTCTGGAGTTACAAAGACATTTCACAATGAGCTGATAAAAACTACAGAACCAGACTGGATAGACAAAGACCATACTGTCTTAAATTGGTAACAGTTGTTTTAATGTGATTGGAGGTCAATTGTTGCTGTGGGGGCCTAATTGGCTAATGTGCAACTAATCAAGACTAATAATGTAATAGCTGCTGAAAGTCTGTATTTGAAAGGTATAAAAAAGCGTGACAACGATTTTGAAGTTGAGAAGGTGGCTGCGTACACTGCGGAGTGTCCAGTTCTTCTCCCAAAGTACTTTGTCCAATAAACTGCATGTTGAATCTTTAAGTCTGACTCCGAGTGGTGATTTTCCCACAACACATGTTATCAGATTCAATGGCCAAATACAGAGCACACTCTTCCTCCAAGCTGGAAAATGATAGTTTCAAATGTTACCTGGGCAACCACATTACAATAATACTCTGCAGCAAATGCAAAGTATGCTGAGGTATTAAGCTGCACAGAGCAGATGGTTGCCAGGCTCAAAACTTGCTGTGAGCTGAGGTTAGCTCATCTCAGCCAGGGGAGGTAGTGAACAGGTACAGTAAGCAAATCGAAAATAATCAAGCTTCAGTTACACAGATTTCTTGAGACCCGGATTCACCTTCATGATGTGGAAGTAACATAATAATGTATTTGACGATGATTTGACATCATTGCCTTGTATTTTTGAACCCTTACGAGCACTCGTGAATCTCTGAAGGTGTCCTCAGCCTGCTAACAGTTGTTACCAAATATCAAGGTCCATTGTAAGTCAGAGCATATATCCAGCAATAGAAGCCTAATCAACATAGCGGTGCTTGTCAAATTGAAGGGCAGCATGCTGAAGGAAACATCTGCAAAGCAACTTGCTTTTCACATGCAATTAGCTGTTTGCCCAGCATTCAACTGTACCAATTGCTAACGTGCAAAAGCAAGTCAGATCCTGTCTCGTCATTGCTGGGATCTTTCAAATTGATACAAGTGATTGTGTATGAAAAGAAAGGGATGGCCCATAAAAAGGCATCAAATTTGGCAGTGAATAGATAGAGACAAAGGGGCAAGTTGCAAGCACCAAGCTCTTATCATATAGAGCTCGAAGTAGCCTAATGGATAAGGCATTGGCCTCCTAAGCCAGTGATTGTGGGTTCAAGTCCATTCTGCAGTGAGGTCACTTTTAGCTATGAAACAAATGCCAAAGCATCTTCCGTAAACGCTGCCACATTCCGTGACAGTCAAATAGCTTTACTCTTAACTTATCAAATAATCTAGGCAGTTCCTGTCCAGCACCCTTCTCGCTCCATCACTTGCTTTCCAGTAGCACAAACCAATGTGATGCTTCTACCAAGCTGTGCGCCATCCCAATACTCAGGGAACAATGTCACCTCCACTTTCCAGGCAAATACTGCCCCTTTAACACATGTCTTCCTTTTACCCAACGATCCACTACATTGTGCCTGAGCCCATTCCATCATTTCAGAATTATCCCAAATCCAGACACATTATTGTTGGACTGACAGGACTTGTCAACGTACAATTTTATTTCCCCCCTCAAAATACTTTCTTCCTCGATTCACAGCATTGGACAGGAACCATTTAGACTGGACTCCTTTTATTTTAAAATAGAATTTGATTATCCCCTTAAACTACAGGTAAATTTTACCTTCTCGAGTCCACAACATCGATCAATTTATCTTATCAATTCCAATTTCAGATACCAATTATGTCCAGGCTTTGTGATTTTACAGTAGACACAGAAGTGTTTGCAATTACTTTTGGATATATCTCCCCCAGCCCCCTCCCCCTCACCCCACCCCCCACCCTATACGCACTCTGCCTCAGAAAATAAATGGGTTAAAGCAAAACAAATCAAGACGTTTTCAAAAAGGGAAAAGCAACTTGGTATATTCTTCGTTAAGTATAGAAGATATTTGATCAAGGCTGATGATTGCTTTTCCTTCTCTATGTAATTCTGAATTTTCAAAATCCAAGTCATAAGCCTTCATCCAAAACATCACCATGCTGTGAGATTTGATATCTGCCGATGTCTGTGGATAAGATCTTAAATTCTTAACACCACTGGATCACTTCCTGCACCAACACTTTTCCAGTAATGGTTGCTCTGTGACTTTGTGAAACCACATTTATGTCAAAGGACTACTCTTGGTAATCCTGCACCATCAACACGCATGCCATCACGAAAACCATATTCTCTGTTTAAAATGAAACACAGAAAATCCATTGTGGCTCTTCTTGAGAGCTCAAGGTGTTAATTTGTCAATGCTTGACTTCATTGTGTCACCGTGGGGAAATAGCCAATTAAATTATGCCAATTATTTTAAATAAATGCAAAGGTTGTTGCTTGGTGAATTAAAAACAGATGTCGGTGTATTTGGAAGGACTTAACTTCTTCGCAGAGAAAAAACAATGAGGCCAGATACCATCAGACTCAGGCAGTGTACATCAACGTAGCTTTCATGTAAATTTAATAAAAACCTTTTGTGTCGGGAGATAGCATTTCAGTTCGTTCAGGTCAGTTTTTTTTTTAACGACGAATACTTGTGCCTGGCCTTTTTATCCACAATCATTGCAGATTAAATTCCAATTGTTGTTAAACCATTTAGCATTTATTTAAGAGGTGTCCAAAATTTATTAACTCTTGGATAATCCAATGACACGACATTTCCCAAATCTTCTCATAGAGATACGAGATCCAAAGGGTAATTTTTTTCTTTTCTCAGTCGCTTTTTTCTGACCACAGCCAATCACAAGATTAAAGGGATGCTGTCAGTTTGATAACAGCTAATACATTCCAGTACAACCAAGATGATTATATAAAAATTTTCAAAATTGATGTCCTGTACTAGACAACAAGATATCATTCTTTAATTAGAATGGCACACAACATTAACTCCTTAAACATCAATACACACTCACCAATACTCAACACAACTTCAATCGGATCAATTCACACTCACCAATACTCAACACATTGAGCATTTAACAAATTCAAAATAACAATTTCCTTCGTGATTATCTCAAGTCTGGAATTTCAGACACTCACATTTAAATTTAAAAGAACTAGAATTTCACTGTGGCCACAATAAAAGTCTAGTTTCCACAATTTAATAGTTTAGTTAACTTCAATAACTCCAATTTTAATTCAACAATATCACAAGACAGAACAAATAAAATTATCAATAAAGCACATGCTTACTAAAACCCAGTAAATTACATCATCTTTCACTTCGTTCGTTCTTCAGGCACGCCTTTCCAAAAACTGTAAAAATACTGGAAATAACTGCTTTCACAGCTAATCAAAATCTTTGTAACATTACACAAAAGAGGAAAACACAAAACAAGTATTAAAAAGGGGCCGTAGACCGCAACAGTGAAAAGAAAGCACTCACAGTGAGGACAGGCTTATTAAAGAGACAGTACACTAAAGACAAAAGAACACATTCTGTACCTTGTGACATTCTCCCTTTCTCCTTTTTGATTCCATCATAGATTACCCTTTTTATACTTCAATCATATTTTAATTTCTGATGTTTGTGACTTAACTCCATTCTGTACCGACTGAAAGTCTCAAGCTCACAGTCTGTGTCCTCAAGCCTGGTGTGGTGAAAGTCCCTCCATCTTTCTTTTTCTTCTTCTTTCTTCCTGATCTTTCAACCTACCCTTCCGAATTTCACCTTCCTCTCTCAACCTCACTAACTCAACAACAAGACTCCCGATTTCCAATTCTTCTCTTTAATTTTCTTCACCTTTACCAGTTTCTTCATCTTAGTCTCCGCCTCACACAAAGTCTGACAGATTTTAACTAATACAGTACAAGTTCTTATGCTCTCCAGGATATACTTTGCATCAGATTTTTACATAATTCCTTTACAGCCTCTCTCTGCTGTGAAAGGACTCATTTTAACTCCTCGTCCTCCCGCACAATTTCTTTCCTCTTCTCTCAATGGTATGCATGACCTGAATGACTTTTCCACGTATATGTGGATTGTTGAATATAAACCATCCGGTGCACTCACCATGGTTTATTCTCTTACAGGCTTGAGGGGTGGCTACCTTTAGGTCACTCGGTCACAACCACCTATTCCTCCTTCCCGTTTCATCTCACAGGCTTGAGGGGTTGGCTACCTTTCCTCAGCTTCCAACTATTTATTCCTCCTACCCGCCTTGTCCGAATTACTCAGTCAATCTCTTATCATTAGCTACCTGAAACCTTTGAAACACCGGCCCACCCAGGGGCCCCATTTGTTAGCAGAATTTCCCATTACTGTCACTTCAATGGGTTGTTATTTGTTGAACAATAACTGCCGTGTGATACAAGCCCGAGTGGTTATAAAATAACAAACTTTAATAGATTGACTCACACAGTATTATAGTTGTAATACAACTGTCTTCAGATTACACTGAATGACAAGCAATCAATATAACCTGGGTTTACTTTCCCAGACTCAAATTGATCAAGTCCGACATCTGTGGGTTCCCTGGGCAATGGGCTTCCAAATGTCCTCTCGAGAGCTCGAACTTTTGCGAAGTAGCAAACCCTATCTTTATACTATTCAGCTGTATTTTTCTGCACATCAGAATCTCTGTCCTTATCTCCTGGTTGTAAACCATCCCACTGTGCTGACTATGTGAAAACACCCAAACATGCTTCATAAGAACATAAGAAATAGGAGCAGGCGTAGGTCATATGGTCCCTCGAGCCTGCTCTGCCATTCAATCAGATCTTGGCTAATCTTCAACCTCAACTCCACTTTCCCGCCCGATCCCCATATCCCTTGTTTCCCCTAGAGTCCAAAAATCTATCAATCTCAGCCTTGAATATACTCAATGACTGAACATCCACAGCCCTCTGGGATAGAGAATTCCAAAGATTCACAACCCTGAGTGAAGAAACTCCTCCTCATCTCAGTCTTAAATGGCCGACCTCTTATCCTGAGACGATGCCCCCTAGTTCTAGACTCTCCAGCCAGTGGAAACACCCTCTCAGCATCTACCCTGTCAAGCCCCCTCAGAATCTTATATGTTTCTATGTGATCACCTCTTATTCTTCTAAACTCCAGAGAGTATAGGCCCATTCTACTCAATCTCTCCTCATATGACTAACCTCTCATCCCAGGAATCAATCTTGTGAACCTTTGTTGCAGCGCCTCTAAAGCAAGTATATCCTTCCTTAGGTAAGGAGACCAAAACTGTACACAGTACTCCAGGTGTGGTCTCACTAAAGCCCTGTACAGTTGCAGCAAGACATCCTTACTCTTGTAATAAAGGCTAACATACCATTTGCCTCCCTAATTGCTTCCTGTACCTGCATGTTAATTTTCTGTGTTTCATGTACAAGGGCGCCCAACACTCTCTGAACACCAATATTTAATAGTTTGTCAACATTTTAAAAATATCCTGTTTTTCTATTCTTCCTACCAAAGCGAATAACCTCACATTTCCCCACATTATACTCCATCTGCCACCTTCTCGCCTACTCACTTAACCTGTCTATATCGCTTTGCAGACTCTTTGTGTCCTCCTCACAGCTTACTTTCTCACCTAGCTTTGTATCATCAGCAAACTTGGATACATTACACTTGGTCCCTTCATCTAAGTCATTAATATAGATTGTAAATAGCTGAGGTCCCAGCACTGATTCTTGTGGCATCCCACTAGTTACAGCCTGCCAACCTGAAAATGACCCGTTTATTCCTAGTCTCTGTTTTCTGTCTTTTAACCAATCCTCTATTCATACTAATATATTACCCCCAACCCCATGAGCCCTTATCTTGTGTAATGACCTTACATGTGGCACTTTATCAAGTGCCTTTTAAAAATCCAAATATACTACATCCACTGGTTCCCCTTTATCTACCCTGCTAGTTACATCCTCAAAAAACTCTAATAGTTTTGTCAAACATGATTTCTCTTTCATAAAACCATGTTGACTCTGCCTAATCATATTATGATTTTCTAAGTGCCCTGTTACTACTTCCTTAATAATGGATTCCAGCATTTTCCCGATCACTGATGTCAGGCTAACTGGCCTGTAGTTCCCTGTTTTCTCTCTTCTTCCTTTCTTGAATAGCGGGCTACATTTGCTACCTTCCAATTCACTGGGACCATTCTAGAATCTAGGGAATTTTGAGAGATCACAACCAATGCATCCACTATCTCTACAGCCACCTCTTTTGGAACCCAAGAATGTAAGCCATCAGGTCCAGGGGATTTGTCAGCTTTTAATCCCATTAATTTCTCCAGCACTTTTTCTTTATTAATATTAATTACTTTAAGTTCCTCATTCTCATTAGAAACTTGGTTCCCCACTATTTCTGGGATGTTTTTTGTGTCTTTTACTGTGAAGACAGATATAAAATATTTGTTTAGGTCTCTGCCATTTCCTTATTCCCCATTATAATTTCTCCAGTCTCAGCCTCTAAGGGACCCATGTTTACTTTTGCTAATCTCTTCCTTTTTACATACTTGTAGAAGCTCTTACAATCTGTTTTTATATTTCTTGTTAGTTTACTCTCATATTCTATTTTCTCCCTCTTTATCAAATTTTTAGTTATCCTTTGCTGGCTTCTAAAACTTTCCCAATTTTGAGGCTTACTATTCTTCTTGGCAACATTATAAGCCTCTTCTTTTAATCTAATACTATCCTGAACTTCTTTAGTTAGCCACAGATGGATGACTTTTCCCGTGGAGTTTTTATTTCTCAATGGAATGTATATTCATTAAAATTATGAAATATTTATCAAAACTGATCTACCGTCATACCTTTTAATCTAATTTCCAAATCTACCTTAGCCAACTTGCCCCGCATACCTATGTAATTGGCTCTATTTAAGTTTAAGACTCTAGTTTTGGACTTAAGTACATCACTCTCAAAGTTAATGTGAAATTCTATCATATTATGATCACTCTTCCCCAGAGGATCCCTTATTATGAGATTACTAAATAACCTTGTCTCATTACACAAGACATAATCTAAAGTAGCCTGTTCCCTGCTTGGTTCCACAGTGTATTGTTCTTGGAAACTGTCTCAAATGCCCTAGTTATTTGATTCGCCAGGACACTGGTCCCAGACCGGTTTAAGTGCAGCCCTTTCCAACGGAACAGCTCCCTCTTTCCCCAGTACTGGTGCCATTGCCCCATGAATCAAAACCATTGTCTCACACACCACTCTTTGAGCCTCACATTTAATTGTCTGATCTGTTTGTCCCTATGCCAATTTGCGCATGGCTCAGGTAGTAATCCAGAGATTATTACCTTTGAGGTTCTGCTTATTAATTTAGCTCCTCAAACATCCTCAGCAGAACCTCATTCCTGGTTCTATTTATGTCGTTGGTTCCTACGTGGATCACGACAACTGGATCCTCCCCCTCGTGCTCCAAGTTCTTCTCCAGCCGCGAGGAGATATCCTTAACCCTGTCACCGGGCAGGCAACACAGCCTTCGAGACTCCTGGTCGTGGCTGCAGAGAAAAGTGTCTATCCCCCTGACTATACTATCCCCTACCACTACCACATTCCTTTTCACTCCCCTCGCGTGAATGGCCTCTTGTACCACGGTCAGTTTGCCCATGCTTCCTGCAGTCTTTGTTCTCATCCACACAGGTGGCAGGTACCTCGTACCTGTTGGACAAGGTCAAGGGCTGAGGCCCCTCCTTCACTGGATTCTGGGTCCCCATACCTGCCTGACTCGCAGTCACCTCCTCCTGTCCCTGATTACTGACCAACTCTAAACTACAACTTAACCTAAGGGTGGGGGGTGACAGCCTCCTGATAACTCTCCCCCTCCCTGATGCATCGCAATTTCTGCAGCTCGGACTCCAGTCAAACAACTCTGAGCTGAAGTTCCTCGAGTTGCAGACACTTACTGCAGATGTGGTTGATCAGGATCTTGTTGGGCTCCACCAACTCCCACATGCTGCAGTTACGACACACCACCTACCCTGCCATCCCTTTCAAATCTTGTTTTATATATTTAATTAGTTAAAAGTTTTTATTCACTTGATTATTATTAGTTTTATAAACTAATTAATTTATCTAGTTTAAGTTATTCATTAAATAAAGTAATAGCAAGTTATAGTTTCCCAGCTCTTAGTTCAACCACTGCCCCAACTTAGAGAGAAAAAAGGTAATCACCTATCTGCTGTCCTGTGATGTCACTCATTGATTCTTTTTTGTTTTGGATTACACCGAGTACTCCCGCTCTCTCTATCTCCGAATAGCACCTCCGACTCCCGCTCTCTCTATCTCCGAATACGACCTGCGACTCCCGCTCTTTCTATCTCTGACGAGGACCTCCGACTCCCGCTCTTTCTATCTCCGACTAGGACCTCCGACTCCCGCTCTTTCAATCTCGGACTAGGACCTCCGACTCCCACTCTTTCTATCTCGGACTAGGACCTCCGACTTCCGCTCTTTCTATCTCCGACGAGGACCTCCGACTCCCGCTCTCTCTATCTCGGACTAGGACCTCCGACTCCAGCTCTTTCAATCTCGGACTAGGACCTCCAACTCCCGCTCTTTCTATCTCTGACGAGGACCTCCGACTCCCGCTCTCTCTATCTCCGAATACGACCTCCGACTCCCGCTCTTTCTATTTTGGACTAGGACCTCCGACTCCCGCTCTCTCTATCTCGGACTAGGACCTCCGACTCCCGCTCTTTCTATCTCGGACTTGGACCTCCGACTCCCGCTCTTTCTATTTTGGACTAGGACCTCCGACTCCCGCTCTCTCTATCTCGGACTAGGACCTCCGACTCCCGCTCTTTCTATTTTGGACTGGGACCTCCGACTCCCGCTCTTTCTATCTCGAACTTGGACCTCCGACTCCCGCTCTTTATATTTTTGACTAGGACCTCCGACTCCCGCTCTTTCTATCTCGGACTAGGACCTCCGACTCCCGCTCTTTCTATCTCAGACTAGGACCTCCGACTCCCGTTCTTTCTATCTCAGACTAGGACCTCCGACTCCCGCTCTTTCTATCTCAGACTAGGACCTCCAACTCCCGCTCTTTCTATCTCAGACTAGGACCTCCGACTCCCGCTCTTTCTATCTCGGACTTGGACCTCCGACTCCCGCTCTTTCTATCTCGGACAAGGACCTCTGACTCCCGCTCTTTCTATCTCGGACGAGGACCTCCAACTCCCGCTCTTTCTATCTCGGACGAGGACCTCCGACTCCCGCTCTTTCTATCTCAGACTAGGACCTCCGACTCCCGCTCTTTCTATCTCAGACTAGGACCTCCGACTCCCGCTCTTTCTATCTCGGACGAGGACCTCCGACTCCCGCTCTTTCTATCTCAGACTAGGACCTCCGACTCCCGCTCTTTCTATCTCGGACGAGGACCTCCAACTCCCGCTCTTTCTATCTCGGACGAGGACCTCCAACTCCCGCTCTTTCTATCTCAGACTAGGACCTCCGACTCCAGCTCTTTCTATTTTGGACAAGGACCTCCGACTCCCGCTCTTTCTATCTCGGACGAGGACCTCCGACTCCCGCTCTCTCTATCTCAGACTAGGACCTCCGACTCCAGCTCTTTCTATTTTGGACAAGGACCTCCAACTCCCGCTCTTTCTATCTCAGACTAGGACCTCCGACTCCCGCTCTTTCTATCTCGGACGAGGACCTCCGACTCCCGCTCTTTCTATCTCGGACGAGGACCTCCAACTCCCGCTCTTTCTATCTCGGACGAGGACCTCCAACTCCCGCTCTTTCTATCTCAGACTAGGACCTCCGACTCCAGCTCTTTCTATTTTGGACAAGGACCTCCAACTCCCGCTCTTTCTATCTCGGACGAGGACCTCCGACTCCCGCTCTCTCTATCTCAGACTAGGACCTCCGACTCCAGCTCTTTCTATTTTGGACAAGGACCTCCAACTCCCGCTCTTTCTATCTCAGACTAGGACCTCCGACTCCAGCTCTTTCTATTTTGGACAAGGACCTCCGACTCCCGCTCTTTCTATCTCGGACGAGGACCTCCGACTCCCGCTCTCTCTATCTCAGACTAGGACCTCCGACTCCAGCTCTTTCTATTTTGGACAAGGACCTCCAACTCCCGCTCTTTCTATCTCAAACTGGGACCTCCGACTCCCGCTCTTTCTATCTCGGACGAGGACCTCCAACTCCCGCTCTTTCTATCTCGGACGAGGACCTCCGACTCCCGCTCTTTCTATCTCGGACGAGGACCTCCAACTCCCGCTCTTTCTATCTCAGACTCGGATCTCCGACTCCCGCTCTTTCAATCTCGGACTAGGACCTCCGACTCCCGCTCTTTCTATTTTGGACTAGAACCTCTGACTCCCACTCTTTCTATCTCGGACTAGGACCTCTGACTCCCGCTCTTTCTATCTCGGACGAGGACCTCCGACTCCCGCTCTTTCTATCTCGGACGAGGACCTCCAACTCCCGCTCTTTCTATCTCAGACTCGGATCTCCGACTCCCGCTCTTTCAATCTCGGACTAGGACCTCCGACTCCCGCTCTTTCTATTTTGGACTAGAACCTCTGACTCCCACTCTTTCTATCTCGGACTAGGACCTCTGACTCCCGCTCTTTCTATCTCCGACTAGGACGTCTGACTCCCGCTCTTTCTATCTCCGACTAGGATCTCCGACTCCCGCTCTTTCTATCTTGAACTGGGACCTCCGACTCCCGCTCCTTCTATTTTGGACTAGGACCTCCGACTTCCTCTCTTTCTATCTCGGTCTAGGACCTCTGACTCCCGCTCTTTCTCTCTCTGACTGGGACCTCCAACTCCCGCTCTTTATATCTCCGACTCGGGCCTCCGACTCCCGCTCTTCATATCTCCGACTCGTGCCTCCGACTCCCACTCTTATCTCTGACTGGGACCTCCGACTCCCGCTCTTTTTATCTCCGACTGGGACCTCTGACTCCCGTTCTTTTTATCTCTGACTGGGACCTCCAACTCCCGCTCTTTTTATCTCTGACTGGGACCTCCAACTCCCGCTCTTTTTAACTCCGACTCAGGCCTCCGACTCCCGCTCTTTCTATCTCCGACTGGAACCTCCAACTCCCGTTCTTTTTATCTCCGACTGGGACCTCCGACTCCCATTCTTTCTATCTCCGACTCGGGCCTCCGACTCCCGTTCTTTCTCTCTCCGACTCGGGCCTCCAACTCTCGTTCTTTCTCTCTCCGACTCGGGCCTCTGACTCCTGCTCTTTTTATCTCTGACTCGGGCCTCCGACTCCCATTTTTTTTAATCTCCCTCCTGTATACTTCCCTCCAGTCTGAAATACAACCGTTCACCACCACACTCTGGTTTTTGTCCCTGAGCCAATTTTGTATCCACGTTGCCACTGTCCCTTTAATCGCACGGGCTTTATAATTTTGCTAAGAGAAGTCAATTACATGGCACTTTATCTATTAGAGGGAACCTCTAATGCAGTGAATTGCTAACAAAGTGAGGACTTTCAATTGGGAATTAGGTGCAGAGGTGGAAGGATGTGCTAAGTGACTTAAACCAAAGAGCTATAGACTAAGACTGAGTGGAGCATAAAGGGAGCTGCGCGAGGAATCAAAAATCAAGAACAAGTCAAAAAGTGACGTCGTAAGACAAGGAGGAGCGCCGAGGTGAAGTCAGTAAGTATTTAGTTCATTGGTTAGTGTTTTTAGTGATTATTGTGGATAAAAGGAGTGGGAGTGGAGGCCCAAGAGCAGGTCCCTTAGAGGATGAGACCGGGAAATTAATGGTGGGAAACATGGAAATGGCAAAAATGCTGAACAAATATTTTGTTTCAGTCTTTACGGTAGAGGACACTAAGAATATCCCAACACTGGACAAACAGGGGGCTCAAGGGGGGGAGGAGCTAAATACGATTAAAATCACTAAGGAATTGGTACTCAGTAAAATAATGGGACTCAAAGCGGATAAATCCCCTGGACCTGATGGCTTACATCCTAGGGTCTTGACGGAAGTGGCAGTAGGGATTGTGGATGCTTTGGTAATAATTTTCCAAAATTCTCTGGACTCGGCAAAGGTCCCGGCAGATTGGAAAACTGCTAATGTAACACCCTTATTTAAAAAGGGTAGTAGGCAGAAGGCTGGAAATTATAGACCAGTTAGCCTAACATCTGTGGTGGGTAAAATTTTGGAATCTATTATCAAGGAGACAGTAGCGGAACATTTGGATAAACATAATTTAATAGGACAAAGTCAGCATGGCTTTACGAAGGGGAAGTCATGTCTGACAAATTTGCTTGAGTTCTTTGAGGACATAACGTGCAGGGTGGATAAAGGGGAACCAGTGGACGTAATGTATTTAGACTTCCAGAAGGCATTCGACAAGGTGCCACATAAAAGATTATTGCTCAAGATAAAGAATCACTGGATTGGGGGTAATATTCTGGCATGGGTGGAGGATTGGTTATCTAACAGGAAGCAGAGAGTTGGGATAAACGGTTCATTCTCGGACTGGCAACCAGTAGCCAGTGGTGTTCCGCAGGGGTCGGTGCTGGGTCCCCAACTCTTTACAATCTATATTAACGATTTGGAGGAGGGGACCAAGTGTAACATATCAAAGTTTGCAGATGATACAAAGATGGGAGGGAAAGTGGAGAGTGAGGAGGACATAAAAAACCTACAGGGGGATATAGACAGGCTGGGTGAGTGGGCGGAGATTTGGCAGATGCAATGCAATATTGGAAAATGTGAGGTTATGCACTTTGGCAGGAAAAATCAGAGAGCAAGTTATTATCTTAAAGGCGAGAAACTGGAAAGTACTGCAGTACAAAGGGATCTGGGGGTCCTAGTGCAAGAAGATCAAAAAGTTAGTATGCAGGTGCAGCAGGTGATCAAGAAGGCCAATGGAATGTTGGCTTTTATTGCTCGGGGGATAGAATATAAAAACAGGGAGGTATTGCTGCAGTTATATAAGGTATTGGTGAGACCGCACCTGGAATACTGTTTTGGTCTCCATACTTAAGAAAAGACATACTTGCTCTTGAGGCAGTACAAAGAAGGTTCACTCGGTTAATCCCGGGGATGAGGGGGTGGACACATGAGGAGAGGTTGAGTAGATTGGGACTCTACTCATTGGAGTTCAGAAGAATGAGAGGCGATCTTATTGAAACATATAAGATTGTGAAGGGTCTTGATCGGGTGGATGCGGTAAGGATGTTCCCAAGGATGGGTGAAACTAGAACTAGGGGGCATAATCTTAGAATAAGGGGCTGCTCTTTCAAAACTGAGATGAGGAGAAACTTCTTCACTCAGAGGGTAGTAGGTCTGTGGAATTTGCTGCCCCAGGAAGCTGTGGAAGCTACATCATTAAATAAATTTAAAACGGAAATCGACAGTTTCCTCGAAGTAAAGGGAATTAGGGGTTGCGGGGAGCGGGCAGGAAATTGGACATGAATTTAGATTTGAGGTTAGGATCAGATCAGCCATGATCTTATTGAATGGCGGAGCAGGCTCGAGGGGCCGATTGGCCTACTCCTGCTCCTATTTCTTATGTTCTTATGTTCTTAGAAGGAGTGGGAGCAGTGACCAAAAGCAGAGCACACAAAACTGAGACCAACTCAAACACAGGTAGAAATTTGAAAGGGTGACATCAGAGGACAGCAGGTTGGTGACTGGTTGGTGAGTGATATTTTTTTTGCTCTCTAAACAAGAGGAGTGGTTTAAACTAGGAACTTATAACTTGCTGATACTTTATGAAAGTAATAACTTAAGCTAGATAAATTAATTAGTTTAAAAAAATAACTAAAAATAAACCAAGTGAGTTAATTACATAAAAAATTTAATTAAGTAAATAAATAAATAAGGTTAGATAGAGATAGCAGTGCAGGTGGTGTGTCATAACTGCAGCATGTGGGAGTTTATGGAGAGCAGCATGATCCCAGGCAACCACATCTGCAGTGTGTGTCTGCAACTCGAGGAACTTCAGCTGAGTTGTTGAGCTGGAGTCTGAGGTGCAAATATTGCGATACATCAGGGAGGGGAGAGTTACCTGGATACTTTGAGCCAGGAGGCACTTACACCCTTAGGTTAAGTAGTAGTTTAGATTTGGTTAGTGGTCAGGAACAGGAGGATGTGACTGCGAGTCAGGCAGGTAGGGGGACCCCAGATGCAGTGGTGGAGGAGCCTCAGCCTTTGCCCTTGTCCAACAGGTACGAGTACCTGCTACTATGGATGAGAACTACGACTGTAGGGAGGATGGGCAAATTGACCACGGCACCATGATACATGGGGCCATTCAAGTGGGGGGAGAAAAAAGGAATGTGGTAGTGTTAGGAGACACTATAGTCAAGGGAATAGATACTGTTCTCTGCAGCCACGGCCGGGAGCCCCATAGTCTGAGTTGCCTGCTAGGGTTAAGGACATCTCCTCGTGGCTGAAGAACTTGGAGCATGAGGGGGAGGATCCAGTTGTCATGGTCCATGTAGGAACCAACAACATAGGTAGAACTAGGATTGAGGTTCTGCTGAGGGAGTTTGAGGAGCTAGGTTCCTAATTAAAAAGCAGAACCTCAAAGGTAATAATCTCTGGATTGCTACCTGAGCCATGCACAAATAGGCATAGGGACAAACAGATTAGATGATTAAATGTATGGCTGAAAGAATGGTGTGGGAAGCAGGGGTTTCAATTCATGGGGCACTGGCACCAAGACTGGGGAAAGAGGGAGCTGTTCCATTCGGATGGGCACCATTTAAAATGGGATGGGACCAGTGTCCTGGTGAACTGAATAACTAGGGCAATAGATAGGGCTTTAAACTATTGAGGAGGGGGGGGGGGGGAGGTTCAGGTAAGGGTGAATTTATACGTCTAATGAGAAAAGTCAAGGCTGTAGAATAGAGTAGCAATTTGAGTAAAAACAAGCAGAGTGTGTCAGGAAGGGACAGAGAGTTTAACAAAGGTAATGGGGCATTAGAGACTAAGGTCACATGAGGGAAAAATAGTAAAAAGTTAAAATTAAAGGCTCTATATCTGAATGCATGGAGCATTCGTAAGAAGATAGAAGAATTAATGGCACAAATAGAGATAAATGGTTTTGATCTAACAGCCGTTACTGAGACGTGGTTGCAGGGTGACCAAGGTTGGGAATTAAATATTCTGGAGTACTTGACTGTTAGAATGGAAAACGGGGGGGTGGGCAGCCCTGATCAAAAAGGATGAGATAAAGGCAGTAATGAGAAAAGATCAGATCAGAAAACCAGGATGTAGAATCAGTATGGGTGGGGCTAAAAAATAACAAGGGACAGAAATCACTGGTGGGAGTAGTTTATAGGCTTTCTGCATTAGTTATGGTGTTGGACAGAGTATAAATCAAGAAATTAGAGGAGTATCTAACAAGGGGGACTTTAATCTTCATACAGACTGGGAAAACCAAATTAGCAAAAGTAGTTTGGAGGATGAATTCATGGAACGCATTCAAGACAGTCTTCTAGAACAATGGGCTCAATTTTGAAATGGTGGCGGGTTGGCGGTGGGGGTCGGGGTGAAGGTGCGCGTGGCAAACCTGAATAAAAAAATTACCTTTTCCAACGCGATCGCGATGTCATTGATGGTAATTAAAGTCCTTTCTAGGTTTCGCGCCCGGCGGCCCCTGATTGACAGGAGCTGCAACCGAGGCGGGGGATGAGGGGGGCGAATGGGAGAGAAAGAGAGAGAGGGAGAGATGTCATCCAACGCTGGAATGGAAGATCGGTGGGGGGGGGGGGGGAGAGTGGAAGATTAGGGGGGGAGAGGGGAAGATCGGGGGGAGAGTGGAAGATCGGGGAAGATGGGGGGGGGGAGAGGGGACGATCGCGGGGGAGAGATGGGAAGATCAGGGGAGAGGGGAAGATCGGGGGAGAGGGGAAGATCGGGGGAGAGGGGAAGATCAGGGGGAGAGGGGGAGATCAGAGGGGAGAGGGGAAGATTGGAGAGGGACATCAAGGGGGGAAAGAGGGGGAGATCGGAAAGGGACATCGGAGAGGGAGACGTCGGACAATGGAGCAGGGTGGAAAGGTTTTGTTTTTTTAACTTTGTGCATTGGTTTTTTATTTAATTTATTTTTGCCTAATCCGGCCCTTCAGGCCTGGTTTCACCAGGTGTGAATCGGAAACCATGGGCAAGCCGTCCAGGTAAGTTTAAAATCATTTTAACTACCTAATATGTCAAAAGTAAAGTACCTAGAGGTACATTTGGTTCTTTAACTATCATCCTGCCGGCTTTAATTGCTGGCAGAACTTCCGGATTCGGGAAGCGTGCGTGGATCTGTGGGAAACTCGGAAGTCGGCAGGTTGGAGCCGGCTCCTGAACCCGCTGGGCCGTTTTGCCATTTTCACAGCCCCCCCGCCCCCACAATTTAATTTTAAAATTGAGCCCAATATGTCAAGTAGCCAACAAGGGAACAAGCTATTTTAGAACTAGGATTGTGTAATGAGACAGGGTTAATTAGTAATCTTATAGATAACGATCCTCTGGGGCCGAGTGATCAGGATATGATAGAATTTCATATTGAGTTTGAGAGTGATGTAGTTAAGTCCGAAACTAGGATCTTAAATTTAAACAAAGCCAATTACGTAGGTATGAGGGACAAGTTGGCGAAGATAGATTGGGAAATTAGATTAAAAGATATGACGGTAGTTAAGCAATGGCGAACATTTAAAGAAATACTTCATAATTCTCAATGAATATCCTTCCATTGAGGAATAAAAACTCCACGGGAAAAGTGATCCAACCATGGCTAACTAGAGAAGTTAAGCATAGTATTAGATTAAAAGAAGAGGCTTACAATGTTGCCAAAAAGAACAGTAAGCCTGAGGATCGGGAGGGTTTTAGAAATCAGCAAAGGATGATCAAGAAATTGATAAAAGAGGGAGAAAATAGAATATGAGAGTAAACTAGCAAGAAATATAAAAACAGATTATAAGAGCTTCTACAAGTATGTAAAAAGGAACCAGTGGATGTAGCCTATTTGGATTTTCAAAAGGTATTCGCTAAGGTGCCGCACAAGACGATGTTACACAAGATTAGGGCTTATGGAATTGGGTGTAATATATTGGCATGGATAGAGGATTGGTTAACGGACAGAAAACAGAGAGTAGGAATAAACGGGTCATTTTTGGGTTGGCAGGCTGTAACTAGTGGGGTGCCACAAGGATCAATGCTTGGGCCTCAGCTGTTTACAATTTATATCAATGACTTAGATGAGGGGACCGAGTGTAATGTATCCAAGTTTGCTGACGGTACAAAGCTAGGTGGGCAAGTAAGCTGAAAGGAGGATGCAAAGAAGCTGCAAAGGGATATAGACAGGTTAAGTGAGTGGGCGAGAAGGTGGCAGATGAAGTATAATGTGGGGAAATGTGAGGTTATTCACTTTGGTGGGAAAGCAGAATATTTTTTAAAAGGTGAGAGACTAAGAAATGTTGCTAGTCAGAGGGATTTGGGTGTCCTTGTTCACAAATCACAGGAAATTGACATGCAGGTTCAGCAACCAATTAGGAAGGCAAATGGTATGTTAGCCTTTATTGCAAGGGGGTTGGAGTAATTGGGCTAGAAATTGGGCTGTCTAGCACCCGATGTTTCAGCGCTACGCAGCCTCCCAAGATGGTGCCTTGGCTGCGCACGCACGTTTCAAACGTGATATGTGCCGGATGCCATCTCGGTAAAGGTAGTAGCGCAGACGCAAATAACAAATGCTGGCAGCATCCAAAGTAAGGAGAAAATGCATACAATTAGTGCGCAATGCTGATTTAAAGTGATAGACATCATTTTAGGACTTAACGCTCCACTCAATGCAGTCTTAACTGCTACCATCGAAACATGTCGTAGAGTACCTGGAGGGCCCTCCACCAGAGCTATTTAAAGGGACCATGCAGGATTTACAGGTGAGTTGCTGGATTATTGGTTCTGGCTGCTGATGCATTTGTAACTGTTTTTGGAGGTCTCCTATACTTGAATACTAGGATTAGGGGACATAGCCTAACATTTAGAGCCAGGACGTGCAGGAGTGAAGTTAGGAAACGCTTCTACACACAAAGGGTGGGAGAAGTTTGGAACGCTCTTCTGCAGGCGGCAGTTGATGCCAGCTCAATTGTGAATTCTAAATCTGAAATTGATAAGATTTCTGTGAACCAAAGGTATTAAGGGAAATGGGGTAAGGGGGGGTATATGGAGATAGGTCACAGGTCAACCATGATCTCATTGAATGGCAGAACAGGCTCGAGGGGCTAAATGCCACTGCCACTCGCTGCCTCCTATTATGCGCCACCTTCTCCTGCAAGAAAGCGGGACGTGTGCCTGGGTGCTGTGCCTGTCATGGTTAAATAGCTGCCAGTGCGTGTGGCCTCTAAGTTGTGGGTGGGCGGCTTGCAACAGTATTAATGCTGAGGGTGAGAGGAAGCATCTGATTGGCAGAGTTGAGTACTGATGGAAAGAGTTTGTCGGTATGTGGGGGTGGAGCAGTGGATGTGGCGAGTGGTGCAGTTGGTAGGTGATGCCACTTCACAGTTTTTTTTTATATACGTTCATGGGATGTGGGCGTCGCTGGCGAGGCCACCATTTATTGCCCATCCCGAGTTGCCCTTGAGAAGGTGGTGGTGAGCTGCCTTCTTGAACCACTGCAGTCCATGTGATGAAGGTTCTCCCACAGTGCTGTTAGGAAAGGAGTTCCAGGATTTTAACCCAGCGACGATGAAGGAACGGCGATATATTTCCAAGTCGGGACAGTGTGTGACTTGGAGGGGAACTTGCAGGTGGTGTTGTTCCCATGTGCCTGCTGCCCTTGTTCTTCTAGGTGGTAAAGGTCACGGGTTTGGGAGATGCAGTCGAAGAAGCTTTCGCAAGTTACTGCAGTGGATCCTGTGGATGGTACACACTGCAACCACAGTGCACCAGTGGTGATGAAAGTGAATGTTTAGGGTGGTGGATGGGGTGCCAATCAAGCGGGCTGCTTTGTCCTGGATGGTGTCGAGCTTCTTGAGCGTTGTGAAGCTGCACTCATCCAGGCAAGTGGAGAGTATCCCATCCCACTGCCGTCCTTACCTGGTCTGGCCTATATGTGACTCCAGACCCACAGAAATGTGGCAGATTCTTAATCGCCCTCTGAAATGGCGTAGCAAGCAACTCAGTTGCAAATCTCACTAAAAAAAGTCATAATAAGAATGAAACAGGACAGACCACACGGCATTGGACCACGAGACACCGGACATGACAAAGGCAATGCAAGCCCAGTCGACCCTGAAAAGTCCTCCTTAGTAACATCTGGGGGCTTGTGCCAAAATTGGGAGAGCTGTCCCACAGACTAGTCAAGCAACAGCCTGACATAGCCATACTCACAGAATCATATCTTTCAGCCAACGTCCCAGACTCTTCCATCACCATCCCTGGGTATGTCCTGTCCAACAGGCAGGACAGACTGACCAGAGGTTGCAGTACAGTGATATACAGTCAGGAGGGAGTGGCCCTGGGAGTCCTCAACATTGACTCCGGGCCCCATGAAATCTCATGGCATCAGGTCAAACCTGGACAAGGAAACCTTCTGCTGATTACCACCTACCATCCTCCCTCAGCTGATGAATCAGTCCTCCTCCATGTTGAGCACCACTTGGAGGAAGCACTGAGGGTAGCAAGGGCACAGAATGAACACTGGGTGGGGGACTTCAATGTCCATCACCAAGAGTGGCGCGGTAGCACCACTACTGACCGAGCTGGCCGAGTCCTGAAGGACATAGCTGCCAGACTGGGCCTGCGGCAGGTGGTGAGTGAACCAACACGAGGGAAAAGCTTACTTGACCTCGTCCTCACCAATCTACCTGTCGCAGATGCATCTGTCCATGACAGTATTGGTAGGAGTGACCACCGCACAGTCCTTGTGGAGACGAAGTCCCGTCTTCGCACTGAGGACACCATCCAACGTGTTGTGTGGCACTATCACCGTGCTAAATGGGATAGATTCAGAACAGATCTAGCAGCTCAAAACTGGGCATCCATGAGGCAATGTGAGCCATCAGCAGCAGCAGAATTGTATTCCAGCACAATCTGTAACCTCATGGCCTGGCATATTCCTCACTCTACCATTACCAACAAGCCAGGGGATCAACCCTGGTTCAATGAGGAATGTAGAAGAGCATGCCAGGAAGTGCACCAGGCATACCTAAAAATGAGGTGCCAACCTGGTGAAGCTACAACTCAAGACTACATGCATGCTAAACAGTGGAAGCAACGTGCTATAGACAGAGCTAAGCGATTCCACAACCAACGGATCAGATCAAAGCTCTGCAGTCCTGCCACATCCAGTCGTGAATGGTGGTGGACAATTAAACAACTAATGGGAGGAGGAGGCTCTGTAAACATCCCCATCCTCAATGATGGCAGAGTGCAGCACATGAGTGCAAAAGACAAGGCTGAAGCATTTGCAACCATCTTCAGCCAGAAATGCCGAGTGGATGATCCATCTTGGCCTCCTCCCGATAGCCCCACCATCACAGAAGCCAGTCTTCAGCCAATTCGATTCACTCCACGTGATATCAAGAAACGGCTGAGTGCACTGGATACAGCGAAGACAATGGGCCCCGACAACATCCCGGCTGTAGTGCTGAAAACTTGTGCTCCAGAATTAGCCACGCCTCTAGCCAAACTGTTCCAGTACAGCTACGACACTGGCATATACCCGACAATGTGGAAAATTGTCCAGGTATGTCCTGTCCACAAAAAGCAGGACAAATCTAATTCCAGCCAATTACTGCCTCATCAGTCTACTCTCATTCATCAGCAAAGTGATGGAAGGTGTCATCGACAGTGCTATCAAGCAGCACTTACTCACCAATAAACTGGAGCGAATGTTACTTGCCACTTATCAGCCGAGCCTGGATGTTGTCCAGGTCTTGCTGCATGCGGGCACGTACTGCTTCATTATCTGAGGGGTTGCGAATAGAACTGAACACTGTGCAATCATCAGCGAACATCCCCATTTCTTACTTATGATGGAGGGAAGTTCATTGATAAAGCAGCTGAAGACGGTTGGGTCTAGGACACTGCCCTGAGGAACTCCTGCAGCAATGTCCTGGGGCTGAGATAATTGGCCTCCAACAACCACTACCATCTTCCTTTGATGCTCAGTTTGGGTTCCCCCAGAACCACTCGGCTCCAGACCTCATTACAGCCTTGGTCCAAACATGGACAAAAGAGCTGAATTCCAGAGGTGAGGTGAGAGTGACTGCCCTTGACATCAAGGCAGCATTTGACCAAATGTGGCATCAAGGAGCCCTAGTAAAATGGAAGTCAATGGGAATCAGGGGGATAATTCTCCAGTGGCTGGAGTCATACCTAGCACAAAGGAAGATGGTAGTGGTTGTTGGAGGCCAATCATCTCAGCCTCAGGACATTGCTGCAGGAGTTCCTCAGGGCAGTGTCCTAGGCCCAACCATCTTCAGCTGCTTCATCAATGACATTCCCTCCATTATAAGGTCAGAAATGGGGATGTTCGCTGATGATTGCACAGTGTTCAGTTCCATTCGCATCCCCTCAGATAATGAAGCAGTCCGTGCCCACACGCAGCAAGAGCTGGACAACATCCAGGCTTGGGCTGATAAGTGGCAAGTAACATTCGTGCCAGACAAGCGCCAGGCAATGACCGTCTCCAACAAGAGTGAGTCTAACCACCTCCTCTTGACATTCAATGGCATTACTGTCGCCGAATCCCCCATCAACATCCTGGGGGTCAACACTGACCAGAAACTGAACTGGACCAGCCATATAAATACTGTGGCTACAAGAGCAGGTCAGAGGCTGAGTATTCTGTGGCGAGTGACTCATCTCCTGACTCCCCAAAGTCTTTCCACCATCTACAAGGCACAAGTCAGGAGTGTGATGGAATACTCTCCACTTGCCTGGATGAGTGCAGCTCCAACAACACTCAAGACGCTCGACACCATCCAGGACAAAGCAGCCAGCTTGATTAGCACCCCATTCCCCACCCTAAACATTCACTCCCTTCACCACCGGCTTCTTCAACAGCACCTCCCAAACCCGCGACCTCTTATCACCTGGAAGGACAAGGACAGCAGGCACATGGGAACAACACCACCTGCACGTTCCCCTCCAAGTCACACACCATCCCGACTTGGAAATATATCGGCGTTCCTTCATCGTCGCTGGGTCAGATTCCTGGAACTCCCTTCCTAACAGCACTGTGGGAGAACCTTCACCACACGGACTGCAGCGGCTCACCACCACCTTCTCAAGAGCAATTAGGGATGGGCAATAAATGTTGGCCTTGCCAGCGATGCCCACATCCCATGAACGAATTTAAAAAAAACACTCCTGACTTGTGCCTTGTAGATGATGGAAAGGCTTTGGGGAGTCAGGAGGTGAGTCATTCAACACAGAATACCCAGCTTCTTACCTGCTCTTGTAGCCACAGTATTTATGTGGCTGGTCCAATTAAGTTTCTGGTCACTGTTGATAGTGGGGGATTCGGCGATCATAATGCCATTGAATGTCAAAGGGAAGTAGTTGGATTCTCTTTTGTTGGAGATGGTCATTGCCTGGCACTTGTCTGGCACGAATTTTACTTGCCACTTATCAGCCCAAGCTTGGATATTGTCCAGGTCTTGCTGCAAGCGGGCACGGACTGCTACATTATCTAAGAGGTTGCAAATGTAACTGAACACTGTGCAATCATCAGCGAACATCCCCATTTCTGACCTTATGATGGAGGGAAGGTCATTGATGAAGCAGCTGAAGATGGTTGGGCCTAGGACACTGCCCTGAGGAACTCCTGCAGCAATGTCCTGTAGCTGAGATGATTGGCCTCCAACTACTGCTACCATCTTCTTTCGTGCTAGATATGACTCCATCCATTGGAGAGTTGACCTCGGTCACCTTGACCACTCGTCTCAAAGCATTGAACTTCATCCTGCACTGCATCCATGTTCATGGTGCTATGCGTCTGGCATTGACTGCGTCCCCTGCTGCCTCCCACGGCCTTTTGGGCTTATGTCTGGAGAGCCTCTTGCCCCCCCACTTCCGCAACCGCGGATTTCGGATGTCCCTCCTTCTGTCCACCTCTTGCACCAAGGCCTCTAGTGCATCAGCAGAGAACTTTGGTGCACGCACTCTTGCAGGCTTGGTACCAACTCAGATCGGCAGATTGGTGAGGTCTGGCATGCAAATTGGAGGATGTGGGATTTAGTGGCGCGCAACCTTTATTCAATGCTTTAACATAAGTCATCAGTTTGTTAACATAGGGATGGGACCTGCATCTGTGTTTTACATGTGCGATGTCTGATCTCTGTTCAGACTCCATGCAGACAGCAGACTGTTATTTTCAGCAAATAATAGGTATCGTCTACTTTTAAGAGATTTTAAGAGACCTCCTCCCTTTAAGAGATTCAGGCTCCCCCTGCTGGTGGAAGGTGCGCATGTCCTTGAATCCTCATGACAGGCCTAGTTTTTCGTGTTGCTTGTAGGTAAGTGTGCAGGCCGGACAAATGTCTTGTCCTGACTGCGCAAAAAGCACCGGGCACGGGCTAGTCGCCGATCGCGGCACCCGGCATAATCGAATTTAACCCCTAAGAGTCTTGCTGCAATTATATAGGGCTCTGGTTCCGATGAGACTATGCCTGGAGTACTGTATTGTTTTGGTCTCCTTACCTAAGGAAGGATATACTTGCCTTAGAGGGAATGCAACTTAGGTTCACTAGATTAATTCCTGGGATGAGAGGGTTGTCCTGTGAGGAGAGATTGAGTAGAATAGGCCTATACTCTCTGGAGTTTAGAAGAATGAGAGGTGATCTCATTGAAACGTATAAAATTCTTGGAAGGCTTGACAGGATAGATGCTGAGAGGCTGTTTCCTCTGGCTGGAGAGTCTAGAATTCGGGGTCATAGTCTCAAGATAAGGAGTCGGCCATTTAGGACCAAGATGAGGAAAGAGTTTTTCACTCAGAGGGTTGTGAATCTTTTAAATTCTCTACCCCAGAGGGCTGTGGATGCTGCATCATTGAGTATATTCTAGACTGAGATTGATAGATTTTTGGACACTAAGGGAATCAAGGGATATGGGGACCGGGCAGGAAAGTGGAGTTGAGGCCAAAGATCAGCCATGATCTTATTGAATGGCGGAGCAGGCTTGAGGGGCCTTATGGCCTACTCCTATTTCTTCTGTTTATCAAACGCCTTTTGCAAATCCATATACACAACAACCCTCTCCATTACTTCATCAAAGTTTGAGCAAAGGCTCGTTAAAGGTGAATCCAGGAAAATCTCTTCAAAGGGTTGTGAGAATTTGGAACACACTGTGAAAGAAGGCCATAGAGACAGCATCAACTATTTAAAAGGGGTGATAGACACTATTTTGGCAAATAAAAGAAGAATTTGCATTCATACAGCGCCATTCACAATCTCAGGATATGCCAAAGCACTTCACAGACAACAAATTATTTTTGAAGTACAGTAACTGTTGTAATGTAGAAAATATGGCAATAAATTGATACACAGCAAAGTCCCTTTATTAAAATTCATTCTCAGGATGTGGGTGTCACTGGCCAGGCCAGTATTTATTGCCCATCCCTCGTTGCCCTTGAAAAGCTGGAAGTTGGTGGTGGGTCTTTGCAGAAACAGGAATGAGATAAATAACTAGATAATCTTTCTCAGTGATGTTGGTATTGGTTAACGGCGAAGGTTGGAAATGTACCATCAGGATCCGGCCGGCAAATGTAGCTCATATTTCAATGAGATGACATGAAAGTGATGACTTGTGTGTCATTTCCCTCAGTTTACAATGCTGGAAGGAGCACTGTTACAAACAGGCGTCCAGGATTGTTTGACTGTGTCTGAAAGTGAGAGGAATTTGAGGGGTCTGCCAACAATAATTTAGTTTGCTCTTTTGAAGAGTGAAAGATAAGGGTAGTGATTACCCAAACAATTGTCTACGTTGCCCTTCACTATGTGGAATCAGGGGAATAAACAGATTGTCCTTCGGGGGAGGGGCATTTCTAGCCTGGCACAATGGGTGTCCTCTTCGAGGCGCCACTGTAAGCAGGAACTTAGGCAGTTGGCAGGTAGCATCAGAGGAGGAACCAACCCGAGTGTAGTATGTCCACAGTTATCTGGACTTTATAGAAGAGCATGCCTTCGCAGGCTCAAATTCACCAGGGAGACCAGGACTGAGTTGTGTCACTTGGTGCAGGAGGAGCTGCAGCTGAACTCCAGGGCAGACACAGCATTGCCAGTGGCACTGTAAGTGACAGCAGTGCTGATCTTTTTTACCTCAGACTTTTATCAAACCAGTGGTGTTATCAGTAGGATCAACCTGCAGTGCAACACTGCAAAAGCATCATTTACTTCATCAAACTGCCACATATCTTTCCCCATGGGGAAGGGAGCTGTGAGAGAGCACTAGTTTTTTTAAGATGAAAGGTTTGCCCCGATGTCCAGGTGCATATAGCTGTATCTATCCAATTAACAGCAGTGCTCCAGACATGAACCACAAAGGATTCCACTTGATCCAACACTCAGCACAGAATCATGCAGGTGAATGAATGCCTGCTTCCCTGGCAACAGTCAGGATGTTTTTATTTTGTGCTAGTTCACCATGCCCCTGAAAAAGAGCAGGAAGTTCTCCCAGTGTCCTGACCAACATTTATCCCTTAACCAACATCGCTAAAAGATCGGGGGCACTAAATTGGGCTGTATAGTGGCCATTGTCGCGCTGCGACACGGCCTCTCCAACATCCACAGTGGCGTCTTGGCCGCGAATGCACATTTCCAGCGTGACGTGTGCCAAATGCCATCTTGGTATAGGAGTTAGCGAAGGTGCAAATACTGAACGCCGGAAGCATGTAAGGTAAGGAGAAAATGGATACAATGAGTGAATGACACCATGTTGGGACTTAATGCTCAACTCAATGCACAGTCTTAACCCCGACCATCTGAACGTGTCTTAGAGTGCCTGGAGGACCCCCCACCAGCACTATTTAAAGGGACCATGCAGGATTTACAGGTTAGCGGCTGGATTATTGCTTCTGGCTGCTGAGACATTTGTAACTGTTTTTGGAGGTCTCCTAGACTTCAATACTAGGATGAGGGGACATAGCCTAACATTTAGAGCCAGGACATGCAGGAGTGAAGTTAGGAAACGCTTCTACACGCAAAGGGAGGGAGAAGTTTGGAACGCTCTTCTGCAGGCGGCAGTTGATGCCAGCTCAATTGTGAATTCTAAATCTGAAATTGATAGATTTCTGTGAACCAAACGTATTAATGGATATGGGGCTAAGGCGGTTATATGGAATTAGGTCACAGGTCCACCATGATCACATTGAATGGTGGAACAGGCTCGAGGGGCTAAATGCCACTGCCACTTGCTGCCTCTTGATATGCGCCACCTTCTCCTGCAAGAAAGCAGGATGTGTGTCTGGGTGATGTGCCTGTCATGGTTGAATAACTGCCAGTGTATGTAGCCTGTGAGTTGTGGGTGTGCGGCTTGTAACAGTGATAATGTGTAAGGGTAAGAGGAAACATCAGATGGCGACGACTTCTTGCAGAGATTTAAGCAGCTCACACACGAGCAACAAGAGGAGTTACTCAAAGTACCTGTGGTAAAAAACTAGAAGTGCCCGCCCTTGCCCTCTCAGCACCCCTCCTGGCATTGATACAACAGAGAGGAGATGGGATATATATAACCATAAGGGTGGGCGATCAGGATATAGACTGTCTCCTGGATATGGGAGCAGAATTAACATGTTTACCTCTATGCTACGGAAAATCTTTATCCCTGGATGGAAGGACACGAACAGCCCATGGGGCTGGGGGTCACGGTTTGGTAATCAGAAGAACTCGACTTATGCTCATTGGACTTGGCCCACACGAATTAACTACATCGGTCTGGATAGGCCCGGTGGACCAAGCCCTTTTGGGAACGGATGTTCTGACTCAACTGGATTCCTCATTGCATTTTAAGGATGGTCGGGTGACATGGTCTATTAGACTTTTGAAGAAAGAGGTGCGGAAAGAACACCCGATATGGGCCAAAGATAAGAACGATTGTGGCCTACTCCAGATGGAACCCGCCTCATTTACCGGGATCACCCCCGCGTGCACTAAACAATACCCCATTAATCCCACCTCCATTGCAGGAATCTTACCGGTCATCCAAAAACTGGAAGAGCGAGGGGTGCTGGTCAAAACCCATAGTTCGTCCAATAGCCCGGTATGGCCAGTATGGAAACCCAATGGCACATGGCGCCTAACTGTTGATTATAGAAAAGCCAACCAGTGTATTGATCAGAAGGCCCCGTTGGTCGCGAATCCCTCCACCATTTTTAATGCCCTCACGCCGGAACATAAATGCTTCTCGGTTATAGATATAGCCAACGGATTTTGGTCGGTGCCATTGGCACCCGAGGTCCGACCGCGTGTTTGCCTTTACCGTCCAACAGCAACAGTATACCTGAACCCGGCTACCACAGGGTTTTCACAACAACCCTACGGTATATCACATGGCCGTACAAAGTCATTTGCGAGAATTACCTACCATACCCTCCACGGTTATCCAGTACATGGATGATATTTTGTTAGCCTCCAACACGGAAGAAAAGCACGAACAGGACCTACGTACCATGCTGGACCACCTTCACCTGAAAGGACATAAGGCCAGCATCAACAAAGCACAAATAGCCCAAGAAGAGGTTGTGTACCTGGGGCAAAAGATTTCGAAAAGAAAGAGAGAACTTACCCAGGACAGGATCACAGCCATTCGGGCTGCCAAACAACCCACTACTATCCAAGAACTCAGGTCCTTTTTGGGTTTGTGCAACTTTAACAGAAATTGGATTGACTCAGCCATTGAATGACCTCTTAAAGGGGAAGCGGACATCAAAGGAAGCCATCGCCCTCACGAAAGAACAGCAAGAGGCCTTCACGAATCTGAAAAAGGCCCTGTGTTCGGCACCGGCTCTGGGGATCCTCGACAGCGGTAAGACATTTACCCTGTTTGTCCATGAGAAAGAAGGATACATGACAGCTATACTGACGCAAGAACATAGGGATCAGCAAAGGCCTATTGGCTATTATTCGGCAAAACTGGATGCGGTAGCCCTCGGATGGAGAAGTTGCCTAAGGGCTATGGAAGCTACATGTCAAGCGGTAATGTTCACCTGAGGAAGGAGGTAGCCTCCGAAAGCTTGTGAATTTAAAATAAAATTGCTGGACTATAACTTGGTGTTGTAAAATTGTTTACAATTCTTTTAACCAGTCGATCCTCCACGCCTCAGAAGAATAATCAAATACCTAGGGAATTACATGTAAATACCTTTTTGTATATGTGATACACTTATGCCAAGGGGAGTAATGTTTCTGGTTGTTGGGTATGTGCTCACATACCCATACATTCTAGAGGAGGCATCCCCTTGAGGCCCATCCCATTTACCGAACAGGAGACAGCCAAATGGTGCTACCATCAGAACGGGACTGATCAAGATGGAACTACGAAAGGAGCCTCTACGCAGGGAGGAAGTTACATAGTGGGCTATAATATGGGAGATTATCAAAATCGAACAGGGTGTAGCTTGACTGCCTTCTCAGGGTGGTACAAGCCAGATTATTACAGAACCTCCCAACCCCCATTTTTGGCATTGGCAGACACATCAGCTGGAAAAGCTAATGGCACAATTTGTCTGATCAAAAACCATGATCAGGGACAGGATATGGGGTGGAGCAATTGCTCACAATACGTCAACATGACAAACGGCCCAGACCGTGAATCGCATAATGTGATGTCCTTGCCCAAGTGTTCCGACCCTTCCTCCCCTTTTAAGGATAAATGGTCACCGGAAAGCATCCCTGATTATAGCGCCTATAATGGGACCTACTTTATTTGCGGTCACAAGACCTACCCCTGGTTACCAGAATCCTTGACAGGATCTTGTTATTTGGTTCTGTTACACCATACACCCGGCATTCGACCTCCCTGCCAGAGCCGCCTCGCTGGCAAAGAGCGAGACGATCAGTTACAGAAACGGAGAGATTCTTCGCTATCTTGGTTCCCTGGTATGGGACCGCAAAGCTGGCAAGGGAGTCCATTAACGTGGCATCCGTCCTAGAAAAGGTGGCCAACGATACCTCTGAAACACTGGGTAAGATTACTGCGGAAATGGTAGCAATCCGCACGGTAGCCCTACAGAACAGAATGGCCCTTGACTACCTTCTGGCTGAACAGGGAGGCACTTGTGCCCTAATGGGAGCCAAATGTTGTACCTACATCCCAGATAGCTCCGAAGAGATCACTAATCTGGCAGAGCATATCCGAAAGGAGGTAGAAAAGCTTAAACAGCCTCCAGCCTCCACCATGTGGGGTTGGGCGACGGGATGGATAGGCTCACTAGGAAGTGATGTTGCGAAGCTATGAAGGGGGGGGGGGTGGAATTCCTTGGATTAAATTGGAATGATGAGGTTAATTAACCTATTAAAACCAGACTTCCATTGTGGCCACAGTGAAATTCTGGTTGGTGTAAATTTGTGTAGAGCTACTAGTCCGGACATGGCGAAACACAGCAACAATTAAGGAAACATGTATGGAGTTAGTTTGTAGAATGTTTGTAGTGATGTAACTAGTGATGTCTGATGTTTTAACTCTTGTGATTCTGTATTAGGGAGAATCAAAGGGAGGACTGATAGAGAATGATTAGCTGTCACTGGGATTGATAGAGATGTGTAATAATAAAGCTAAGGAATTATTGCTAGGCTAGATGTTAGGCTATTGCGCAATGTGGCGCCGGGGGCAGCAGTGGGAGAAACCACTGTCAGCAGTCAAGCTGTGTACGTGCAGACCCTCTTGCTTCGGCAAAAGTCTGCCCTTTGTCCAATCAGGACGCGACAGCGAATGACTCGCTGTTGTAAAACCCAGGGGACCAATCACAGCATGACAACTCTGCATCAGGGGACCAATCACAGCATGACAACTCAGATCACCTGATGTCGGTAAGCCAATGGTATGTGTACTGTATGGAGAACACTGTATTCAAAAAAAGAACTGAACTTTTGTTAGTTCGTTGATGACTGCCACCATGACTGACGTACTGTAATAAAGTTCACCTGAAGTTACCACCGGACTCAGAACCTTTTTTTCCGGGAAGCGTCGACCTACTGTATCACTTGGTCCACAGAAATTATGAGGTCTTACAATCAGTTGGTTGTAGTGATCACCTGAGCTCCTGGCCAAATATAAACAGGATTTCTCAATCAGAGTAAGAATGTTATGACAATTACAGCATTCAATACTGGAGCACTCCCTCAGTTTCTAACTGGGCTTTTGGGGGAAACATACAAGAATAAACATTTTTTTTATTCGTTCATGGGATGTGGGCGTCGCTGGCGAGGCCGGCATTTATTGCCCATCCCTAATTGCCCTTGAGAAGGTGGTGGTGAGCCGCCTTCTTGAACCGCTGCAGTCCGTGTGGTGAAGGTTCTCCCACAGTGCTGTTGGGAAGGGAGTTCCAGGATTTTGACCCAGCGACGATGAAGGAACGGCGATATATTTCCAAGTCGGGATGGTGTGTGACTTGGAGGGGAATGTGCAGGTGGTGTTGTTCCCATGTGCCTGATGCTTTTGTCCTTCTAGGTGGTAGAGGTCACGGGTTTGGGAGGTGTTGTGGAAGAAGCCTTGGCGAGTTGCTGCAGTGGATCCTGTGGATGGTACACACTGGTAGACTGCTTCATTCAAATGAAGAATCTTTGAATGTGAAATGAACCGTTAATACCTTTCTGAGCCTGTCGGGCTCCAGACCAACGACAGAGTGAAGAACACGCCCAACTCACCAAGGGTCTCCAATTGCACAATAGACTGGGGAAAAATGTGGCAAAACATGAATGTCCTCTGCAATCACAGATCAATTAAGATATAATTTTCAAAAACTTTTAAAAAGTATTAATCATGTAAGCTATAAAAATGACACCATACGAAGAGAGGCCATTCGGCCCATCACGCCCGTGCTAGTCCTACTCGTCAACTGGAGCTGTCCACTCTAGTCCCATTTATCCATTCTTTCCCCATATCCTTTATTTTCAAACACTTATCAATTGCAGTTTAAATGATGTCATAATCTCTGGCCCCAAATGTCTGCACAGTGAGTCATGCTGCACTGGTGAGATGAGTTGTACCCGCCCAAGGTCGGCAGCGTGTTTGCCTCAGAATTTCATGGGTCAACTCATTTGCATATCCATAGGTGTAAATTAAGTTTTATATGGCAGTAATGTGCTGGGGTGCTTAAAAATTAGGATTTCTGGCTGAAGATTGCAGCAGCAGGCTGGTGGAGCAGCAGGTGAGTTGCTAAGTGCTTGGCTCGCTAAATTTACTATCAGAAAGCGGCACTGGATGGCTCACGAGTGTTTTTGTGCCACTTTTCCACCAGTGAAGGGACACATGCATGGCACAAGCATGAGAAGAGCCCACAACTTCAACCAGTTGGACCAGCAAAGACAACCTTGATGCAACAGAGCAGGGGAGAGTCAGACTGCTGGATGTCCATGGGAGGAAGCTACAAAAATGGACTTTGTGCCTTGTAGAGGGAGATAGTACGGGCACTATGCCAACTCTCACCCCAGGACTGCAGACCAGTGCCACAAAAAAATCAATAACCCAACCAAGACAGAAAAGGTAACACACCAGCTGCTCTGCCTTTTATTTCTTGGGCACCAGCACACTCTTCACCCCATGAAACTAACAGCTATACATTTTGATGAATATAGTACACTGCTCTCCTATAGTGAATTACATTTCAGAAGTAAATGATTTGCTTGCCCAAAGGCAACCTAATCTGAGGAGAGTGCCCTACTGTATGGCAGAAGTAGAATTCATACCTTGATGCGGTTTAGTCCTGAAGGACCCAACGAGACTCCACAAATGATGTAACCAAACATCGTAGGAAGCCCCATTAGGGTGAAAATCCAGCCACAAGACAGAGATAACACCACAATAAATTGCATATTTAAATATACTATTTAAAAATCAAAATAAGAACTAATTTTCTGTCATTTTAAACAACTTTGTGTACTTTGACTAAATATGTAAATTCAATCACGGCTTTTATCTGGCTAGTAAAAAGGTATTCAATTTTAACTGGGAATGGTCGCTGAAACTGTTTACATGTCCTAGAAACCTAATTTGAGAACTAGCAGTATAGTTTATAATAGAAGAAAAATTTTTATAGAAAGTATGAAATTGGCTGCAGACAAGCTGGAGTAAAAGGATTGCTGATTCACACCACACGGTTGATACAAAAGACTGGTCACTGTGGAAACCTGCATAACAGCCACATCTACGACAATGGATGGAGGGAGTGTCAATCAATTCCTGAGCTGTATTTGAAAAAGCCTATTGTTCCTATTATTTCGTGATTGGTATATGTTGACAGAGACTAATCAGTGCCTTATACTGTAACAGTATCTCCTCTTCATTTGTATTCCTTTCCTCCACTAATACAACCTAGGACTTGGTTTTTACATTTTTAAAGCTGCTTTTATCCATTCGGTTGCTAGTTTCAATTTTTTTCCTGAATAAATACTACCCATCCCAAGTCCTTTTCCTGATCAGTACACTGTAGAGCTGCAACATTCAATATGTGGTTTCTTGTTCCCAAACAAGATATAAAGGGCCTGAAACTGATGCAAGGGGGGGGTTTGATGGCCAACGCCGTTGACTGAACTTTTAAGCTCATCATTAACATCGCAATATATTTGTGCTGCAAACTGCTGGAAAGAAAGAACTTGTATTTATACAGCGCCTTTCACAACCTCAGAACATCCCAAAGCACTTTACAGCCAATGAAGTACTTTTGAAGTGTAGTCACTGTTGCAATGTAGGAAACATGTGCACACAGCAAGGTCCCACAAACAGTAATGACCAGATAATCTGGTTTTGGTTGAAGGATAAATATTGGCTAGGATATTAGAGAGAACTCCCCTGCTCTTCTTTCAATAATGCAGTGGGATCTTTTACGTCCACCTGAGGGGGCAGGCTGGTCCTCAGATTAATGTCTCATCCGAAAGACGGCACACCTCAGACAGTGTTGCACTCCCTCAGTACTGCACTGGGGTGTCAGCCTAGATTATGGGCTCAAGTCTCTGGAGTGGGGCTTGAACCCATGACCTTCTGACTCAGAGGTGAGAGTGTTACCAGCTGAGCCACGGCTGACACTGATTGGCTGAATGTCGATCTGATAATGGCTCAGCGAGATCAATGTCGTATTAGGGACCATGTAGACGACGTGCCCAATGGCTTATCTCTCAGACCAACCACATGGCAATTTAAAAAGCTGAAAACTCAGATTGAGGCATGACACTGGGAGGTGAGTGACCCGTAACTCCTGAAAAGACCTTAAATCAACCTTTAAAAGTTACTAACATTTATATTTTTAAACCTTTGTAAAATGCAGTAAAAAGTATTTCAGTCTTTTGCATTTTTCCACAGAAATCTCTCAGGAAAAGAGTAGAGAGCTTCAAAGATGAGGATCTGCAGGCACTCTTGGACCAAGTAGAGAGAAGGCGAGAGCAGCTGCTGGGGTCTGCGAGGGAAAGAGCTCCCTGCAAAGTAAGTCAGATGGCGTGGAGGGAGGTGGCGGAGAACATCGACTGTCCCATGAATAGGGGTCCAATGTAGGAAGAAGTATGATGACCTGACCAGGGCAGGCAAGGTAAACACTCTCAGTTCCTCTATTAAGAACACTCTATTAAAAGTAGAAAAGTTGTCTGCTTTTTCTGAAACAATTGTCCTTCTTTCAGTGCTTGTAGAGTGGTGGAAGGTTAGCTAGTTTACTGTTTTTTTGTACAAGGCAGAACCCAAAGGTAAATAAGTAAGTGATAAAAGTCAGTTGCTATGCAAGACACCCCTCTCTTTTGTTTTGAGGGGAATTTCAGTTTGGTTATTTTTCCACACACAACTCAGCCAGGTTTAGCAGCCAGTTCCGCTGCTTTTGCTTTTTCAAGTTATGCAATACGTGCAACAGATTTTGGGCCGAGGATACCACCACCCCAGAGAAGATTCCAATGCCTGAAAAGCCTCTGAAACGAAACATTCTCTGTTTTCTCTCCTCAGGGCAAGTTGACGCATAACGCGCAGGAGCGAGTCAGTCCGGAGGTGAGATCCGGTTCCTCAAGCAGCTGACCTCATACAAGGGCAGGGCCCTGCAACCGCAAGGATACGACGGTGCAGCAACTGTGGACCGGGCCAAAGTTGGGGGCGTATTGGCGCAGCAAGGTGAGTGTCAAAGCCTCTTGCTTTGTCTCTTGGCCAGGAGCCACCCAAAGATGAGACCGAGAGGATGGACATTGGAGATTTGTGAAATGCATGTGTTTGATGAGGCTGCCTGTTGAAAACCTGTTTCAACTCGTGGCTGCAGGGTGGGAAAAGGAATTTAGAGTGGGAGGATGCTCGTGCAGCACGTGAGCCTGGCACAGATTGCTTGGGGTGAATCGTCTTTTTCCATGTTGTGCACTGAATGTGAAGATAACTATTGTGCAATAGAAAATTTACATGCTGCACCTTTTGAGCTCCCTTCCCACAGCTTCCCACCAACTGGAGGAAACAGGGGTTGTAGACGACACTGAGGTGGAGACTGAGAGGGAGGTGGAGGAGCAGTGAGATCAGGAGGACGACAAGGAGGCTGCACACCCGGGGGGTGGTGGTGATGAAAGAGTGGGGGGGGGGGGAAATGAGAAGTGACGTGGGCACTCCTATCTAAACATTTCACTATGAGGGTGCTGATGTGGAGGAGTCCGCGGCCTTCCCCCACACCCCCCCACCCATCCTCCCGCCCTCCCCCCCAACCCCTCCCGCTCTTCACAAGACGCACCCACCCTCCCTCTCACAGGCAACTGCAAAGCTGCAACTGCCAGGAGAGGCGAGGCGTAGGTGCACGAAGGAAAAAGGTGCTCTTCTCATGCAGAATCCACGTCCTCCAGCTCAGTCTCACCCTTAGCACTCCCTCAGGCATGCTTTGGAGTGTAGTTGTAAATAGTTTGAAAAGTTTTGATAGTTGTTTGTGTTGTTGTTGCCTTATTGTATTCTTGTTGCTATTGTGTTGCTATTTATTACTCTTGATGTTTTGCAGTTGTTTAATAATTTTATAAAAAATTGTTTAATACTGTTGAATACATTTACATTTAAATGTGTGGTTACAGGAGAAATGTTGCACTACTTATAAAACTAACTACTACTTTTCAATTGACAACCTCAATATCGTGTTTCCACTGATGAAAAGTCATCGACCTGAAAAGTTAACTCTTGTTCTCTCTCCACAGATGCTGTCTGACCTGCTGAGTGTTTCCAGCGTTTGCTGTTTTTATTTCAGATTTTGCTTTTGTTAGTTGCTTAGTTCACAGGCAGTGATGTATACACGTTCATTGTAGAATGTTCGCTTACCACTGATAACAAAGTCCTGTAACTTAAAATGTTTTGCTCCATTTATAGAAATATGCCATACATTTTTGTTGAGTCTTCCTGTTGACAGTTTACAACTGTTCCGTTCTTATCTGCGATTATTTTGGTGTTTGTTGACTATTGGTTTTTGCACTGTTGCACTGAATAAAAATTCTATTGTTTAAGTTTCAATCTTGCCTGTTCTTCTTAATGCTTGCATCACCATGGGAAATCATTCCACAGGGTCATCACAGACAATGAGAACATCTAGGGAATGGTAAGCTTTCCTATTGATGAAGATGACAAGTTCAAGCGAAGCCTTCAGCTGCACAAGAGTCCTATCGACGGCCCCCTGCACCCTGGGGAAGCCAGCAATCCCAAGGAAATTGATGGACCTGTCTCTTTGCTGCACAGAGGACATGTCGTACTGGATGAGGTCGGATACCCGGTGGAATAGGGCTTTCGTGACCTGTTGAATTGTAGGTCCTCACTGCGCTTGGGCTAATTTTAGAGGTCTCCCGTGCCTGCCTGAAAGGAACCGCATCCATAGAAATGGAGGGCCGCCGTCACCTTCATAGCCACTGATGAGATGGACCGCAGCTTCAGATCCTCAGGGAACATCTTGCACAGGTGGCTAATTGTTTCCTTGCTGAATCATAGTCTGCACATGAAGTGCTCCTCCAAGAGTGCCTTAAACGACACTGTTCCCTGTAAAATCTCTTGAGGGGGGGGGGGGGGAGGAGGAGGGGGAGTAATGATGTCTGTTTAGCCTCCAGCCATAGTGCCTCACACGTGCACCTGGTCCCTCTGCTCCTTTTCCCTACTGATCATAAACTGTGGAATACCAAGTGCCATTGCAATGTAATGAGCATAGAAAGAGCTTAAGGTCCTGAAAATTATTGCCTTCCAACAACATCAGGAATCTGGATGGCAAGGCTGGCAAGAAAACATCTAAGATCAATTTCCAGACTGCTAGACCGAGACTCCACAGCTACAATGGTCCCTTTATTGGCCTCCCCGTTTGAGTCATGCAAGGACCATAAATCACATCATTAACAGGTTCCCCACCCCATTAATTTCTAACCTTAAGTGGCTGTGGTGCGATTAATGTGGAATAATGGCGTAAATCCTGCAAATTCACGATCCCCATCGACTTGAATGGTGTCCTGAGTGGTGTGAAAGAAATTTTAACGGCTAAGGCGAGCATATCAGCGGAGCAGCGCAAATGGTTGAGTCAATTACAGAGGATTAGAATTCTTGGCGTATGTCAGTTCCTCTGCAAATTACTGGATTTTTTCTGATTAAATAATGATGCTCGACGTTAATGCGTTATCATGGTGCAACTTCCCAGCAATATCTGGCCTATTGTTACAGTTGTTTATACTGAACTGCAGACTATCCTCCCTTGGTAAGAGCAAGCAGAGTCTTTCCAGGGTCAAGTTTGCTCCAAAATGTTGGCAGTGGAAGACTGAAACTGAGCCAATCCTTTGTACCAGACTTTGCAATAAGAAACCTGAGCCAGACAGGTCCGCTGTACTCCAGGGCACTGATTGACCAATCAGCCTGACTCATTAGTGGGACCTGGAGTGGTAAACCCCTCACTGGCAGCTGCCACTTTTCCCACTCAGCTACAAAGAAAGACTTGCGTTTATATAGCACCTTTCATGACCTCAGGACGTCCCAAGACGCTTTACAGCCAATTAGGTATTTTTGAAGTGTAGTCACTGTTATAATGTCGGAAACACAGCAGCTAATTTGCACACAGCAAGGTCCCACAAACAGCAATGTGATAATGACCAGACAATCTGTTTTAGTGATGTTGGTTGAGGGATGAATATTGGCCAGGACACCGGGGAGAACTCCCATGCTCTTCTTCAAATAGTGTCTTGAGATGCTTTACATCCATCTGAGATGGCACCTCCGACAGTGCAGTGCTCCCTCAGTATATTAATACATACCACAAATAACAAGCTTGCCAAGGCTGATCCTTGGAGTATCCCACTGGCAAACTGTCGTTGGAAGATAGTCTGAACAATAACAATTATTAAAGGTATGAGAGTGGTTCCATGTGGTAGCCTCACTGATAGCTTGAATACTAATGGTTAGAGGTTAGTACATGAAAACCAATGCAATAGATGGAAGGACAGGAATCATTCTAGACAGTTTTCTTCTGGCTAGTTAATAACCAGGGAGTATGGACTTTACTCGCCACGTGGCAGAGGATCTAAGCTGCAAAAGAAATGGGTAACTCTCTGGCTTTACTGCAGTCTTTAGTTATCTGAACAGAGAATGCCAGAGCCTACTTAGCACTGACAAAATTTGAGATACTGCTGGTTGATACCAATTGTTGGAGCTCAAAACTATTTCAGCAAGGAGTCCTCATACTATAACAAGTAGATTCAGTCTACCATGAGGGCTTGGAGCTTTCTGATCCTCCTTACAGACATCAAGAAAGTCGTTTTGCAAATCAACTAGAAATTGAAAAGTTCTGGTTACTGTAATAAAATGAAGGCCCCAATTACCTTTTTAAATGATGATCGGCTCGGGGGATGGTCGAGTCCCTAGGTTTTGTCAGTATATATTGATTGTTCTGAGAGTCAATGAGCATACTCAACCCCAAACCATCCTGTATTTCATGCTTAGAAAAGTTTCACTTATGGTCTTTCTCGTCCTCTTCAACTCTGATGACTGCTTCAACATTTACACCATGAGCCTGAAAAACAAAAATACTGTTGTTCCAATGCTTTATTGGCTCCAATCACAACATTTGATCAGACAAAACACATCTTTAGGCACAATCCAATCTAACAACCATTCATTCTTGGTCACTATCGGCTGCCAGAATCAATGCAAGCGCTCGGATAAACTCCAGCAGCAGAAGCAAGGTGCTGCATCACTAAGGTTTACAAATTGCCTCGATGTTTATCCACAAAGCACATCCTTGCCTCCACTCAGTACCATTTCCAATCTCTGAACTATTGCCTCGGCTAATCAGTCAACAATATTGGGAGTGTAGTGAAACATGATGCCACTGTCCTGAGAATGTGTTTTTTCTGGATGGAATTTTTTAATCACAAAGTTGTGTGTGGAATAAAATTTGATTGTTCAATTCGAAAATTAGGATGTGACTTTACAAACACCATAATATTTTAAAGGTTGACAGAAAGAATATCATTCAAAGGGAGTCACGAACTCATGTTAGCGAGGCCAGCTCTCACCGTCCAATACAGACTGAAGAAAGAGACAGCACCAATTCAAGGAAGTTGCAAACTATCAGTGTGAGACACAGACCGACACTGGTACATTCTAGGAGTAGCAAACTATCCGTGTCTCTCTCTCTCTCTCTTTCACACACACACACACACACACACATACACTCTTCTCTCTCTCTCTCTTTTATTCTGAGAGTTGAATGTTCTGTCCTAGGACATGTCCTAACTCAAGTCGGTCTTGAGATTCTTCAGCCACCTACTAGAGACGAGCAGCTGAGGTGGCTTACTATTGTTTTTATCTTCAGAGTACCTTCTCCTAAATGGGCTGCAACCAAGGTTAAAGAGCCCCACCTAACCTTACGATGGGTGGGGCTGCCGGCCACCCACATCCATCGGACGAGACTACCCCACTGGATGTCAAGTCAGTATTCAGAGCCGGCACTCCGGTCTCCTTCCCAGGGCTGTCTGGAGTGGGGCTCGAACCCAACCCTTCTGACTCAGAGACAAGAATACTACCACTGAGCCAGTGGTCACTCCATCCAGATGTGATTACCCCGCTGGATGCCAACTCAGTATTTAAACATGACAGTCTAGTTTCCACTTGTCGAGGTTGTCTGGAATACGGTTCGAAGCCTTCACCTTCTGAATCAGAGGCAGGAATGCTACCACGAAGCCAAAGGCTCACTCCTAGATAGAGGTGATGGACTGGGGTGGACAAAGTAAGCAATCTTACAACACCAGGTTATAGTGCAACAGTTTTATTTGAAAATCACAAGCTTTCGGAGCTTACCTCCTTCGTCAGGTGAGCGAGGTTTTAAAATCGCATAGCATATATTAGGCTGGGAGACAGTCACAGCAATCAAAGGTGTCGTTGGTGCTCAGACAGGTTAGCCACGGAAAACATTGCATCCCAGCATACTGAATACACAATGGGTCAGGTTACACAGACAAAGAGAGAGAGACCCGAAAGGCAGAGAGATAGAGAGAGAATGTCCAGTTGTATTAAAAACAGATAACTTTTTTTTCCCCTGGTGGGGTTATGCGTAGCGTGACATGAACCCAAGATCCCGGTTGAGGCCGTCCACATGGGTGCGGAACTTGGCTATCAATTTCTGCTCGACGATTTTGCGTTGTCGTGTGTCTCGAAGGCCGCCTTGGAGAACGTTTACCCGAAGATCGGTGGCTGAATGTCCTTGACTGCTGAAGTGTTCCCTGACTGGGAGGGAACCCTCCTGTCTGGCGATTGTTGCGCGGTGTCCGTTCATCCATTGTCGCAGTGTCTGCATGGTCTCGCCAATGTAACATACTCCGGGGAATCCTTTCCTGCAACGTATGAGGTAGACAACGTTGGCCGAGTCACAGGAGTATGAACCTGGTGGTATCTGTGTCAATGATCTGGCATGTCTTGCAGAGGTTGCCGTGGCAGGGTTGTGTGGTGTCGTGGATGCTGATCTCCTGAAAGCTGGGTAATTTGCTGTGAACGATGGTCTGTTTGAGGTTGGGTGGCTGTTTGAAGGCGAGTAGTGGAGGCGTGGGGATGGCCTTAGCGAGGTGTTCGTCGTCATCGATGGCATATTGAAGGCTGCGGAGAACATGGCGTAGTTTCTCCGCTCCGGGGAAGTACTGGACGACGAAGGGTACTCTGTTGGTTGTGTCCCGTGTTTGTCTTCTGAGGAGGTCTATGCGATTCTTCGTGGTGTCCCATCGGAACTGTCGATGGACGAGTCGAGCGTCATATCCCATTCTTACGAGGGTGTCTTTCAGCGTCTGTAGGTGTCCATCGCGTTCCTCCTCGTCTGAGCAGATCCTGTGTATTCACAGGGCCTGTCCATAGGGGATGGCCTCTTTGACGTGGTTAGGGTGGAAGCTGGAAAAGTGGAGCATCGTGAGGTTGTCCGTGGGCTTGCGGTAGAGTGAGGTGCTGAGGTGCCCGTCTTTGATGGAGATTCGTGTGTCCAAGAAAGAAACCGATTCTGAGGAGTAGTCCATGGTGAGTTTGATGGAACTTGTTGATGTTATTGTGCAGTCTCTTCAGTGATTCTTCGCCGTGGGTCCATAGGAAGAAAATGTCGTTGATGTATCTGGTATATACCGTCGGTTGGAGGTCCTGTGCAGTGAAGAAGTCGTGCTCGAACTTGTGCATGAAAATGTTGGCGTATTGGGGTGCGAATTTGGTCCCCATGGCTGTTCCGTGTGTTTGGGTAAAGAACTGGCTTATCGAAGGTGAAGACATTGTGATCCAGGATGAAGCGGATGAGTTGTAGGATGGCGTCTGGAGATTGGCTGTTGTTGGTGTTGAATACTGAGGCTGTTGCAGCGATGCCGTCATCGTGGGGGATACTGGTGTAGAGTGCCGAGACGTCCATCGTGGTGAGAAGTGATCCTGGTTCAACTGGTCCGTGGGTGCTGAGTTTTTGTAGGAAGTCTGTAGTGTCGCGACAGAAGCTGGGGGTTCCCTGTACGATAGGTTTCAGGATGCCCTCGACGTATCCAGAGAGGTTCTCACACAGGGTTCCGTTGCCTGATACGATAGGACGTCCGGGTTTGTTGGCTTTGTGTATCTTTGGGAGGCAGTAGAAGTCTCCCACGCGGGGAGTACATGGGATGAGAGCGCGTAGGATGCTTTGAAGGTCTGGATCGAAGGTCTTGATCAGTTTGTTGAGCTGGTGGGTGTGTTCTTTGGTCGGATCTGCGGGTAACCATCTGTAGTGTTCCTGGTTGTCCAGTTGTCGGTATGCTTCTTTGCAATAGTCCGTTCTGTTCTGTATGACGATGGCTCCTCCTTTGTCCGCTGGTTTGATGACGATGTTGCGGTTGGTCTTGAGAGCGTCGATGGTGTTGCTTTGATAGCCAAGTTCCGCACCCATGAGGACGGCCTCAACCGGGATCTTGGGTTCATGTCACGCTACACGTAACCCCACCAGGGGAAAAAAAAGTTATCTGTTTTTAATCCAACTGGACATTCTCTCGCTCTCTCTCTGCCTTTCGGGTCTCTTTCTCCCTTTGTCTGTATAATCTGACCCATTGTGTATTCAGTATGCTGGGATGTAATGTTTTCCGTGGCTAATCTGTCTGAACACCAACGACACCTTTGATTGCTGTGACTGTTTCCCAGCCTAATATATGCTATGCGATTTTAGAACCTCACTCACCTGACGAAGGAGGTAAGCTTCAAAAGGTTGTGATTTTCAAATAAAACTGTTGCACTATAACTTGGTGTTGTAAGATTGCTCACATTTGTCCTAGATAGAGTAGTTTCTTAGTATAAACCTTACACCTGTGTGCATTTCCTGTTTTCAGGTTTTTTGTCATTCTAAATTCCATTGTCCCCATTTATAATGGGATTTTCCCATATGATCTCGTCACTCTAATTGCGCAATATGCCTGATTTACACTAATTGGTTTTGCAGTTGCATCTGCCTTTTTTTCTTAGTAACTGAAATTTCTAGTGTGTAAAGTAAGGGTTCTAACAAAATTTAATATTACACATTTCACAATAACAATTAAATTTACCTAATAAATTGACCTTTGTGTCTTTTAATGTCTTCAGTAAAATTTTTACTTGGGAGGCCTCAGCCCCTCCCAAAAGCCTGGTCTTGAATTTTACATTTTTGCCCAGTGCTGTGACTGAGCAGTGCAGTGTACCTAATTTCCCATCATACATCAGTATCAGACAGTGTCTTTCCTTATTGTAACTGAGTTCACTTTTATTTAAGTTGAATTTTGAAGAAAGCAACCTCTAATTATCTCACCTGGGCTGTGTTAGAAATTTAAACAATCTAATTTCTAACTGAGACATAGACACCAGAGTGTATTTCCTGATTTGTTTTTTTTAAATAAAAAAACAGGAGTTGAATTTTGAAATCTAATTCTGTGTGTTCTGTTGATAGTAATTGGAATCTTTACATTATCTTGACAAAAATAATTGTAAACAATTTTACAACACCAAGTTATAGTCCAACAATTTTATTTTTAATCCCACAAGCTTTCGGGGGCTTTCCCCTTCCTCAGGCGGTGTGGCCGCCTGAGGAAGGGGAAAGCCCCCGAAAGCTTGTGGGATTAAAAATAAAATTGTTGGACTATAACTTGGTGTTGTAAAATTGTTTACAATTGTCAACCCCAGTCCATCACCGGCATCTCCACATCTTGACAAAAATAGACAGAGACAGGCACAATCAATCACAAAAGAACAAATTCAGTGTTTAGAGATTGCTTAGAAAGTCACAAACTGATGCTGTGCACCCCTCCCCTGATCAATGCTGTCAGGACCTAGCCCTGCCCCTCCTCTCACTGCTGACAAACATCAGGAATCCACCAGTGAACTAAATCTCACATTCAACACCCAGTTTACAAGGTGTCAACATTTATAAGGTGTCAGGTTGTCAATTTTATACAGTACTTACAGCACAGAAACAGGACATTCGGCCCACTGGTCGATGTCGGTGTTTATGCTCCACACGAGCCTTTATCTCACCCTATTGTTCCATTCCTTTCTCCCTCGTACTTATCTAGCTTTCCCTTGAATGCATCTATGCTATTCGCCTCAATGACTCCATGTGGTAGTGAGTTCCACATTCTCACCACTCTCTAAAAAAAAGTTTCTTCTGAATTCCTAATTGGATTTGTTATTGACTATCTTATATTTATGGCCCCTAGTTTTGGACTCCCCCATTAGTGGAAACATCTTCTCTACATTTACCCTATGGAACCCTGTCATAATTTTAAAGACCTCTATCAGGTCACCCCTAAGCCTTCTCTTTTCTAGAGAAAAAAGCTCCAGCCTGTTCAGTCTTTCCTGATAGTTATCACCTCTCAGTTCTGGTATTATCCATGTAAATATTTTTAGTACTTTCCCCAGTGCTTCTATATCCTTTTTGTAATATGGAGGCCAGAACTGTGCTCAGCACTCCAAGTGTGATCTAACCAAGGTTCGATATAAATTTAACATAACTTCTCTACTTTTGAATTCTATTCCTCTGGAAATGAACCCCAGTGCTTTGTTTGCACTTTTTATGGCTTTGCTAACCTTTGTTTCCACTTTTAATGGTTTGTGAATCTGTACTCCTAAATCCCTCTTCTCCTATACTCCATTTAGACTCTTATTATCCAAGCAGTGTGTGGCTTCCTTATTCCTCCTACCAAAATGCACCACTTCACACTTATCTATATTGAAATTCATTTGCCATTTACATGCTTATTCCACAAGTTTGTTAAAGTTGTCTTGTATTTTGTCGCAGTCTTCCTCAGTATTACCTACACCCCCCAATTTGGTGGCATCTGCAAATTTTGAAATTGTACTTCCGATTCCAGAGTCCAAATCATTGATGTAAATGGTGAACAACAGTGGTCCCAGCACCGATCCCTGTGGAACACCACTTCCCACCTTCCTCCAGTCCGAGTAACTACCGTTAACCCCTACCCTGTTTTCTGTTTTGTAGCCAGCTTGCGTTCCATTCTGCTACTTGTCCCTTGACTCCACATGATCCGACCTTAGTCATAAGTCTACTATGTGGTACCTTATCGAAGGCCTTTTGAAAATCCAAGTATATTACATCCACTACATGACCCTTGTCTACTCTTTGTTACTTCCTCAAAGAATTCAATAAGGTTGGTCAAGCAGGACCTTCCCTTTTGAAATCCATGCTGACTGTTCTTTATTATATTTTTGGTTTCTAGATGTTTTTCTATTACATCTTTGAGTCAAGATTCCATTATCATTCCTATCACCGATGTTAAGCTAACTGGTCTGTAGTTCCCTGGATTTGCTCTATCGCCATTCTTAAATATAGGAATAACATTAGCTGTCCGCCAGTCCTCTGGCACTATTCCCTTTTCTTTTGAATTTTTATTTATATATACACTAGTGCCTCTGCTATCTCTTCCCTAGCTTTTAGAGTGCACAGATGCAATTCATCCGGACCAGGGTTTTATCCTCTCTAAGTATGACTAGTTCATCAATTACCTCGCCCCTTCTATCTTGAATATCTTGGCATTGTTTTTGATCTCTCTGTCTAATGTCATGTCCACCATGTTAGTCTCCCTAATCTATATATCGATGTTTGGCTGTCACATCTGTTGCCTTTTACATAAAATTTCAGGCCTCCCAGTGCTGCTTCCCCATCCCAGTTACATCGCCTGCCCAGGTCAGTTGGTTTCTTAATCTTCAGTACTACTACTTGCATCTGAAACCTAGTAGTTTATTTTGTATATGCCCAATAAATGAGTGGGCATTTATCTGTCCCACTCTCAGCCCAATGCACACCTGCCTACACACAAAGGCAAAGAAATTGGGACCGGTTTTAAAATTATTTCTTTCAAAATAAGCTTTTAGCTCCTCCTTCTTTGTCTAGTGTCTCAATATCTTACATATCATATTCATTCTTCTCACTACCAATGAAAGTCTGACTACCTTCACCCAGTCAGAGGAGTGAAAAGAATCCCACAAGTAGAAGATTGTTAGGGAAGTAATTAAGTTCTTCATTCTTCGTTTCTGTCATCACATGTTAACTAAGTTTTCCTACTGCCATTTTTAAAATGTAATCAACTGCTCATCATACAATTAGGAGCTCTTTTCAAAAGTCTCTTCCACAAAATAAACTGGTTTTACATTTAGTGATGTGTTTTCAGGGCAGGCAGCTGAGGAAATTTAGGTACTAAAAGGACAAGCAAAAAATTTCTAAGGAACTGTTATGTTTTACATGTGGGAGACAAGAAAAAAAATTTAAAAATATAAACTTAATACATTTTGTTAATTTTCCCTTTATGTTCCCCATTGCAGAGTTTGTGGGTATCACAAACAATTTGACCTCAATAAGATCTCCCCTAAGCCTTCTTTTCTCCACTTTATCAGCTTCCTAAATGTCTGATCCCTGAGACCTATCTAGTTGTCCTCCTTGTGATAGTACCCCGATTCCCTCCTAATAATTGGCCCAATGTTAACCCATCTGTCCTGCTTTCCTGATTGCAATCCTGCCCATCTATTTTGTTTATCCTATCAAACAGTATGAATGTGCCTCCTTCAGTTTAGATGAAGGCCAACCGGTGGTAAGACCTTCCCTTCCCCAGAAGTGGTGCCAGGAAGTCTAGAATGCAAACCTCTGCCTCCTCCTGTGCTCAGCCACTCGCTGAGCTCCCTAATCAGTTACTCATATACAATTGTTCTTTCACTTTTTGCCAATTTTTGTACTTCACATCTCTATTCAATTGTGAATAAAGATATTATTTGAAATCTACTACTCACTGGTCTGTGTGGTAATATTAATCATTTTAGAGAGGATACATTATCATAAGACTGTAAAATCCAGGAAGCAAACCATTGCAACTGCAGGGTAACTATTTGTCCTCCCAGAGGGTCTCAAGTACAGAAGAGTTGCAATTTCAGTTCTGTTGGGGACAAGGAACACTTGAAGGAAATGGTGAAAGACCTTCGAGAGAAGGCACTCCATAGGGAACTATGGAGTGAATCATCCACTTTATTTGGGACCAATAGTTGCATTGCTTTACTTATTAATTTCAGTAAGTGTGTAAAACCTAGGCATTTTCCAGAATTCCCCATTGAATCCCCTCAAAGTAAAAGGTTTGGCAGTTTCAGGAAGTATTAAGTAATCCTCTTCCATCACCATCCCTAGGTATGTCCTGTCCCACAGGCAGGACAGACCCACCAGAGGTCGCGGTACAGTGATGTACAGTCAGGAGGGAGTGGCCCTGGGAGTCCTCAACATTGACTCCGGACCCCATGAAATCACATGGCATCAGGTCAAACATGGGCAAAGAAACCTCCTGCTGATTACCATCTACCACCCTCCCTCAGCTGATGAATCAGTCCTCCTCCATGTTGAGCACCACTTGGAGGAAGCACTGAGGGCAGCAAGGGCACAGAATATACTCTGGGTGGGGGACTTCAATTTTTTTTTTTTTTATTCGTTCACGGGATGTGGGCGTCGCTGGCAAGGCCGGCATTTATTGCCCATCCCTAATTGCCCTCGAGAAGGTGGTGGTGAGCCGCCTTCTTGAACCGCTGCAGTCCGTGTGGTGACGGTTCTCCCACAGTGCTGTTAGGAAGGGAGTTCCAGGATTTTGACCCAGCGACAATGAAGGAACGGCGATATATTTCCAAGTCGGGATGGTGTGTGACTTGGAGGGGAACGTGCAGGTGGTGTTGTTCCCATGCGCCTGCTGCTCTTGTCCTTCTAGGTGGTAGAGGTCGCGGGTTTGGGAGGTGCTGTCGAAGAAGCCTTGGCGAGTTGCTGCAGTGCATCATGTGGATGGTGCACACTGCAGCCACAGTGCGCCGGTGGTGAAGGGAGTGAATGTTTAGGGTGGTGGATGGGGTGCCAATCAAGCGGGCTGCTTTATCTTGGATGGTGTCGAGCTTCTTGAGTGTTGTTGGAGCTGCACTCATCCAGGCAAGTGGAGAGTATTCCATCACACTCCTGACTTGTGCCTTGTAGATGGTGGAAAGGCTTTGGGGAGTCAGGAGGTGAGTCACTCGCCGCAGAATACCCAGCCTCTGACCTGCTCTCGTAGCCACAGTATTTATATGGCTGGTCCAGTTAAGTTTCTGGTCAATGGTGACCCCCAGGATGTTGATGGTGGGGGATTCGGCGATGGTAATGCCGTTGAATGTCAAGGGGAGGTGTTTAGACTCTCTCTTGTTGGAGATGGTCATTGCCTGGCACTTATCTGGCGCGAATGTTACTTGCCACTTATCAGCCCAAGCCTGGATGTTGTCCAGGTCTTGCTGCATGCAGGCTCGGACTGCTTCATTATCTGAGGGGTTGCGAATGGAACTGAAAACTGTGCAGTCATCAGCGAACATCCCCATTTCTGACCTTATGATGGAGGGAAGGTCATTGATGAAGCAGCTGAAGATGGTTGGGCCTAGGATACTGCCCTGAGGAACTCCTGCAGCAATGCCCTGGGGCTGAGATGATTGGCCTGCAACAACCACTACCATCTTCCTTTGTGTTAGGTATGACTCCAGCCACTGGAGAGTTTCCCCTTGATTCCCATTGACTTCAATTTTACTAGGGCTCCTTGGTGCCACACTCGGTCAAATGCTGCCTTGATGTCAAGGGCAGTCACTCTCATCTCACCTCTGGAATTCAGCTCTTTTGTCCATGTTTCGACCAAGGCTGTAATGAGGTCTGGAGCCGAGTGGTCCTGGCGGAACCCAAACTGAGCATCGGTGAGCAGGTTATTGGTGAGTAAGTGCCGCTTGATAGCACTGTCGACGACACCTTCCATCACTTTGCTGATGATTGAGAGTAGACTGATGGGGCGGTAATTGGCCGGATTGGATTTGTCCTGCTTTTTGTGGACAGGACATACCTGGGCAATTTTCCACATTGTCGGGTAGATGCCAGTGTTGTAGCTGTACTGGAACAGCTTGGCGAGAGGCGCAGCTAGTTCTGGAGCACAAGTCTTCAGCACTACAGCTGGGATGTTGTTGGGGCCCATAGCCTTTGCTGTATCCAGTGCACTCAGCCGTTTCTTGATATCACGTGGAGTGAATCGAATTGGCCGAAGACTGGCTTCCGTGATGGTGGGGATATCGGGAGGAGGCTGAGATGGATCATCCACTCGGCACTTCTGGCTGAAGATGGTTGCAAACGCTTCAGCCTTGTCTTTTGCACTCACGTGCTGGACTCCGCCATCATTGAGAATGGGGATGTTTGCAGAGCCTCCTCCTCCCGTTAGTTGTTTAATTGTCCACCACCATTCACGACTGGATGTGGCAGGACTGCAGAGCTTTGATCTGATCCGTTGGTTGTGGAATCGCTTAGCTCTGTCTATAGCATGTTGCTTCCGCTGTTTAGCATGCATGTAGTCCTGAGTTGTAGCTTCACCAGGTTGGCACCTCATTTTTAGGTACGCCTGGTGCTGCTCCTGGCATGCTCTTCTACACTCCTCATTGAACCAGGGTTGATCCCCTGGCTTGTTGGTAATGGTAGAGTGAGGAATATGCCGGGCCATGAGGTTACAGATTGTGCTGGAATACAATTCTGCTGCTGCTGATGGCCCACAGCGCCTCATGGATGCCCAGTTTTGAGCTGCTAGATCTGTTCTGAATCTATCCCATTTAGCACGGTGGTAGTGCCACACAACACGTTGGATGGTGTCCTCAGTGCGAAGACGGGATTTCATCTCCACGAGGACTGTGCGGTGGTCACTCCTACCAATACTGTCATGGACAGATGCATTTGCGACAGGTAGATTGGTGAGGACGAGGTCAAGTAAGTTTTTCCCTCGTGTTGGTTCGCTCACCACCTGCCGCAGGCCCAGTCTAGCAGCTATGTCCTTCAGGACTCGGCCAGCTCGGTCAGTAGTGGTGCTACCGAGCCACTCTTGGTGATGGACATTGAAGTCCCCCACCCAGAGTACATTTTGTGCCCTTGCTACCCTCAGTGCTTCCTCCAATGTCCATCATCAAGAGTGGCTTAGTAGCACCACTATTGACCGAGCTGGCCGAGTCCTGAAGGACATAGCTGCTAGACTGCGCCTGCGGCAGGTGGTGAGCGAACCAACACGAGGAAAAAACCTACTTGACCTCGTCCTCACCAATCTACCTCTTGCAGATACATCTGTCCATGACTGTATTGGTAGGAGTGACCACCGTACAGTCCTTGTGGAGACGAGGTCCCATCTTCACACTGAGGACACCATCCAACGCGTTATGTGGCACTACCACCGTGCTAAATGGGATAGATTCAGAGCAGATCAGCAGCTCTCAATGAATGGCGGAGTAGGCTCGAGGGGCTGAATGGCCTCCCCCTGTTCCTATGTTCCTCTCTCCACCAGGATGTTACCCTGACAATGCACGATCCAGGCACGGGGGCATGTCAGGCAGAACTGTCGATATTTCTGGCAAGTGATGTCATCCCACCAACCCACCCTCAGTCTTTCTCCCTCCTCGAGCTGAGGATACTGGGTGGAGTAAAGTCTCACTCTGCTTCACTGCTTTGTTTCTCTCTCTTCTCCACTTCTGTTTCTCACCATCTTCTCCACAGCTGTTCCCACCTTCTTCTCCTCAACCATTATGTTTCTCTCTTCTCTCCCATTTCTCATTCTCTTTCTCCTCTTTCACTTCTATTTCCCACTTTCTTCTCCTCCAACATTCTATTTCTCACTTTCTCTCTTTCCTGCCCCATTCTGTTTCTCACTTTTTCCTCCGTCACTTATGTTTCTCTCTCCACCATTCTCTTTTTTTTATTTTCTCCTTCACTTCTGTTTTTCTCTCTCCTCCTCCAATTCTGTTTCTCACTTTCTTTTTCACTTCTATTTCTCTTTCTCCTCCTCCACTTATTATTGCTCTCTCATCTCCTTCTATTTCTCTCTCATCCCTTTCATATCTCTCTCCTCAATGCTGGAGCCTCATGTTGGCCAGGGGCTGCAGAAAACTACTGAGGTTAATTCGAATTGCTAACAAAGAGACTGACTTATGAACTGAGGTGACCTGGAGTTCAGTCACTGGTCTGAACTGGCCAGAACCGGTTTGAATTCGTTCCGCTTCTTGGAGGGACAAAGGAGCTTTGATGAGACACCAGGCCTTATTTAGAAAAGGGGTAATGAGGTGATGCTACCTAGCCCCTTGGAACAGAGCCAATCAGGTGATGACACTGACCACTCAAGGAATTTTGAGCCAACCGGAGAAGACAGCATCATTCGAAAAGACAGGCTTGGGGTTAAAACTGAAGAATTGCAGGCTTGGTGCCAGAGTGTGTTTGTGAGGGAGACTCCGGAGACTAACCATCGTGGAAGTAGGGACCCTACGTCAGGGACGTAGAGACGACGTCAAGAGAGAGAGAGCGAATCGCCTGGCCAGCGTTATCTCTCCTTTCCGGATTATACAATATCCTTTCTATTCTGTGACCACTCAGGGAGTGTTCGTCAGAGAAACCGAGTGGGTGTGTGTTTAAATCTTAATACTCAGGGTGTGTTAGTCAGGGAAACCTAGTGGGTGTGCGTTTAAATTCTAGTTTGAGTATAAAACTGTATAACCTGCTGTAAACTGCATGCCTATATCTAATCAGACGTATAAGCGGTATGTACATGATCTAAAAACGTTAATAAAGTGAATTGAGAATTAAGAGAGAATTGACTCTTCCTCTGTGTACTAAGCCAAAACCGTTAACCGGTGACTTCCGGTCAACACTCACCTTCACTTCCATCGCCCCCTCACCTTCCTCCATTTCTGTTTCTTGCTCTCTCCCTCTCCTCCATCTTTGCCTCATTTTTCTCTAGTTTCATCGTTCTCCCCCCTCACTTTGCGTATCTTCCTTTCTGCTTCTGTGTCTCTCTTTCACCTCCTTGCTGTCCGTTTCACTCTCTCCCTTCCATTCATCTCTCTCTCTCTCTCATCAACTTCAGTTTCTGTTCTCCACTTTCACCTTCTCTCACCTCCCTCACTCCTCTCTCTTCTCCACCTAGTCCGGATCCTGCTATCACTGCGTAAGGTGGATTTGCCCAAAGGACAGAGGATCCATGAGGAACGGAGAACACCTCAACACAAGGAGGCTGATCACCTCAACATCCCACAAGCCAATACCATTGTCCCAAGTGAAGACGACCAGTTTAACCAAGTAGCTGATCAATACAATTCATACAAGTTCTGTAAACATTGCTAACCACCAGCACACACACTATCATCTATCCAATAGACTAGCTATCTCATGCTGTTAACTTGCCAGCTAACTAAGGAGTTTACTCCTAAATTAATTTCACCAATTTATATCAATCTCAGGCACTGATCTCAACGACTATTTGATAAGCAGCGACCCAGTTAATGCTGAATTATTGTAATATCACTGAAGTGCCTGCTATTCATTTTGTTAATAATCCTATCGACTAATTATTTGCATCTCAATGTTTGAGTATTGCTAATCATGATTTGAAGTTAATAAACAATTGTTAGTGCAAGACTTGTCTGACTCCTGTGACGATATGGCAAGAAAGGGTTAATTCATTCACTCAGTAACTTGCGGGGATCCTAACTGGGTGTTGGGAAGGTGAACTCATGTTCAATAGGAACTGGGTGATGGAAGGCAGTTCGGTGGTGCAAACGTTGACGTCATTCGTGCGCTAATGGGTACGGTAACATGTTGGTGATGTTACTGGACTAGTAATCCAGAAACCTGGACGAATAATCTGGAGTAATGAGTTTAAATCCCGCCACGGCAGCTGGGGAATTTAAATTGAATTAATTAAATAAAATCTGGAATTAAAGTACTACTAGTAGTAATGGTGGCCATGAAACTACTGGATTGTCATAAAAACCCAAGGAAGCTTGCTGTCCTTACCGGGTCTGGCCGACATGTGACTCCAGATCCACAGCAATGTGGTTGATTCTTAATTGCCCTCTGAAATGGCCGAACAAGCCACTCAGTTGTAAAATTTCACTTTAAAAAAAAAGTTGAAATTAGAATAAAACTGAATGGACTGCTAGGAAACGAGACACAACAAAAGCAAACCAAGCCCAGTCGACCCTGCAAAGTTCCTCCTCACTGAACAGCAGGGGGCTTGTGCCAAAAGTGGGAGAGCTGTCCCACAAACTGGTCAAGCAATAGCCACACTCACAGAATCATACCTTTCAGGCAACGTCCCAGACTCTTCCATCACCATCCCTGGGTACGCCCTGTTCCACCGGCTGGACAGATCGACCAGAGGTAGCGATGCAGTGATATACAGTCAGGAGGGAGTGGCCCTGGGAGTCCAGAAGATTGACTCCGAATTCCCCTGAAATCTAATGGCATCAGGTCAAACAGGGGCAAGGGAACCTCCTGCTGTGGTGATTACCACCTATCGCCCTCCCTCAGCTGATGAATCAGTCCTCCTCCATATTGAGAAGCAGCAAGGGCACAGAATGTACTCTGGGTGGAGGGACTTTAATGTCTATCACCAAGGGTGGCTCGGTAGCACCACTGCTGGCCAGGTCCTGAAGGACACAGCTGCCACACTGGGCCTGCAGCAGGTGGTGAGCGAACCAAGACGAGGGGATAAACTGACTTGACCTCGTCCTCACCAATCTATCTGACCACGACAGTAGTGGTAGGAGTGACCACCGCACAGTCCTCGTGGAGACGAATTCCCGTCTTCGCACTGAGGACACCATCCAATGTGTTGTGTGACACTACCACCGTGCTAAATGGGATAGATTCAGAACAGATCTAGCAGCTCAAAACTGGGCATCCATGAGGCGCTGAGGGCCATCAGCAGCAGCAGAATTGTATTCCAGCACAATCTGTAACCTCATGGCCGGCATATTCCTCACTCTACCATTACCAACAAGCCAGGGGATCAACCCTGGTTAAATGAGGAGTGCAGACGAGCATGCCAGGAGCAGCAGCAGGTGTACCTAAAAATGAGGTGCCAACCTGGTGAAGCTACAACACGGGACTACATGCATGTTAAACAGCGGAAGCAACATGCTATAGGCAGAGCTAAGCGTTTCCACAACAACGGATCAAATCAAAGCTGTGCAGTCCTGCCACATCCAGTCGTGAATGGTGGTGGACAATTAAACAACTAATGGGAGGAGAAGGCTCTGCAAACATCCCCATCATCAATGATGATAAGAGTCCAGCACGTAAGTGCAAAAGACAAGGCTGAAGCGTTTGCAACCATCTTCAGCCAGAAGTGCTGAGTGGATGATCCATCTCGGCCTCCTCCCACTATCCCCACCGTCACAGAAGCCAGTCTTCAGCCAATTCGATTCACTCCACGTGATATCAAGAAACAGCTGAGTGCACTGGATACAGCAAAGGCCATGGGCCCCGACAACATCCTGGCTGTAGGGCTGAAGACTTGTGCTCCAGAACTAGCCACGCCTCTAGCCAAGCTGTTCCAGTACAGCGACAACACTGGCATCTACCTGACAATGTGGAAAATTGCCCAGGTATGTCCTGTCCACAAAAAGCAGGACAAATCCAATCTGGCCAATTACCGCCCCATCAGTCTACTCTCAATCATCAGCAAAGTGATGGAAGGTGTCGTCGACAGTGTTATCAAGCGGCACTTACTCACCAATAACCTGCTCATCAATGCTCAGTTTTTGTTCCGCCAGGCCCACTCGGCTCCAGACCCCATTACAGCCTTGGTCCAAACATGGACAAAAAAGCTGAATTCCAGAGGTGAGGTGAGAGTGACTGCCCTTGACATCAAGGCAGCATTTGACCGAGTGTGGCACCAAGGAGCCCTAGTAAAACTGAAGTCAATGGGAATCAGGGGGAAAACTCTCCAGTGGCTGGAGTCATATCTAGCACAAAGGAAGATGGTAATGGCTGTTGGGGGCCAATCATCTCAGCCCCAGGACATTGCTGCAGGAGTTTCTCAGGGCAGTGTCCTCGGCCCAACCATCTTCAGCTGCTTCATCAATGACCTTCCCTCCATCATAAGGTTAGAAATGGGGATGTTCGCTGATGATTGCAGAGTGTTCAGTTCCATTCGCAACCCTTCAAATAATGAAGCAAACCGTGCCTGCATGCAGCAACACCTGGACAACATCCAGGCTCGGGCCCATAAGTGGCAAGTAACATTCGCAATGACCATCTCCTACAAGAGAGAGTCTAACAGTCTCACCGTCTCCCCTTGGCATTCAACGGCATTACCATCGCTGAATCCCCCACCATCAATATCCTGGGGGTCACCATTGACCAGAAACTTAATTGGACCAGCCACATAAATACTGTGGCTACAAGAGCAGGTCAGAGGCTGGGTATTCTGCGGCGAGTAACTCACCTCCTGACTCCCCAAAGCCTTTCCACCATTTACAAGGCACAAGTCAGGAGTGTGATGGAATACTCTCCACTTGCCTGGATGAGTGCAGCTCCAACAACACTCAAGAAGCTCGACACCATCCAGGACAAAGCAGCCCGCTTGATTGGCACCCTATCCACCACCCTAAACATTCACTCCCTTCACCACCGGCACACCGTGGCTGCAGTGTGTACCATCTACAGGATGCACTGCAACAATTCGCCAAGGCTTACTCGACAGCACCTCCCAAACCCGTGACCTCTGCCACCTAGAAGGACAAGGGCAGCAGGCACATGGGGACAACACCACCTGCACATTCCCCTCAAAGTCACACACCATCCCGACGTGGAAATATATCGCCGTTCCTTTGTCGTCGCTGGGTCAAACTCCCTACCTAACAGCACTGTGGGAGAACCTTCACCACACAAACTGCAGCGGTTCAAGAAGGCGGCTCACCACCACCTTCTCAAAGGCAATTAGGAATGAGCAACAAATGCCGGCCTCGCCAGCGACATCCACATCCCACAAATGAAAAAAATCCATTCTGAAACAATGGATCCTACTGTATGAGACTCTTATAATTGAAGGATTGTACAGATGTGCCTTTCAGCTCCATTCAGTAACTCACCAATTTGTTATTGAGAAACACGTTAAATTCAATATCCTCCTCCAAACGGTCAGCAGCCTTCCGCACATCCTCAGGAATTTCATCAAGAATAGACAGGCTTCTGTTTTCATGCTCTATATTTTTGAGCACCTCAGCTTGGTGTTTCTCTGCTGCCAATAACTCTTCATATTCTTTTTCCTCCTGTAGGTTAAAAAGAGCAAACATATCAGAAATAGCTTATTTCCTCCTGCTCCTCAAACCTCCAATCCTTTTAGTACTTCGCAACAGGTAGTGGTACTGTCGGAGCCTTGGATTTGAAGGAGGTGTCAAAGGTGGACAGCAATGCAAACTGCATACAGCTGGACGTTTTGAATGTTCCCTTCTCTGAATTGGAACAGTCTCACAAAACTGAGAACATCATGCATCTTAAGCAAAAACAGAAAATACTGGAAATAAATAGCAAGCCAGTCACCATCTGTAAAAAGACTGGTTAGAATTACATAAATTTACAGTAATTTGCAGATTTTTTCTCTTTTTATACATACATGAATAGGAACACGGGAATTGCTCAACATAAAAAAGCCAAGGTCCATCTAGTTCTCCAACCACCCTGGTAGCTGCATGATATAACGATAATGGAGTTGTTGACAATCAATCTCTGTCAATCAGTCTACAACAGACCCAGACATGAGGTGAAGAAAACCCCAGTGGTGGAGAGTTTTGGGAACCATAGGTCCAAAGTCACCTGTTCCTCCCAAACATGCTGCACTTACCACGTCATGTCTCAAATTAATCATATACTGTAACTCAAAATGTTATTTTCCGAAAGAAATCTATCTGATTTGCATTTGAATGAATCAATTCTAACAGATTCCACCATTTCCCTGTTCCAGGCTGGATAGAATGTAGTGGGATACACAAGGCACCCAGCCTTAATGGACTGCCCGCTGGATGCACAGGGCTCTCAGCCCAGATGGACTGCCTATTGGGTTACACAAGGCACCCGAGCTTGGATGGACTGGACACTGGGATACACAAGGCACACAGCCTGGATTGACTGCCCATTGGGATACACAAGACACCTAGCCTGGATGGACTGGACACTGGGGTACAAGGCTCCCAACCTGGATAGACTGCACACTGGGATAAAAAAAGACACCCAGTCCAGATAGACCGCACACTGTGATACACACAACACCCAGGCTGGATAGACTGCACACTGATACACACAACACCCAGGCTGGACAGACTCTACACTGATACACACGACACCCTGACTGGATAGACTCCACACTGGCATAAACAAGGCGCTCAGCCCAGAAAGCCTGCACACTGGGGTTACAAAAGGGATTGGTGAAGAGGGATACACAGTGGGAATGTAAGAGAGTGTTAGCAGTCAACAAGATGCAACAAAGGAGAGGGGCTTGGTTACTGGGGGACAGCTCATTGAAACATTCGGCTCAGTGTCCAACAGCAGCAAAGAACATCAGCCAGAGCTTAAGGTGCAGAGCTAGAGGACAGAACACAAGTCCCACGGATGATAGTGAGTTTGTATAGGACACTGGTTCAGCTCCACCTGGAGAACTTTGTACAGTAATTAGTCACCACTATACATCAGGGGTTCCTCTGCTATTGAGAGCAGACAGAGGAGGACACCTACATTGATATCAAGCCAAAAGCATATTTGAGACTTGGTTGGTAACAGACTGAGAGTAAGGACTTCTAAAATTGGAAGTTAGTGGTGAGTAGATGAAGAGCGAAGATGAGCGATGGGTAGATAGTACAGAACTTGTGCTTTTTATTGAACTGAAATTTAAGTTTAGATTTTAACTTTTGGCAGTTAATGGTCAGTCAACTATAAGTAGGTGTACGGCTGGGTGTTACAAACTGTGTAGTTGGTGGTTGACCGACCTGTTAAAACTGGTTTACATCTGAAAGGTATATAAAAGGGAGGTAGTTGAAAAGTCCAGTTTGAGCCCAGAGTACATTACAGAGTGAGCCTGAAAGGGAGTGAAGCTGGAATAGAGAGTAAGGTCTTCTAAAACTAGAATTTGGTGAGAGTGTGAAATAGGTGAAGAGGGGGAAGGAGGTGGTAAGTAAACTACATAAAATTTTACAGCACAAATACAGGCCATTCGGCCCAACAGGTCTAAGCTCCACACAAGCCTCCTCCCACCTTTCTTCATCTCACCCTATCAACCTGTCCTTCTATTCCTTTCTCCCTCATGTTCTTATCTAGCTTCCCCTTCAAAGCATCTGTGCTAATTGCCTCAACCACTCCACATGCTAGCGAGTTCCATATTCTTACCAGTCTCTGAGTAAAGGAGTTTCTCCCAAATTCCTTATTGGATTTATTAGTGACTATCATATTTATGGCCTCTAGTTTTGGACTTCCCCACAAGTGGAAACATCTCTACGTCTACCCTATCGAACCCCTTCATAAGTTTATAGACCTCTATCAGGTCACATTTCAGTCTTCCCTGATAGTTGTACCCTCTCAGTTCTAGTATCATCCTTGTAAATCTTTTTGCACTTTCTCCAGTGCTTCTATGTCCTTTTTGTAATATGGAGACCAGAACTGTGCACAATACTCTTAAGTGTGGTCTAACCAAGGTTCTATATAATTTAACATAACTTCTCTGTTTTTGAATTCTATTCCTTTACCAATGAACCTCAGTGCTTCGTTTGCACTTTTAATGGTCTTATTAACCTGCGTTGCTACTTTTAATGATTTGTGAATCTGTACCCCTAGACCCCATTGCACTTCTACCCCATTTAGACTCTTTTTTTTCCTGAGTAGGCGGCCTCCTTATTCCTCCTACCAAAATGCACCACTTCCTAGTTTTCTATATTGAAATTAATTTGTCATACACGCCCATTCTGCAAGTTTGTTAACGTCTTCTTGTATTTTGTCGCAGTCTTCCTCAGGGCTTAATAGCATTAACAGAAACCTGGGCTGTAATTTGGACAAAAGTAGAAGGTAAACATATCTGGATATAACATAAAGGAGGGACACAAAAGACAGAAAAGGAGACTGAATGGCAATATTGGTGAAAGAGGGAATGCAGGCTGTAGAAAGGATTGATGTACACAAAAAAGGGGGACAGAGACAAAGAAGGCCTTTTACATTAGTAGGGTTGTATTACAGAACTCCAAATTGTGGGAAGGAAATCTGCATGCCGATTCAAAGAATGAGAGGAATAATATTGTTCTGGGAGATTTTAATTATCCACTTATCGAATGGGACAGAGGGAGTAAAATGAGAAAAGTGTACGGTGAAGATTAGTCAGGCATGACCTACCCTTCACAAATCCATGCTCACTTTGATCAGCTGATACTTGTCCAAGTGCTCAGTCACTAGTTTTTACTCCTCCCCTTTCCTTGTACTAATGGTACTTTATCCTCTTCATCCACTGCAAAAACGGATATAAAATACACGTTTAACAAGTTTATCCATTATAGTCTCACCTGCAAAGGGCCCACTTTCCCCTTTACCACTCTCTCTCAATATATTTATAAAACTTTTGCTGTTGGCTTTGACGTCCCTTACAGGTTTTTTTTCATATTCCCTTTTTGCACCTATTACTTTCTTTCCATTCCTTTACTGATTTTTATAGCTCTCCCAGTCCATTGGATTTCCACTTTTCCTTGCATTTGTGCAAGCTTTTTCTTTTAGCTTGATAATGTCTCTTACCTCCTTTGTTGATCATAGTTGCTTAACAAATGGAGCCTTTGCCTTCTAGGGGTATGTACTGATCTTGTATCGTGCCAAATACCTCTTTGAATCCTTCACACTGTGTCTGTAGGTTTACCCATTAACTATTCAACCCAGTTTACTGCCGTTAATTCATTTCTCATCCCTTTGAAGTTTGCCTTACTTAAATTGAAAACCTTGGTTTGTGACTCTCCCTTCTCCCTCTCAAACTTAATATCAAATTCAATCACATTATGGTCACTATTTGCGAGATGCTCCCTTATCATCAGATCAGTAACTAATTCTGTTAACTAATAACGATTGTTAACTCATACTAAATCCAGAATGGCCTTTTCCTTTGTTGGTTCTAAAACATATTGTTCTAGAAATTCATTGCCGCTGGTATCTAAACAGGTGTACCTATTGGACAAAACCAGCTCCACAGATGATCTATTCTTTCTACCCTCACCTGTCACTTCCTGCCCTGTCTGCCGATGGTCACCCAGTCTTCCTTATCAGCTTCTCTATTCCTAGGAACCTGTGTGGTGACCACTCTCTGTACCGTCTGCTCCAGGAAACTTTCCCCATCCTGAATGTTGTGAAGTGTGTCCAGTTGTCTCTCAAGCTGTCATGTGGTAGGGGTAAGAGAACAGTATAAAGAGTGGCAAATTGGAATGAGGATTTGGATTCAAAAGTTTGATTAACCTGAATATTTGAGCTCAGAACTGTAATGCATTACAGTCCCCAGCCATCATCACCCAGTGTGGTTCTAAGTACTATTTTAAGTATATGCTTAAATACTATTGCATGTACCATATACTTACTAAATCTATGAGCGCTTGATCTTAACAAAACCCTTATTGATTCCGAGAAATAAATAGAACATCTAATCATCAAACCAATGCCATCCATAACAAAAGGGAATGGAATTCCTGAAATGCTTCCTCAAGCAGTATATTAGTAGGCCTACGAGGGTGGAAGCATTGCTCATTCCGGTTATGAACAATGAAATAGATCAGTTGATGAGCACCTTCGGAGTAGTGACCACAAGATGATCAAGTTTAATAACCAACTAGAAAGAAAAATATCAGTACAAAATCTAGAATGCCAGATTGGATTAGGGCAGATTTTAGAAATATTATTGAGTTAGCTGATCTGAGGTAAGGTGGAAGAAGACATTGGCACACAGACTGTAATGCAACAGTGGGATTTTTTTTTTAAAATTAAAAAGTTACAGAAAAAGTCTATTCCATTAAAAAAGGAAACTACTAGCAGTTTTATGATGCCATGGATAAAGAGGTTAGAGACCAATTAAAATTGAAGACAGCATAAGAACAACAATGACAAAACTAAAGGAGAATACGAGAAAATAAGCACTTATAAGCGGGATAAGGAAAGCAAAGTGGCAGTATGAGAAAAATTTTCTAAAAAGCATCAAAAGGAGCAGTAAAACATTTTACAAGTATCTCAATAAGAGAATTGTTAAAAGCAAGGTGGGACTCCCGAGAGGATTGTCAATTTGTAGATGATGATCAAAAAATGGATGAGGTATTTAATAAGTACTTTGCAATGAGTCGCTTTCGCTAAAGAGGATATCGGAGAGGAGGTGAATCCTGATGTGGGTTGAGAGCGAGATGAGTGATATTATGATGGATAAAAGGAAAATTTTAGATAAGTTAGTTACATTTATGGGGTTCAAACCCCCTTTAACAAAAGACATTTGAAGGAAAGGGTTAACTGTACCCCTTTTAAACAAAGACATTTGAAAACCTGCAAAGTAATGTGGTAAACTGTGTTCTCGCAAATCCTGTTTTTTCCCTCAATGACGTTGATGGTATTGGAGAAGTATGAATTTCAGGATCGAAAACATTGTACAGCGAATAGATATCTAGATTATTAAATAAATAAGCTAGATAGATAATATTGAGCTTAAAGCGTTGTCAGGCTATCAAAATACACAGGCTTTTGGAAGCACAAGCTTTTCAACACAACACTGTAAGAAAAGGCAACGTGAGCATACATCAAAGGCTTTGGATCGGGAAAGCAATGATAGGTATGAGAGGCCCATGCTTTTTCAGCCCTATCTGGTAATCTGTTCAAAAGAACTGGGATTTGTAAAACATCAAATAGTATTGCACCCAGCATATGGTCAAATGGGAGAAGGAATGGATTTGAAGCCATTGAAGCAATCAAAATTGGTGACTTATGGACCATTAAGAATGTCTGGGCGTAAAAATATAAGGGGCTATCTCTACATGAAAGGCCATAAACAGAGACAGTAAAGGGGCCTTTTAGCACAAGGTCAAGCACATGGTCTTTTCTACATCAAAGGGTCTCCAGTCACATGATCAAAGCCTAAACTGTCAATCATTGAAGTATGTTAATGATTGAGGCACAGCAACAGGGAGCGATTGGTCAAAAAGAACGACCCGTCCTAATTCTACGTCCTACAGGTAGAAAAACAATATAAAAAGATGACTGCGAGAACAGTCTCTTCTTCACCACACTGCAGTTGAACATCATGCAAGAAGAGGACCTTGAGTTCTGAAGAGCTGATCAACCTTCAGGCCTGATGAGCAAAAGCCTTGGTTTAAAAGTTGTATATGTATTGATGATTTGCCTGATGTGTATGAATTGTTAAATCATTATATAATGTTGTGAATTATTAAATATATAATGGGATTTTATAGAGGAAAGTCATATGTATGGTTTGATTTTGCTTCATGAATGCTTGTATGAATAACATTAAATAATTACTTTTGATTATTGAACCTACTCTGAGGGTGACTTTCATTGCTTGACTATTTGTCCAGTGTCCAAGAATCAGAGGAAATAAGGAATTCCCTACAGGTTAAAGGGAGACAAAGCACCAGGGCCAAACAGGAACAGGAGTAGGCCATTCAGCCCTTCAAGCCTGTTCCACCATTCAATTAGATGATGACTGATCTATATCTTAACTCCATTAACCTTCCTTGCTTCCATATCCCTTAATACCCTTGCTTAATAAAAATTGATCTTTCAGTTTTGAAATTTTCAATTGACCTAGCTTCATCAGCTTTTTGGAGGAGTGTTCCAGATTTCTGTTACCCTTTGTGTGAAGAACTGCTTCTTCACATCACCTCTGAACAGCTGAACTCTAATTTTAAGGTTATGCCCCTTTGTTCTGGACTTCCCCACAAAAGGAAATAGTTTCTATCTACCCTATCAAATCCTTTAATCATCCTAAACACCTCCAATATATCATCCCTTAAACTTCTATATTCGAGAGACTACAAGAATAGACTATTCAATCTGTCCTCATAATTTAACCCTTTTAGCCCCAGTATTCATTCTGGTGAATCTGCGCTGCACCCCCTCCAAGGCCAATACATCCTTTCTGAGGTGTAGTGTCCAGAACTGAACACAGTATTTACATGAGGTCTAACCAGAGCTTTATATAACTGTAACATAACTTCTACCCCTTTGTAATCCAGCCCCCTTGAGATAAAGGCCAACATTCCATTAGCCTTTTTAATTATTTTTTATACCTATCCAGTAGCTTTGTGATTTCTCAACTTGGACCCCAAATCTCTCTGCTCCTCCAGTTCCTAATTTCTCACCATTTCGAAAATACTGTGATCTATCTTTCTACGGTTTGGATGTTGGATAAGCTGAGTGACAACAGAGGCAATGAAAGGGTTTGAGAGGAGTGAAGAGATAGAGCTGGGTATCATCAGTGTAAATGCGGAACATGAGCACATATCTTTGGATGATATTACCAAGGGGCAGCATGTAGATGAGGAAGAATGGGCCATGGGTAGATTCTTGGGGGACTGCAGAGGTAACGGGGCAGGAAGAGAAGTCATTGCTGGAAATGATCTGGCTATCAGATAGATAAGAGTGGAACCAAGTGAACTGGACAAGGGAGGCAGAGAAGATTGCATGGTTGACCATGTCAAAGGTTGCAGAGGTCGAGGAGGGATAGTGCACTATGGTCAATTAGAGGATGTCTTTTTGATTAGAGCCAGTTCAGTGCTGTAGCAGGGGTGGAACTTCATTGGAGAGTTTCAAATATGGAGTTGTGGGGAATATGGATACGGACGGGAACATGCTGAAGGATTTTGGACGGGAAAGGGCGATTTGAGATGGGGTGGTAGTTTGTAAGGACAGAGGGGTCAAGGGTGAATTTTTGAAGGGTGATGACAGCACTTTAGAACCGGAGGAGGACAGAGCCTGGAGAGGGGAAACTATTTACAATATCAGCTAGCCTAGGTGCCAAGAAGATAAGTTGGGTAGTAAACAGTTTAGTGCAAATGGGGAAATAAGAGCAGGATGTAGGACTCAGACTGGGAATGAGGGGAGATTGGAAAGAAATTAGAAAAACTAATTTCAGGGCTAGGTGGGCAAGTGGAAAGGGGGCAAACAGCAGAGGCAGTGGAATGGATGGTCTTGATCTAAGTGACAAAAGTTCATAAGCTCCCTGCAATGTTTGTTGGAGGTTGAGGGTGCAGGGGGTGGGGAGGGCTTTAAGGCGAGTTGGTAGTGGAGAACAGAAGCTGGGTGATCCTAGAGTAGTGGGCAGTTTTTGCAGAGTAGAGTGAGGCCTGAGTTTTTTGTGGTTTAGCCAGATCTGGTGATGGATGGCTAAACCAGTTGTGTGCCCCTTGGACGTGAGGGAGCAAAGATGGGGGCAATACCAGGGAAATCATAGAAGAAACTATGTTTTGGATTGTAAGGAATTGCACGTGACTGAGTGTTTTTTCCTGGGGCAAACACAGGAGGAAGTGGAGTTGAAAGGAGTAGGAGAATATGGGTGTTGAGGGATATAAGGAAGTGGTCAGAGATGACCTTGTCTGTAATTGAGTCCATGGGGGTATAGCGGTCATGTGAGGTGACGAGATCAAGTGGGTGGCCATGAATATTAGTAGGAGAGTTTGTATGATGGAGAACCTGGGCAGGAGCAAGGGTTGGGAGGGCGGGGTAGCAGATGTGAGGCAAGGGCCTGTAGGGAATCCTTTCCAGCTTATGGACTTCTTTGTCACTTAGATCGAGACCATCCATTCCACTGCCTCTGCTGTTTGCCCCCTTTCCACTTGCCCACCTAGCCCTGAAATTAGTTTTTCTAATTTCTTTCCAATCTCCCCTCATTCCCAGTCTGAGGCACTATTCCTCCTCGACCTCTGCAGCCTTTGACATGGTCAACCATGCCATCTTCCTCTGATGTCTGAGCACTCAGTAATGCCAGTACTTCATCCCTGCCGCCACTGATCTCCAGCAGCTCTGAACAGTGCTCAAGTCAGTGCGAGATACAAAAAGGTGAAAGCCAATCATATGTGCCACAAGTGCCTGGAGATCAATGCTTACATTTGACAGGCAGGGGCTGAGCTTACCACCATCTCCTAGACATGATGCTGGTTGGAGAAGGAGCTCAGAGGGAGTGGGGAGTATTAATTGTGATCAAATAGTGTTAATTGTATTCAGATGGTAGGTATCAACTGGGGACTCTCTCCTCCTCTCTTATAGGAGAGCTTAGCTAGGGTGTGGTTTGTGTGTAAGGGGAATCTCTGAATAAAGGCTTGGCAACAACTAAAGACCAAGCTCTAGTATTCTATCCTTCACCACATGACTATCCAATTTTAACAGGGAGGCTCAAGACTACAGCTTGAACCTGGGACCAATAGGGATTCTTATCAGCTTAATTTCATTCGTTATAGGGAAAAGCACTTTTTAGGGAGGAGAAATATATTCACTTTAGCAGTCAATCACTTCTTGTCGTATGAGTTTTTAAACATTTGCAGTGTGCAGTCAGCCTCCAATGCACAGAGAATCAAGTTGAGAGCACAGACAACACACTGTCAGTTTTTAATGATAGGTATGACCTATACTAATGCAAAACAACTTTATAGCAGCTTCTCTTAAGGCTTCCAAATGTTGCATGCTGCTTTCTTTCATGTTCACTATATCCTTGTAATCCCCCTGAAGAACTCTTTCAAGCCCATGGACAGCCTGGAACACTGATTTCTCACTCTCATTCAACTCCTTCTGGAAGATCTCAAATGCTGTGTACTTGGAAGATCATCTTCAACTGACAGGCTGGAATCCATTCCTACTACTTTAACTGCTTTCTTTAATTTGTTGTGCACTACATTCTTCTGGAGAAGCATGCCAGATAACTTCTTACAATTGACCATGATCCATAATTTTCCCTTGGTGATTGCTGCTCCTCTCCCTCTGTGTAATTTGATTGCATGTTTGGCCACATCCACATACTCTGCAGCTTGCACTGAGCAGCAGTAAGCCAGTATAAACATAATGTCACCAACTGTCAGTATGTAGATGATGAAGAGGAGGGGCAAGGATAGAATGTGAGGACTCTAGAGGTAATGATGCAGGGTGAAGAGAAGCCATTGCTGGAAATGCTCTGGTTACAATCAGCTAGATGAGAGTGGACCGAAGTGATGACAATCCTACAAAGCTGGTCAATGGAGAAAAGATGTCCGATGTGGTGTGGTTGACAATGCAAAAAGCTAAGAGGGCAAGGAGGGATAAAGCGTCACGGTCATAGTCGCATACAGGATGTCATTTGTGACTTTAGTTAGGGTTGTTTTGGTGCTTTGGTAGGGATGCCAATCTGATTTGGAGAGATTGATGCATGGGAAGAGATGGAACCGGGGGCAGATGAGAGTTTTTTTGTTATATTACGATGATCTGGAATGCACTGCCTGATAGGATGGTGGAAGCAGATTCAATAGTAACTTTCAAAAGGGAATTGGATAAATAGGAAAGATTTGCAGGGCTATGGGGAAAGAGATGAGGAATATGACTAATTGGATACCTATTTCAAAGAGCCGGCATGGACAGGATGGGTCGAATGGCCTCCTTCAGTGCTGTAAGATTCCATGATAAGGTCAGAAACAGGGCTGTTCACTGCTCAGAGCTCAGCTCCAATCATTCATAAATCCTCAGATAATGAAGCAAGACCTGGACAACATCCAGGCTTGGGCTGATAAGTGGCAAGAAACATCCACGCCACGCAAGGACCATCTCTAACGAGAGTGCCTAACCACCTCCCCTTGACATTCGATGGCATTTTCATCAAGTCCCCCATCAACATTAACCAGGAACAACTGAACCAGCCACATAAATGCCATGGCAACTAGAGCAGGCAAATGGCTTGACTCCTGACACCCTAAAGCCTCTCAAGTCAGGAGTGTGATGGAATACTCTCCACTTGCCTGGATGGGTGCAGTTGCAACAACATTCAGCACCATACTTTCAGTGTTGCTGGGTCAAAATCCTGGAACTCCCTTCCTTACAGCAATGTAGGAGTACCTTCACCACAAGGACTCCAGCAGTTTAAAGTGGTCCACCACCTCAGGGCAACCAGGGATGGGCAATAAATGCCAGCCAGGTCAGCGATGCCCACATCCCAAGAACTAAAAATAAAAAACGGCATTGAAGGTGGGAGCGAAGGAGTGGTTGAGCAGATCGATGCCTGCAGAAGTATCAGTGAATGGAGGGCAAAATCTACTGTCTGAAATTCCCTCCCTAAACCTCTTTGCCTCTCTTCTTTTCTTTAAAAAGCTCCTCAAAACTCAGCACTTCTCCAACCCATTCCTCCCTGGATCAGCATCAGGTTTTCTTCACACCTATCTGTGAAGCAAATGGTATGGTAGCCTTTATTGCAAGGGGGTTGGAATATAAGAGTAAAGAGGTCTTGCTGCAATTATATAGGGCTGTGGTGAGACCATACCTGGAGTACTGTGGAACGAAGGTTCACTAGATTGATTCCTGGGATGAGAAGGTTGCCCTATGAGGAGACATTGAGTAGAATGGGCCTATATTCTCTGCAGTTTAGAAGAATGAGAGGTAATCTCACTGAAACATATAAAAATCTTAGAAGGTTTGGCAGGGTAGATGCTGAGAGGCTGTTTCTCCTGGCTGGAGAGTCTAAAACTAGAAGGCATAGCATCAATATAAGGAGTCAGCCATTTAGGAACAAGATGAGGGAAAATTTCTTCACTCAAAGGGTTGTGAATCTTTGCAATTCTCTACCCGTGGGCTATGTATGCTCAGTCGTTGAGTATATTCAAGGCTGAGATCGATAGATTTATGGACAACAAGGGAATCAGGGAATAGGGTGGGAAAGTGGAGTTGAGGTAGAAGATCATCCATGATCTTATTGAATGGCGGAGCAGGCTCGAGGGGCCTTATGCCCCACTCCTGCTATTTCTTATGTTCTTATCTAGAAGTAAGCACTTTGGGACATTTTTTACATTAAAAGGTGCCATATAAATGGGAGTTGTTGTTGCTGAGACGATAACGTAGTGGAACACCTGAGTCAACAGAAAGAGTCATAGGGTGAGCCAACTACAGCAATGCAATTACATAGGATTTTACAGCACAAAAGCAGGCCATTCAGTCCAACTGGTCTATGCCAGTGTTTATTTTCCACACAAGCCTCCACCCACTTTACTTCATCTCACACTAGCACCATAACCTTCTATTCATTTCTCCCTCATGTACTTATCTAGCTTCCTCTTGTTCTACTCACCTCAACTATTCCAGTTCTGACAAAGGGTCAACAACCTGAAACATTAACTGGTTCTTTCTCCACAGATACTGCCTGACTTGCTGAATATTTCCAGCATTTTCTGTTTTTATTCCATGTAGTGGTGAGTTGCACATCCTCACTTGACAGGTATTTGACTGGAACCTATATAACCAAGAACATAGCTTTGGTGGGAGACCATAGGACAGGGACTTGTTCAGAGGTACAATCTGCACCTCCTATGCCTCTCAGTGCTTTGGAAACCTGGACCATGTCCCCCTCAATGAGCTTCTCTCCAAATTAAAGCAAATTCTGCTCCCCCCAAAGCACTCCTCATAATTTAAATCCCTCGCCCACCCAACTCTCTGTGAGCCCTCTCCTAATGGACGGGGTAGGAGGGCGGGCCAGGCCTCGCTTTATTTCCCCATTCCCGCTCTTTTTTCACTCACGGTCGGAGGTGACTTCGACCCACAGCACCTGATGAACGTTACAACAGTTGAGCTCCGCCGCTTTAAAAAGCGCTTCATTCCCCCAAGGCTGAACGCTGTCAATGCCGGCGGCGACAGACACCGAGAATCCCTCCGTCTCAAGCCGGTACCTACAGCCAGCCCCCGGCCATCTCCCCACACACACACCCCCCCGACTCCTCCACCCTCACCAGCCCGCGTGCGAGGCCGTGCGCCGCCGCCAAAACGATCCAATCAGAACACAGCCTCGTGTCACGTGTTAAGCGGCCAATCACGCGACGCCTGTTGACTGCGCGAGACGGAAACCGCGTAACGCAGGCGCAGACCTTCTATTGCATAAAGCGGGAGCGGCGACAGGAGGAGGTTTCTAGAAACAGTGGGCGGCGACAGGAGGAGGTTTCTAGAAACAGTGAGTGGCGACAGGAGGAGGTTTCTAGAAACAGTGGGCGGCGACAGGAGGAGGTTTCTAGAAACAGTGGGCGGTGACAGGAGGAGGTTTCTAGAAACAGTGGGCGGCGACAGGAGGAGGTTTCTAGAAACAGTGGGCGGTGGCAGGAGGAGGTTTCTAGAAACAGTGAGTGGCGACAGGAGGAGGTTTCTAGAAACAGTGGGCGGCGGCAGGAGGAGGTTTCTAGAAACAGTGGGCGGCGGCAGGAGGAGGTTTCTAGAAACAGTGGGCGGCGGCAGGAGGAGGTTTCTAGAAACAGTGGGCGGCGACAGGCGGAGGTTTCTAGAAACAGTGGGCGGCGACAGGAGGAGGTTTCTAGAAACAGTGGGCGGCGACAGGAGGAGTTTTCTAGAAACAGTGGGCGGCGACAGGCGGAGGTTTCTAGAAACAGTGGGCGGCGGCGACGACAAGAGGAGGTTTCTAGAAACAGTGGGCGGCGACAAGTGGAGGTTTCTAGAAACAGTGGGCGGCGACAGGAGGAGGTTTCTAGAAACAGTGGGCGGCGACAGGAGGAGGTTTCTAGAAACAGTGGGCGGCGACAGGAGGAGGTTTCTAGAAACAGTGGGCGGCGACAAGAGGAGGTTTCTAGAAACAGTGGGCGGCGACAGGCGGAGGTTTCTAGAAACAGTGGGCGGCGGCGACAAGAGGAGGTTTCTAGAAACAGTGGGCGGCGACAAGTGGAGGTTTCTAGAAACAGTGGGCGGCGACAGGAGGAGGTTTCTAGAAACAGTGGGCGGCGACAAGTGGAAGTTTCTAGAAACAGTGGGCGGCGGCAGGAGGAGGTTTCTAGAAACAGTGAGTGGCGACAGGAGGAGGTTTCTAGAAACAGTGGGTGGCGACAGGAGGAGGTTTCTGGAAACAGTGGGCGGCGACAGGAGGAGGTTTCTAGAAACAGTGGGCGGCGACAAGTGGAGGTTTCTAGAAACAGTAGGCGGCGACAGGAGGAGGTTTCTAGAAACAGTGGGCGGCGGCAGGAGGAGGTTTCTAGAAACAGTGAGTGGCGACAGGAGGAGGTTTCTAGAAACAGTGGGCGGCGACAGGAGGAGGTTTCTGGAAACAGTGGGTGGCGACAGGAGGAGGTTTCTAGAAACAGTGGGCGGCGGCGACAGGAGGAGGTTTCTAGAAACAGTGGGTGGCGACAGGAGGAGGTTTCTAGAAACAGTGGGCGGCGGCGACAGGAGGAGGTTTCTAGAAACAGTGGGTGGCGGCGACAGGCGGAGGTTTCTAGAAACAGTGGGCAGTGACAAGAGGAGGTTTCTAGAAACAGTGGGCGGCGACAGGAGGAGGTTTCTAGAAACAGTGGGCGGCGACAGGAGGAGGTTTCTAGAAACAGTGGGCGGCGACAAGAGGAGGTTTCTAGAAACAGTGGGCGGCGACAAGAGGAGGTTTCTAGAAACAGTGGGCGGCGACAGGAGGAGGTTTCTAGAAACAGTGGGCGGCGACAGGAGGAGGTTTCTAGAAACAGTGGGCGGCGACAGGAGGAGGTTTCTAGAAACAGTGGGCGGCGACAGGAGGAGGTTTCTAGAAACAGTGGGCGGCGACAGGAGGAGGTTTCTAGAAACAGTGGGCGGCGACAAGAGGAGGTTTCTAGAAACAGTGGGCGGCGACAAGAGGAGGTTTCTAGAAACAGTGGGCGGCGACAAGAGGAGGTTTCTAGAAACAGTGGGCGGCGACAGGAGGAGGTTTCTAGAAACAGTGGGCGGCGACAGGAGGAGGTTTCTAGAAACAGTGGGCGGCGACAGGAGGAGGTTTCTAGAAACAGTGGGCGGCGACAAGAGGAGGTTTCTAGAAACAGTGGGCGGCGACAGGAGGAGGTTTCTAGAAACAGTGGGCGGCGACAGGAGGAGGTTTCTAGAAACAGTGGGCGGCGACAGGAGGAGGTTTCTAGAAACAGTGGGCGGCGACAAGAGGAGGTTTCTAGAAACAGTGGGCGGCGACAGGCGGAGGTTTCTAGAAACAGTGGGCGGCGACAGGAGGAGGTTTCTAGAAACAGTGGGCGGCGACAGGAGGAGGTTTCTAGAAACAGTGGGCGGCGACAGGAGGAGGTTTCTAGAAACAGTGGGCGGCGACAGGAGGAGGTTTCTAGAAACAGTGGGTGGTGACAAGAGGAGGTTTCTAGAAACAGTGGGTGGTGACAAGAGGAGGTTTCTAGAAACAGTGGGTGGTGACAAGAGGAGGTTTCTGGAAAGCGTGAGCAAATCCCGCCCGGGAGAGTGAAAGGGCCGAATATTGGTTCATCAGGCGGAGCCTGCCGTGAATGAGCGACGGACAGCGGGTTCTTCCTCAGTTGAGAGACAACAACTTGGGGACTGGATTGGGCCGCACAGCACGACTGGGAGAATGAAGAGAGGGGGGAGTCGTGCACTCAGCTGGAGGCCGTATCCACAGAGGGTCTTTGGGGAGCAATTCTCTTCCCTCAACTTCAGCGAGGACCAATGTATGAGGCGTCTTCGGCTCACAAAGGAGGTCGTGACTGAAATCTGTCAACAACTGCAGCCTCTTAGCAGGGCAAGGACAGCCTCTGACTCCTTTCAGGCTGCTGCTGGCGATATAAGCAACATCTCGCAGTTTGCAGCACACTGCAGAATATGGGAAATCACTGAGGCTCTCTATACAATGAGAAACACGTACATCTCATTCCCTCTTGCCAGAGACAAGCAAGAGGAGTGAGCAGGAAGTTTTGTACAGATTGTAGGCTTCCCCATGACGCAAGGTGTGATTGACTACATGCACAGTGCCTTGCGTGCGCCTCATCTGAACATAGCCATATTTATCAACAGAACAACAACTTGCATTTATATAGTGCCTTTAAAGTAGTTAAACGTCCCAAGATGTTTCACAGAAGCGTAATCGAACAAAATTTGACACCGAGCCACATAAGGAGGTATTAGGACAGGTGACCAAAAGCTTGGTCAAAGGGGTAGGTTTTAAAGAGCGTCTTATAGGAGGAGAGAGAGGGTCGGAGAGGTTTAAGGAGGACATTCAAGAGCTTAGGGCCTAGGCAGCTGAAGGCACATCCGGCAATGGAGCGATTAAAATCGGGGATGCACAAGAGGCAAGAATTGGAGGAGCGCGGAAATCTTGGAGGTTTGTCGGGCTGGAATAGGTTACAGAGATAGGGAGAGGCGAGGCCATGGAGGGATTTGAAAACAAGGATAAGAATTTTAAAATTGAGGTCTTCCAGGACCGGGAGCCAATGTAGGTCAGCGAGCACAGGGTAATGGGAGAACGGGACTTGGTGTGAGTTAGAATACGGCCAGCAGAATTTTTGATGAGCTCAAGTTTATGGAGGGTGGAAGATGGGAGGCCAGCCAGGAGAGCATTAGAATAGTCCAGTAACAAAGACATGGATGAGGGTTTCAGCAGCGGATGAGTTGAGGCAGGGGTGGAGACTGGCGATATTACGGAAGTGGAAGTAGGCGGTCTTGGTGATGGAGTGGATATGTGGTCGGAAGCTCATCTCGGTCAAACAGGAAGCCAAGGTTGTGAAATGTCTGGTTCAGCCTCAGATCGTGGCCAGGGAGAGGGTTGGAGTTGGTGGCTAGGGAACTGAGATTGCAGCAGGGACCGAAGACAAAGGCTCTGATCTTCCCAAAAGGAAGGGATCCACTCCCTCAATCTGCAGCTGGTGTGCGACCACAGGCAGCGTATCACGCAGGTGAACACCTGCTATCCCGCAGCAGCCGTGATCCTTGCATTCTGCGGCAGTCCTCTGTTCCACTTGTATTTGAACCAGCACGGCAAGTCAAAGGCTGACTACTGGGCGACAAGGGTTATCACTTCATGATATGGCTCATGATTCCGGTCAGAAACCAATGCACACATGCACAGCAGGCCTACAATGAGATCCATGCTGCCACAAAGAACATTATAGAACAGACCATCAGCATTCTCAAGCAATGCTTCCACTACCTGGACCGCTATGGAGGAGCCCTGCAGTACTCAGCTGAGTGGGTATCGAGATTTGCGGTAGTATGCTGCACAACTTGGCCATTATGAGGGGACAGCCCTTGCAACCACCTTTTGGACGAGAAGCTGAGGAGGAGGAGGTGGAGCAAGAGGAAGGGAGGCTACAAAAGCAGGCAGCCCCTTTCTGCCAGGGTTCTATGTGATCAGATTAGTCATGAGCGATGCCAGTTGAGTAACCTCAACTACGCTTCCTCATTCACCAACAGTCCCATACTCCACATCTTTCCCCTCTCACTGACCATCACATTGTCCTCTTTCTGATAACGCTTATTGGTTCCTCCCTCAGTTCACCGCGGAAACAAAAACCACCACCAAATGCAAAGTCAAATCCAAATTTATCAATTCAATCACTAAATAATACATACGAAATGAGACTATTCACCCATGTGCATTCCCTTAGTGCCTGTCTTCCATGTGCTTTCCACCTTTCCCCAGTGGCTGTAGCATGGGAGGTTGAAGGCTGCTGAGCTACAATTGACGACGACCTCGAGCAGCTCTGGGCCTAGAGGGCCTAGTTTCAGATGGCACCATCTCAGCCTGGGCTGCAGCAGTGTGAGTGGCTGGCTGACAGGCAACAGCAAGGGCACTGGTAGAGTGGCAGGAGTGGGAGCAGGAATGTCATCCTGAGAGAGGACAGCAGGTTTGTCTTCCATGGAGCCACTGCCACTCTCCCAGGGCAGCGCCTCAGCAATCCTGGTGATCAGTTGGAGGACAGATTGCCGGAGTGCTGCAATGGCCTGGGACCCCCGTTAAACAGCGGTACCCAGAGCCATGATGGCAGCAGTCAGAGCTTTGATGGAAACTGTCAGATTTGTCATCACCTGCTTTATCATGGTGGGTTCCACAGGTGTGCTGGTGAAGGTGATCACCTGTTCCATGTTGGAAAGGATGGGCTCCAAGATCTGTAAAGCCCTGCACAAAGTTGGAGGTTGACACCTCCCTGCTCCTTGACATTGTACACAGGCTTTCAGGTAGGCTTTTCAGTGCACCAAGTATTTGGTTGTGTACGCCTATCAGCGTTCTTCTGTAGCTTGGGCCATTGAAGTCTTCACCTGACTCCTCTGCAGCAAAACTAGTTGTGACTTTGTCCTTCAATGAGCTGGCACGTGTGGTGTCCTTTTCCTCCGCCCTGACTCCTGTGCACTTGTGCTCGGTGTCTCACCACGTGCAGATCCCTCCTCTATCCTATCCTCTAAAGTTCGCGCAGTGTCAGTCTCTGAGTAGGTGGCTGCAAGGATAAGATCAAGTGATGGTATGTCGCCATCATCACTATTTTCTTCCTCTGGCTGGAAAGGTTCCAGTTCTTGGGTATCTGAAAAAGGGACAAGGGTTGGCATTTGGTGAGGGGAGACGTCCGTTACACCATCTGCAGCTTGAGTCAGAAGAGATTGTGGGATGACGGAGAAGTTGGAACAGAGAAGCATGATTAGGTATGCAAAGACCCTCATCAGTGATCCCTCCAGCGCTGCCAGTGGCTACGACCTCAGCGATCAGCATTGTAGTCATCGTGGGCCTTAAAACATTCAGGTGCGCTTGTCCTCCTCCAGTTTCTTGCTGCTGCATAGAATCATAGAAATTTACAGCACAGAAGGAGGCCATTCAGCCCATCGTGTCCATGCCGGCCGAGAAAGAGCTATCCAGGATAATCCAACTTTCCAGCACTTTGTCCGTAGCCTTGTACGGTACGGCACTTCAAGTGCACATCCAAGTACTTTTTAAATGAGTTGAGTGTATCTGCCTCTACCACCCTTTCAGGCAGTGAGTTCCAGAACCCCACCACCCTCTGGGTGAAAAAAAATTCTCCTCAGCTCCCCTCTAATCCCTCTACCAATTACTTTAAATCTATGCCCCCTGTTTGTTTTTTTTATTCGTTCATGGGATGTGGGTGTCGCTGGCGAGGCCAGCATTTGTTACCAATTCCTAATTGCCCTTGAGAAGGTGGTGGTGAGCCGCCTTCTTAAACCACTGTAGACCGTGTGGTGAAGGTTCTCCCACGGTGCTGTTAGGAAGAGAGTTCCAGGATTTTGACCCAGTGACGGTGAAGGAACGGCGATATATTTCCAAGTCGGGATGGTGTGTGACTTGGAGGGGAACGTGCAGGTGGTGTTATTCCCATGTGCCTGCTGCCCTTGTCCTAGGTGGTAGAGGTTGCGGGTTTGGGAGGTGCTGTCGAAGAAGCCTTGCCGAGTTGTTGCAGTGCATCCTGTGGATGGTACACACTGCAGCCACGGTGTGTCGGTGGTGAAGGGAGTGAATGTTCAGGGTGGTGGATGGGATGCCAATCAAGCGGGCTGCTTTGTCCTGGATGGTGTCGAGATTCTTGAGTGTTGGTGGAGCTGCAGTCATCCAGGCAAATGGAGAGTATTCCATCACATTCCTGACTTGTGCTTTGTAGATGGTGGAAAGGCTTTGAGGAGTTAGGAGGTGAGTCACTCGCCAAAGAATACCCAGCCTCTGACCTGCTCTTGTAGCCACAGTATTTATGTGGTGACCCCCAAGATGTTGATGGTGGGGATTCGGCGATGGTAATGCCATTGAATGTCAAGTGGAGGCAGTTAGACTCTCTCTTGTTGGAGATAGTCATTGCCTGGCACTTGTCTGGCTCGAATGTTACTTGCCACTTATCAGCCCAAGCCTGGATGTTGTCCATGTCTTGCTGCATTCAGGCACGGACTACTTCATTATCTGAGGGGTTGCAAATGGAACTGAACACTGCAATCGTCAGCGAACATCCCCATTTCTGACCTTATGATGGAGGGAAGGTCATTAATTAAGCAGCTGAAGATGGTTGGGCCTAGCACACTGCCCTGAGGAACTCCTGCAGCAATGTCCTGGGGCTGAGATGATTGGCCTCCAACAACCACTACCATCTTCCTTTGTGCTAGGTATGACTCCAGCCACTGGAGAGTTTTCCCCTGATTCCCATTGACTTCAATTTTACTCGGGCTCCTTGATGCCACTCGGTCAAATGCTGCCTTGATGTCAAGGGCAGTCACTCTCATCTCCCCTCTGGAATTCAGCTCTTTTGTCCATGTTTGGACCAAGGCTGTAATGAGGTCTGGAGCCGAGTGGTCCTGTCGGAACCCAAACTGAGCATCGGTGAGCAAGTTATTGGTGAGTAAGTGCCGCTTGATAGCACTGTCGACAACACCTTCCATCACTTTGCTGATGATTGAGAGTAGGCTGATGGGGCGGTATTGGTCGGATTGGATTTGTCCTGCTTTTTGTGGACAGGACATACCTGGGCAATTTTCCACATTGTTGGGTAGATGCCAATGTTGTAGCTGTACTGGAACAGCTTGGCTAGAGGCGCAGCTAGTTCTGGAGCCCAAGTCTTCAGCACTACAGCCGGGATGTTGTCAGGGCCCATGGCCTTTGCTGTATCCAGTGCACTCAGCCGTTTCTTGATATCATGTGGAGTGAATCGAATTGGCTGAAGACTGGCTTCCGTGATGGTGGGGATATCAGGAGGAGGCCGAGATGGATCATCCACTCGGCACATCTGGCTGAAGATGGTTGCAAACACTTCAGCCTTTTCTTTTGCACTCACTCACTACTTGGTCTATAAACTCAGGTCAGTCAACTTCAACTACTCCAATTTAGTTCAGACCCAAAAACAGAGGGACTCAATATCTCAGAACAACACCTATATATATATATATATAAAATTAGGGCAGCACGTGCTTACAAATACCCAGTAGATTACAAGTCATCTTCCTCTCTTGTCCTTTGTTCGGCTTGCCTTTGTAGATAACTGTAATATCTACTGAATATAACTGAGGAAAAGTTAGTTTTTGCAGTTAAAGCAACCATTGAAATACTTGTATAGCCCTAATGTTAACTAAGATAAGGACTGTAAAAGGTTAATGCTGCCAACTGGAAAGGGGCGGAGCCAGTGCACTGAAAAGGAAAGGTAACGAGCTCCGAAGATGGGCACCAAGGGTGATTCTTATTTATTTCTGTTAACTGTTAGGTACAAATGGAATTGAGTTGTTTGGTAAATTTGTTTTTTGTTTTGGATTTGGTGTTTATATTTGTAGTGAAGTGAGGGCAAGACCCAATAGGCTGGACTGAAGAAGGATAATCGGATGGTGGTAATAAGGACCATGATGATGAGGGTTGTGGGACTGTTGGGGTATTGGGGATAGTTCACGTTAAGCGTTCTTCAATAGCTCCTCCTCTTCATGCTGCTCGACCTCCTGCTTCTGCTGCAATTCTTGCTGCCCAGCTGGTGGTAAGGCTGGTCCCTCAGGACGGCAAAGTTGTGGAGCTTGCAGCAGACGACCACAAGTCTGGATACTCGCTCAAGGCTGTACCGCAAAACTCCTCGCTGACGGTCCAATTGTGGAAGCGTTTCTTGAGCACGCTGACTGTCTCTGCTCGATTATGTTTCTGGTGGCAGCATGGCTCTCGTTGTAGGCCTGCTCTGTAGCCGTGCCCTTGTTCCTAACAGGAGTTATGAGCCAAGTCTGAAGGGGAGAGCCCTTATCGCCCAGTAGCCAATCTGTGACCAGATGGTTGGAAGAAAGGCAGCACGGAGGACTGGCGAAGGATAAATGAGTCCTGACTGCTTCCAGGAAACTGGACACAGACCTGCATGATATGCTGCCAATGGTCGCAAACCAGCTGGACATTCAGGGAGTGGAATCACTTACGATTGATGAAGATGCTTGGCTGATGATGGGGGGTACATGGTGGGTGCCGTCCATGACACCTTGCACCTTGAGGAAGCCTGCCATGCAGGTGAAGCCTAGTGCTCGCTCGTCCTGCTTCAGTTTGTCCATGGGGAACGTGATGTAGATGTTCCTCCTAGTGTAGAGAACCTCGGTGACCTCCCTGATACAGCAGTGGACTGCAAACTATGAGCTGTCGCTGATGTCATCTACTGCAGCCTGGAGAGACCCTGTGGCATAAAAGTTAAGGGCCACGGTGCCCTTGTCAGCCACAGGCAGTGCTGTCCATGCCCTGGTATGAGGCTCAAGTTCCGGCTACAGCAGGTGACGTAGCTCGGTGACAGCCTCCTTGGTGAAGCGAAGGGATCCCAGACATTGCTGCTTCGAGGAGTTCAGGTCGGAGAAGTGCTCCTGAAGACCCACTGTGGGCATGGCCTCCTGCGCAGTGCCCCCCTCCTCGATCTTGTCCCAGCCGCTCTTGCTCTTTCGTGTCTTCCTTGTTGCTCCCCCTTCTCATCCAGTCCCAAAGGCAGCCCTACCTGACCACCCATGACTGCAGTCAAACTGTTTATAAGGCAGCCCAAAGCAGTGTAGCACCAGCAAAATCATCACCACAGCAGTCAGTCAGAAAACAGGCCAAAAAACACTTCGAATTTGACCAGCCTTGAATGACAAGCCAGCAACTGACCTGTATGTAGTGGGTGACTCCTTTAAATAGCGTTGCTGAAGGGTCCTTCCTACCTCTTGCGTCACAAGTTGCTGGGCGAATTTATCACATGGCCAGTCAAGCGCTGGGCAGCCGACTATCAGAAACGGGCCTCTAACAAGCATAGGACCCTAATTTGAATATTTGATTAATTGCTTTAAATGGACGCCCAGGGAGCAGCCCGATCCAATTTGGCGGGCAGCGCACTTCTGGCTTGTAATGAGTGCACGCACCCTGCCTGCCATTTTGGATGCTTAGGTGCCCGTTTTGCTTCTGGTAAACAGATGTGACGTCATTGAATTTTAGGCCTTCCTGTTCTGGTTGGCTGAGCTACACACTGGCTTAACAGCTGCACCTGGCATAGTATCATAGTATGGTACAGCACAGAAGGAGGCCATTCAGCCCATCTTGCCTGTGCCATCTCTTTGAAAGAGCTAACCAATTAGTCCCACTCCACTATTCTTTCCCTGTAGCCTTGCAAATTTTTTCTCTACTATATTATACAATTTATTTCTACAGCTGCATTCCTATTTGTTCAAGGATAATTGCCTTGTGAAGCATATCTCTATTCTGTTAATTTTTAACGACATCGTCAAAAAAACTTGTCAGAACGGTTATGTTTTAGTTACAGCATAGCAACAGCTAGTTTTTGTATAGTGACTGAACTGTCTCCTGGGTTTCTCCCATTTGAAAAACAAGAGTGTTTCCGAATTAGTCCTCGAGAAATCAGTTGAGACAAAACAGGGTACGTTGCTTAGTCTTAATTTTATCTCATGGTAATTTAATGTTGAAATAAGTGGGTGGCTTTTTTGTCTGAATATTACATTGTATTTTGTGAATCTTACTCTTGGCTCAATTTTCAGTTCTCATCAGGCTCAAGATTCAGGAGGGTCCTAAGGGTGTAGAATATACAGCTGCTGATAACCATGGCTAACAGAACTCAGGAGGCAAGTACGCATGACTGCGATGGACATTGAGTGAAATTACATTGAATTTACAGCACAGAATCAGGCCATTCAGCCCAACTGGTCTAAGCCGGTGTTTATGCTTTACATGAGCCTCCTCCCACCTTACTTCATCTCATCCTATTAGCATATTCTTCTGTTCCTTCCTCCCTCATGTACTTATCTAGCTTCCTCTTAAATGCATTTATGCTATTTGCCTCAACCACTCCATATGGTAGCAAGTTCCACATTCTCACCGCTCTCTGAATAAAGAAGTTTCTCCTGAATTCCTTATTGCATTTATTAGTGACCGTCTTATATGTCTGACCCATAGTTTTGGACTCCCCACAAGTGGAAACATCTTCTCTACGCCTACCCTATCAAACCCTTTCATAATTTTAAAGACCTCTAATGGGTCACCCCTCAGTCTTCTCTTTTCTAGAGAAAAGAGCCCCAGCCTGTTCAATCTTCCCTGATAGTTGTACCCTCTCAGTTCTGATATCTTCCTTGTAAATGTTTTTGCACCTTCTCCAGTGCCTCTATATCCTTTTTGTAATATGGAGACCAGAACTGTGCACAGAAATATTAATATCTGGTTCTGTGTACAACATCTGTTATAATTTATTTGTTGAATTCTCCCATTTCAGTCCACAGAATCTTACAGTACAGAGATCGGCCCATTGTGCTTGTACCAGCTCTTTGAAAGAGCTACCTAATAATTAGTCCCACTCCCCTGCTCTTTCCCCATAGCCCTACAAATTTGTTGTTTTCAGGCATATATCCAATTCCCTTTTGAAAGTTACTATTGAATCTGCTTCCACCACCCTTTCAGGCAGTGCATTCCAGATCATAACAACTGGCTGCATACAAAAAATTCCCCATATCTCCGCCTCTGGTTCTTTTGCCAATTTTCTTAAAGCTGTGTCCTCTGGTTACTGACCCTCGTGCCAGCAGAAACACTTTCTCCCTGTCTAGTCTGTCAAAACTCCTCATATTTTGAACACCTCTATTAAATCTCCCTATATCATTCTCTGCTCCAAGGAGAAGAATCCCAATTTCTCCAGTCTCTCCACATAACTGAAGTCCCTTATCCCTGGTACCATTCTGGTAAATTTCTTCTGCACCCTCTCCAAGGCCTTGACTTCCTAAAGTGTGGTGCCCAGAAATGGACACAATACTCCAGCTGAAGCCTAACCAGTGATTTATAAGATTTAGCATAACTTCTTTGCTTTTGTACTCTATCCCTCTGTTAATAAAGCTCAGGATCCCATTTGCTTTTTTAACAGCCATCTCAACTTGTCCTGCCACCTTCAAAGATTTGTGTACATACACTCCCAGGTCTCTCAGTTCCTGTACCCCCTTTAAAATTGTACCATTTAGTTTATATTGCCTCTCCTCATTCTTCTTTCCAAAATGCATAATTTCACACGTCTCTGCGTTAAATTTCATCTGCCATGTGTCTGCCCATTTCATCGCTCTGTCTTTGTCCTTCTGAAGTCTGCTATTGTTCTCCTCACTATTTACTACATTTCTGAGTTTTGTGTCATCTGCAAACTTTGAAATTATGCCCTCCATACCCAAGTCCAGGTCATTACTATAAGCAAAAAGAGCAGTGGTCCTAATATTGACCCCTGAGGAACACCACTGTATACTTCCCTCCAGTCTGATAAACAATCGTTCATCACTACTCTCTGCTTTCCGTTAATCAGCAAATTTCATATCCAGGTGCCACTGTCCCTTTAATGGGCTTTGCTATTATGTGGCTCTTTATTAAACTCCTTCTGAAAGTCCATGTACACAACATCACCGGCATTACCTTCATCAACCCTCTCTGTTCAGATGTTAACTAGAGGGTAAATTCCGCATTCGCAATGTTGAACTGCACTCAAAGGGAATACAGGTTGGAGAATTTCAGTCCAATCTCTGACCCGCACTCCCCCCGAGCACCGTTCAATGCTGCGAGTCTGGTATCATGGAATTTATCTGCAGATATCGTTCTGGGAAAAGAGGAATATCAGGGATATGGCGATAAGGTGGGGAAAGGGGGTTGAGATCAACCAAGAACAAGGGCTTATTGGGGAAAATTCCCTCTTGTTTCTGTAACATTCTATGTTCATAGTATTGCAGTTTATCCATTCCCACTATTGTGACAGTAAGATGTGCCCTCTCTTAATATATAGTCTATGGGTTGACCTGTATTAGTCCAGTATTAACACTTGCCTCTGAGTCAGAAGATTGTGGTCTAGAAATAGTTTGCAGGCCGGCGGATTGGGCGCAGGAATTGATCCATGGCTGGAGCAGTGATTGGGAGAGAGGGAGGGGGCAGTGATCGGGGGGTGGGATGGGGGGCAGTGATCGGGAGAGGGAGAGGGAGGGGGCAGTGATCAGGGGGTGAGAGGGAGCAGTGATTGGGAGAGGGAGGGGGCAGTGATCAGGGGGTGGGATGGGGGGCAGTGATCGGGAGAGAGGGGGCAGTGATCAGGGGGTGAGAGGGAGCAGTGATCGGGAGATGAGAGGGGGCAGTGATCAGGGGGTGAGAGGGAGCAGTGATCGGGGGAGGGAGGGGGCAGTGATCAGGGGGTGAGAGGGAGCAGTGATCAGGGGGAGAGAGTGAGCAGTGATCGGGAGAGAGGGGGCAGTGATCAGGAGAGGGAGGGGGGACAGTAATCGGGAGCGGGAGAGGGAGAGGGAGGGGGGCAGTGATCAGGGTGTGAGAGGGAGCAGTGATCGGGGGAGGGAGGGGGCAGTGATCGGGAGAGGGAGAGGGAGAGGGAGGGGGGCAGTGATCAAGGGGTGAGAGGGAGGGGGGCAGTAATCGGGAGAGGGAGGGGGGCAGTGATCAGGGGGTGAGAGGGAACAGTGATCGGGAGAGGGGGAGGGGGCAACGATCGGGAGAGGGAGGGGGGCAGTGATCAGGGGGTGAGAGGGAGCAGTGATCGGGGGAGGGAGGGGGCAGTGATCGGGAGAGGGAGGGGGCAGTGATCAAGGGGGGAGAGGGAGGGGGGCAGTAATTGGGAGAGGGAGGGGGGCAGTGATCAGGGGGTGAGAGGGAACAGTGATCGGGAGAGGGGGAGGGGGCAACGATCGGGAGAGGGAAGGGGGCAGTGATCAGGGGGTGAGAGGGAGCAGTGATCGGGAGAGGAAGGGGGCAACGATCAGTAGAGAGAGGGGGCAGCGAGCGGGAGAGGGAGAGGGGCAGCGATCGGTAGACGGAGGTGGCAGTGATCGGTAGAGGGAGGGGGCAGTGATCAGGGGGTGAGAGGGAGCAGTGATCGGGAGAGGAAGGGGGCAACGATCAGTAGAGAGAGGGGGCAGCGAGCGGGAGAGGGAGAGGGGCAGCGATCGGTAGACGGAGGTGGCAGTGATCGGGAGGGAGAGGGAGGGGGCAGTGATCGGGAGAGGGAGGGGGCAACGATCTGGAGAGGGAGGGAGGGGGCAACGATCTGGAGAGGAAAGGGGCAGCGATCGAGAGTGGGAGGGGGCAGCGATCGGGAGAGGGAGGGGGAAACGATCTGGAGAGCGAGGAGGCAGTGATCGGGAGAGGGAGGGGGCAACGATCTGGAGAGGGAGGGGGCAGTGATCTGTAGAGGAAGGAGGCTGCGATCTGGAGAGGGAGGGGGGCAGCGATCGGGAGAGGGAGGGGGGCAGCGATCGGGAGAGGGAGGGGGGCAGCGATCGGGAGAGGGAGGGGGGCAGCGATCGGGAGAGGGAGGGGGGCAGCGATCGGGAGAGGGAGGGGGGCAGCGATCGGGAGAGGGAGGGGGGCAGCGATCGGGAGAGGGAGGGGGGCAGCGATCGGGAGAGGGAGGGGGGCAGCGATCGGGAGAGGGAGGGGGGCAGCGATCGGGAGAGGGAGGGGGGCAGCGATCGGGAGAGGGAGGGGGGCAGCGATCGGGAGAGGGAGGGGGGCAGCGATCGGGAGAGGGAGGGGGGCAGCGATCGGGAGAGGGAGGGGGGCAGCGATCGGGAGAGGGAGGGGGGCAGCGATCGGGAGAGGGAGGGGGGCAGCGATCGGGAGAGGGTGGGGGGCAGCGATCGGGAGAGGGAGGGGGGCAGCGATCGGGGGTGAGAGGGGGGCAGCGATCGGGGGTGAGAGGGGGGCAGCGATCGGGGGTGAGAGGGGGGCAGCGATCAGGGGGTGAGAGGGAGCAGTGTTCGGGAGAGGGAGGGGGGCAGCGATCAGGGGGTGAGAGGGAGCAGTGTTCGGGAGGGGGGCAGCGATCTGGAGAGGGAGGGGGGCAGCGATCTGGAGAGGGAGGGGGGCAGCGATCTGGAGAGGGAGGGGGGCAGCGATCTGGAGAGGGAGGGGGGCAGCGATCGGGGGTGAGAGGGGGGCAGCGATCGGGGGTGAGAGGGGGGCAGCGATCGGGGGTGAGAGGGGGGCAGCGATCGGGGGTGAGAGGGGGGCAGCGATCAGGGGGTGAGAGGGAGCAGTGTTCGGGAGAGGGAGGGGGGCAGCGATCAGGGGGTGAGAGGGAGCAGTGATCTGGAGAGGGAGAGGGAGGGGGGCAGCGATCGGGGTGAGAGGGAGCAGTGTTCGGGAGGGGGCAGCGATCGGGAGAGGGAGGGGGGCAGCGATCGGGAGAGGGAGGGGGGCAGCGATCGGGAGAGGGAGGGGGGCAGCGATCGGGAGAGGGAGGGGGGCAGCGATCGGGAGACGGAGGGGGGCAGCGATCGGGAGAGGGAGGGGGGCAGCGATCGGGAGAGGGAGGGGGGCAGCGATCGGGAGAGGGAGGGGGGCAGCGATCGGGAGAGGGAGGGGGGCAGCGATCGGGAGAGGGAGGGGGGCAGCGATCGGGAGAGGGAGGGGGGCAGCGATCGGGGGTGAGAGGGGGGCAGCGATCGGGGGTGAGAGGGGGGCAGCGATCGGGGGTGAGAGGGGGGCAGCGATCGGGGGTGAGAGGGGGGCAGCGATCAGGGGGTGAGAGGGAGCAGTGTTCGGGAGAGGGAGGGGGGCAGCGATCAGGGGGTGAGAGGGAGCAGTGATCTGGAGAGGGAGAGGGAGGGGGGCAGCGATCAGGGGGTGAGAGGGAGCAGTGTTCGGGAGGGGGGCAGCGATCTGGAGAGGGAGGGGAGCAGCGATCTGCAGAGGGAGGGGGGCAGCGATCTGGAGAGGGAGGGGGGCAGCGATCTGGAGAGGGAGGGGGGCAGCGATCTGGAGAGGGAGGGCGGCAGCGATCTGGAGAGGGAGGGGGGCAGCGATCTGGAGAGGGAGGGGGGCAGCGATCTGGAGAGGGAGGGGGGCAGCGATCTGGAGAGGGAGGGGGGCAGCGATCTGGAGAGGGAGGGGGGCAGCGATCTGGAGAGGGAGGGGGGCAGCGATCTGGAGAGGGAGGGGGGCAGCGATCTGGAGAGGGAGGGGGGCAGCGATCTGGAGAGGGAGGGGGGCAGCGATCTGGAGAGGGAGGGGGGCAGCGATCTGGAGAGGGAGGGGGGCAGCGATCTGGAGAGGGAGGGGGGCAGCGATCTGGAGAGGGAGGGGGGCAGCGATCTGGAGATGGAGGGGGGCAGCGATCTGGAGATGGAGGGGGGCAGCGATCTGGAGAGGGAGGGGGGCAGCGATCTGGAGAGGGAGGGGGGCAGCGATCTGGAGAGGGAGGGGGGCAGCGATCTGGAGAGGGAGGGGGGCAGCGATCGTGAGAGGGAGGGGGCAGCGATCTGGAGAGGGAGGGGGCAGCGATCTGGAGAGGGAGGGGGGCAGCGATCTGGAGAGGGAGGGGGGCAGCGATCTGGAGAGGGAGGGGGGCAGCGATCAGGGGGTGAGAGGCAGCAGTGTTCAGGAGAGGGAGGGGGCAGTGATCTGGACAGGGAGGGGGGCAGTGATCTGGAGAGGGAGAGGGAGGGGGGCAGTGATCAGGGGGTGAGAGGGAGCAGTGATCGGGAGAGGGAGGGGGCAGTGATCTGGAGAGGGAGAGGGAGGGGGGCAGTGATCAGGGGGTGAGAGGGAGCAGTGTTCGGGAGGGGGCAGTGATCGAGAGAGGGAGGGGTCAGCGATCTGGAGAGGGAGGGGGTCAGCGATCTGGAGAGGGAGGGGGTCAGCGATCTGGAGAGGGAGGTGGTCAGCGATCTGGAGAGGGAGGGGGGCAGCGATCTGGAGAGGGAGGGGGGCAGCGATCTGGAGAGGGAGGGGGGCAGCGATCTGGAGAGGGAGGGGGGCAGCGATCGTGAGAGGGAGGGGGGCAGCGATCGTGAGAGGGAGGGGGGCAGCGATCGTGAGAGGGAGGGGGGCAGCGATCGTGAGAGGGAGGGGGGCAGCGATCGTGAGAGGGAGGGGGGCAGCGATCGTGAGAGGGAGGGGGGCAGCGATCGTGAGAGGGAGGGGGGCAGCGATCGTGAGAGGGAGGGGGGCAGCGATCGTGAGAGGGAGGGGGGCAGCGATCGTGAGAGGGAGGGGGGCAGCGATCGTGAGAGGGAGGGGGCAGCGATCGTGAGAGGGAGGGGGCAGCGATCGTGGGAGGGAGGGGGGTAGTGATCAGGGGGTGAGAGGGAGCAGTGTTCGGGAGAGGGAGGGGGCAGTTATCTGGAGAGGGAGAGGGAGGGGGTCAGCGATCTGGAGAGGGAGGGGGTCAGCGATCTGGAGAGGGAGGGGGTCAGCGATCTGGAGAGGGAGGGGGTCAGCGATCTGGAGAGGGAGGGGGTCAGCGATCTGGAGAGGGAGGGGGTCAGCGATCTGGAGAGGGAGGGGGTCAGCGATCTGGAGAGGGAGGGGGTCAGCGATCTGGAGAGGGAGGGGGTCGGCAGCGATCGGGAGAGGGAGGGGGTCGGCAGCGATCGGGAGAGGGCGGTGGCAACGATCGGGAGAGGGCGGGGGCAACGATCGGGAGAGGGAGGTTTTGATCGAGCACACGAGCAGTATCCTAATCCCATGTGTCCGCCCTATCCCTTCGTTCCCCTTTCCATCAATCACCTGTCTAACCTGTTCTTAAATGTTGACATCATCCCTGCTGCAACCAGTTAGCCTAACATCTGTGGTGGGTAAAATTTTGGAGTCTATTATTAAGGAGACAGTAGCGGAACATTTGGATAAACATAATTTAATAGGACAAAGTCAGCATGGCTTTACGAAGGAGAAGTCATGTCTGACAAATTTGCTTGAGTTCTTTGAGGACATAACGTACAGGGTGGATAAAGGGGAACCAGTGGACGTAGTGTATTTAGACTTCCAGAAGGCATTCGACAAGGTGCCACATAAAAGATTATTGCTCAAGATAAAGAATCACTGGATTGGGGGTAATATTTTGGCATGGGTGGAGGATTGGTTATCTCACAGGAAGCAGAGAGTTGGGATAAATGGTTCATTCTCGGATTGGCAACCAGTTGCCAGTGATGTTCCCCTGGGGTCGGTGCTGGGTCCCCAACTCTTTACAATCTATATTAACGATTTGGAAGAGGGGACTGAGTGTAACATATCAAAGTTTGCAGATGATACAAAGATGGGAGGGAAAGTAGAGAGTGAGGAGGACATAAAAAACCTACAGGGGGATATAGACAGGCTGGGTGAGTGGGCGGAGATTTGGCAGATGCAGTACAATATTGGAAAATGTGAGGTTATGCACTTTGGTGGGAAAAATCAGAGAGCAAGTTATTATCTTAATGGCAAGAAACTGGAAAGTACTGCAGTACAAAGGGATCTGGGGGTCCTAGTGCAAGAAAATCAAAAAGTTAGTATGCCGATGCAGCAGGTGATCAAGAAGGCCAACGGAATGTTGGCTTTTATTGCTAGGGGAATAGAATATAAAAACAGGGAGGTATTGCTGCAGTTATATAAGGTATTGGTGAGACCGCACCTGGAATACTGCATACAGTTTTGGTCCCCATACTTAAGAAAAGACATACTTGCTCTCGAGGCAGTACAAAGAAGGTTCACTCGGTTAATCCCGGGGCTGAGGGGGCGGACATATGAGGAGAGGTTGAGTAGATTGGGACTCTACTCATTGGAGTTCAGAAGAATGAGAGGCGATCTTATTGAAACATATAAGATTGTGAAGGGGCTTGATTGGGTGGATGCGGTAAGGATGTTCCCAAGGATGGGTGAAACTAGAACTAGGGGGCATAATCTTAGAATAAGGGGCTGCTCTTTCAAAACTGAGATGAGGAGAAACTTCTTCACTCAGAGGGTCGTAGGTCTGTGGAATTTGCTGCCCCAGGAAGCTGTGGAAGCTACATCATTGAATAAATTTAAAACAGATATAGACTGTTTCCTAGAAGTAAAGGGAATTAGGGGTTACGGGGAGCGGGCAGGAAATTGGACATGAATTTAGATTTGAGGTTAGGATCAGGTCAGCCATGATCTTATTGAATGGCGGAGCAGGCTCGAAGGGCCGATTGGCCTACTCCTGCTCCTATTTCTTATGTTCTTATGTTCTTACTCACTGTCTCCAGTAGTGTATCCACCATAACCCACAGCCTCACAGCCCTCTGTGCAAAAACCTTTCTACTGCTCTCTGTCCTCAATCTCTTCCATTTGATCCTGTATCTAGATTCACCATTACCTCTTGCCTTAAACCCGCTATTCCATGAACTTTTTCTATAACCTTATCTACTTGAGGTGCTGCTTTTAATGTCTTGTGCAGTTGAAGCAGATATTGCTGGCATCTTTTGTATTTGGTTATTTTAAAAGCTGTTTTCCTGACCCAGGATGCAGTGATCAACTTGAAGTCTGTCCAAGAACTCGCCAAAGACCTGGGCTTTGAATGGACCATTGTGGCTTCCGAGCTGGGATTCACAAGGGCGGAGATCGGCCGTTTTCACACGGCCTCTGTTCAGAAAAAGGTGCAAGCAAAGAAAATGTTAGAGAGCTGGTATGTCGAAAGCTCCATCACTAAAAATGAATAGTCTTAAGGAGTGGGATCTCACTAATGTTTCTGAGCCAGCATTTAATGCAATGACCCTCTCACCGTTCTGATATTGTACGCAGCTCTCCAAACCGGCAGACAATGGGCCGTCTCCCAATGTACATGGTGACTGGGTGAGGTGCTGAGTGCGTAGTGACAGGCATGGAGGAGAAACACTTGCATTTATATAGCACCTTTCATGGCCTCGAGACATCCCACAGCACTTCAATGAAGTACGTTTCAAGTGTAGTCACTTCAAAGTGAAGTTGTAACGACACCAAATAAGGGGGTAGAGTTAATACTGAGGAGGACTGGGAGAAAATACAAGAAGGCATCAATAAACTTGCAGAATGGGCGTGTAATTGGCAAATGAATTTCCATTTACATTAAGTGTGAGGTTGTACATTTTGGTAGGAAGAATAAAGAGGGCACCTACTCCTTGGAAAATCAGAGTCTAAATGGGGTCGAGGAGCAGAGGGATCTGGGGGTCCAGATACACAAATGACTAAAAGTAGCAACACAGGTTACTAAGGCCATGAAATAGGCAAATCAAGCACTCGGGTTCATTTCTGGAGGGATTGAATTGAAAAGCAGAAAATTTATGTTCAACTTGTATTGAACCTTGGTTAGACCACACTTGGAGTATTGTGAACAGTCCTGGTCTCCATATTATAAAAAGGCACTGGAGAAGGTGCAAAAAAGATTTCCTAGGATAATACCAGAACTGAGAGGCTTCAGCTATCTGGAAAGATTGAATAAGCTGGGGCTCTTTTCTCTGGAAAAGAGAAGACTGAGGAGTGACCTGATCGAGGTCTTTAAGATAATGGGAGGGTCGACGTCGAGAAAATGTTCCCACAAGTGAGAACCGGGGATCACAAATATAAGATATTCACTAATAAATCCAAGAGGGAATTCAGGAGAAACTTCTTTACTCAGAAAGTGATTAGAATGTGGAACTCGCTACCATAAGGAGTAGTTGAGGTGAATAACATAGATGCATTTAAGTGGAAACTAGATAAACACATGAGGGAGAAAGGAATAGAAGGATATATTGACAGGGTTAGATGAAGAAGGGTGGGAGGAGGCTCGTGTGGAGCATAAACACCGGCATGGACCTGTTGGGCCGAATGGCCTGTTTCTGTGCTGTACTTTCTATGCAATTTTATGTAATGTAGGAAATGTGGTAGCTAATTTACACACAAGATCCCACACACAGCAATGAGATAAATAAATAGATGTGGTATTGGTCGAGGGATAAATATTGTCCCGGACACCGGGGAAACTCCCCTGCTCTTCTTAGAAATAGTGCCATGGGACCTTTTACATCCACCTGAGAGGGCAAACGGGGCCTCGGTTTAATGTCTCATCCAAAAGACGGCACCTCTGACAATGCAGCACTCCCTCAGCACTGCACTGGAGTGTCAGCCTGAAGTGGGACTTGAACCCACAACCTTCTGACTCAACCTTTGAACCAAGGCTGATACATAAAAGTGATCCAGGTTTGTCTGATAGGAAACCCAACCTGTTGATTCCACCACTCTCCCTGGAATATCTAATGCTGTGTATGTGTTAACTATTTTAATATTGACAATAAGCTCGAGCTGGGTCAATCCCAACTTGACTTCAGCACTTTAAAGACAGCTTGGATTCAAACCACAGAGGCCTGGGAACAAGTCACTGACCCACTCTGCCAGTCACATGGGGAGACCGAAACCGTGGAGGCAAAACTAATCGCTTGGTAAAAATGTCATGTTTTAAAACTTTAACAAAGGATTTAGTGGAATTCAAATCAATTACAAGGCATGTCAAACTGGTTACCAGGGCAATATGGGTCAGAGGTAAGAGGGCAGCCAGCACGAAATGATAGAATCCAAATGTCACAGATTGCTGTATAAATCGCTGATCAGAAATAAAAGTCAGTCACTGAACATGTTCTTTCCAATGAAAGCTTGTTATTCTCCAAACCAGACCAATAATTTTACGACACACCAGACCCAAGTGTTCACACTAAATTCACTCATTTTGAGATCACACCTTCATGACGATGAACGGGAGCTTGTCTCCTACACCTGAGCCCAGATTTTCTGATCACGTGATTTGAAACACTGGTGGTAACCAGGGTTATTCCCGCTGTTAACCTCGGTTCTGCCTCTCTGTACAGAGCTTGCTCTATGGGTGCTTACACACACATGGACAGCTACTCTCCCAATTTCAAATGAATTGATAGTCCATGAGGGGTAGGACTGCCTCCTCTCTGACATGGACTCCCGTTCCTGTGACCATTAAAGAATGTGAAAGTGACATTCTTTTTGGCTTATTTTAAACATTGGTGCCCCTTAATCAGCTTGAGTGATGATTTAATCATTCAGTGCTGATCAAGTATTGCTGGGTTTAATTCGATGGGGACTGAAGGTGTGGAGCTTGTGTTGTACAGCTCCCGGACACAGACATATGCCAATTTCAGTGTCCTCCCATTTTCCAATATCTTTGTTAAAGATGGGAGCAGTGAAAAGAAGGAACTTCCATTGATATGATGCCTTTTACAACCTCAGGACGTCCCAAAGCGATTCACAACTAATGAAGTACTTTTGAGGTGTTGACTGCGGGAGCCTCAAAAAGAAAGAACTTGCATTTATATCGTGCCTTTCGTGGCCTCAAGACATCTCAAAGTGCTTCAAATGAAATACTTTTGAAGTGTAGTCCATAAACAGCAATGAGGGAGATGAATGCATGGCTCAAAGATTGGTGTGGGAGAAGTGGGTTTTGATTCGTGGGGCACTGGCACCAGTACTGGGGAAAGAGAGAGCTGTTCCGTTGGGACAGACGACACCTGAACCATGCTGGGACGACAGTTCTGGCAAATTGAATAACTACGGAGGTAGATAGGGCTTTAAACTAAATAAGATGGGGGGAGGGTCTCGGTGGAGAGAAATCTAGAATGCTGAAGAGAAAAGACAAGGAAGCAGTGCAGGAATGTGATTGGTGTAAGGATAACCAGATTGTGTCAGGAAGGGACAGAGCGTACAAACAAAAGACAACAAATAGGGTCCGGGTAATAAAAAATGGCAATAAGACAAAAAGGGCCATCGTACAAAAAAATGTTAAGATATCTAAAAATGATAAAAAGACAAATCTAAAGGCACGATATCTGAATGCACGAAGCATTCGTAATAAGGTAGACAAATTAACAGCGCAAATAGATGTAAACGGATATGATATAATAGCAATTACAGAGACATGGCTGCAGGGTGACCAAGGCTGGGAGCTGAATATCCAGGGGTATTCGATATTTAGGAAGGACAGGCAAAAAGGAAAAGGAGGTGGGGTGGCATTGTTAGTAAAGGATGAAATCAGAGCAATAGTGAGAAAGGATATTGGCTCAGAAAATCAAGATGTAGAATCAGTCTGGGTGGAGTTAAGAAGTTCCAAGGGGCAGAAAACACTGGTGGGAGTTGTCTATCGGCCTCCAAACAGTAGTGGTAATGTAGGGGATGGGGTCAAACAGGAAATTAGAGATGCAAGTAACAAGGGTACTACAGTAATCATGGGTGACTTTAATCTACATATAGACTGGCCAAATCAAATTAGCAATAATACTGTGGAGGATGAATTCCTGGAGTGTGTACGAGATGGTTTTTTAGATCAGTGCGTTGAGGAGCCAACCAGGGAACAGGCTATCCTAGATCCTTGGGTATTGTGCAATGAGAAGGGGTTAATTAATAATCTTGTTGTGCGGGGTCCTTTAGGGAAGAGTGACCACAACATAATAGAATTTTTCATTAAGATGGAAAACGAAGTAGTCCAATCCGAAACTAGGGTCCTAAATCTAAACAAAGGAAACTACGAAGGTATGAGGAGTGAGTTGGCTATGATAGATTGGAAAGCTTCATTAAAAGGCATGATGGTGGATAGGCAATGGCTAACATTTAAGGAACGAATGCATGAATTGCAACAATTATACATTCCTTTCTGGCGCAAAAACACAAAAGGAAAAGCGGCCCAACCATGGCTAACAAATGAAATTAAGGATAGTATTAGATCCAAAGAGGAGTCATATAAAGTCACCAGAAAAAGTAGCAAGCCTGAGGATTCAGCAAAAAAAGACCAAGAGATTGATTAAGAGGGGAAAAATAGAGTATGAGAGTAAACTTGCAAGGAACATAAAAGTGGATTGTTAAAGCTTCTACAAGTATGTAAAAAGAAAAAGATTAGTGAAGACAAATGTAGGTCCCTTACAGTCAGAAATGGGAGAATTTATAATAGGGAACAAGGAAATGGCAGAGCAATTAAACAAATACTTTGGTTCTGTCTTCACGGAAGAGGACACAAATAACTTCCCAGAAATGCTAGGGAACCAAGGGATGAGTAAGAAGGAGGAATTAAAAGAAATTAGTATTCGTAAAAAAATAGTGCTGGAGAAATTAAAGGGACTGAAAGCCGATAAATCCCCAGGGCCTGATAATCTGCATCCCAGAGTACTAAAAGAGGTAGCCATGGAAATAGTGGATGCATTAGTTGTCATCTTCCAAAATTCTATAGATTATGGAACAGTTCCTGCAGATTGGAGGGTGGCAGATGTAACCCCACTATTTAAAAAAGGAGGGAGAGAGAAAACATGGAACTACAGACCGGTTAGCCTAACATCAGTAATAGGGAAAATGCGAGACTCTATTGTAAAGGATGTGATAAAAGACACTGAGAAAATATCAATGGGATTAGACAAAGTCAACGTGGATTTATGAAAGGGAAATCATGTTTGACAAACCTACTGGAGTTTTTTGAGGATGTAACTGGTAGAATAGATAAGGAAGAACCAGTGGATGTGGTTTATTTGGATTTTCAGAAGGTCTTTGATAAAGTCCCACATGAGAGGTTAGTGTGCAAAATTAAAGCACATGGGATTGGGGGTAATATACTGGCATGGATTGAAAATTGGTTAACAGATAGGAAACAGAGAGTAGGAATAAATGGGTCTTTTTCGGGGTGGCAGGCAGTGACTAGTGGGGTACTGCAGTGATCAGTGCTTGGGTCCCAGCTATTCACAATATATATCAATGATTTGGATGAGGGAACCAAATGTAATATTTCCAAGTTTGCTGATAATACAAAACTAGGTGGGATCGTGAGTTGTGAGGAGGATGCAAAGAGGCTTCAAGGCGATTTAGACAAGTTGAATGAGTGGGCAAATACATGGCAGATGCAGTATAATGTGGATAAATGTGAAGTTACCAATTCGGAAGGAAAAACAGAAGGGCAGAGTATTTTTTAAATGGTGATAGATTGGGAAATGTTGATGTACAAAGGGACCTGGGTGTCCTTGTACACCAGTTACTGAAAGCAAACATGCAGGTGCAGCAAGCAGTTAGAAAGGCAAATGGTATGGTGGCCTTCATTACAAGAGGATTTGAGTACAGCAGCAAGGATGTCTTACTGCAGTTATCCAAGGCCTGGTGAGACCACACCTGGAGTATTGGGTGCAGTTTTGGTCTCCTTACCTAAGAAAGGATATACTTGCCATAGAGGGAGTGCAGGAAGAGTAGAGGAAGGTTCACCAGATGATTCCTGGAATGGCAGGACTGTTGTATGAGGAGAGATTGGGTCGTCTCGGCCTGTATTCACTCGAGTTTAGAAGAATGAGAGGGGATCTCATTGAAACATATAAAATCCTGACAGGGCTAGACAGAATAGACGCAGGGAGGATGTCTCCCCTGGCTGGGGGGTCCAGAACAAGAGGTCACAGTGTCAGGATATGGGGTAGGACATTTAGGACTGAGATGAGGAGAAATTTCTTCACTCAGAGGGTGGTGAACCTGTGGAATTCTCTACCACAGAAGGCTGTGGAGGCCAAGTCAGTGAATATATTGAAGAAGATAGATAGATTTCCAGACAAATAAGGCATCAAGGATTATGGGGAGAGAGTGGGAATATGGTATTGAGAGAGAGGATCAGCCATGATCATATTGAATGGCAGATAAGGCTCAAAGGGCCGATTGGCCTATTTTCTATGATTCTACGTTTCTATGAGATAAATGACCAGATAATCTGTTTTTGGTGGTGTTGTATGAGGGATAAATGTTGACCAGGACACTGGGAGAACTCCCCTGCTCTTCACCTGAGAGGGCAGACTGGGTCTCGGTTTAGCATCTCATTCTCAAGGATGAAAGTGTTAGACCAGCTTCTGTGCTCAAGTCTCTGGGGCTGGAAACCCCAATCTTCTGACTCAGAGGTGAGAGTGCAACCGCTGAGACATGGATTCATTGTCCTGGTCACAGAAGGAATGGGAAAATGAGAAGGCAGAGGATTGGTGCAGATACTTTATATTGAAACTAGAATAACAGCAAAAGTGCACACTTGTTTTTGTTAGTTGATAAAATTATGAAATGATGAAGAATAACCTGTTTATAAGAAAAAGACTCTGATCTGTTTCAAAACTTTGTTTCTTGCAAATTTGTTTAGGTATGAAAAATCATGGAGCAAAATGAAGAAAACAAAGATGCTGCAGGATGCTTTGGAGAGGGCTGGGCGGAAGGACTTGGCAGATAAACTGCGATGTCTGCACTGGGGGCACCAGAAACTCAGTAGCCGTGTGGAGCTGCCCTCAGCCTTCCCATTCCTCATCACAGTTCACAAGACCATCAATAACAGGGAGGGCCTGCAGAAGATCAATCAGCTCAGCCAGAAATAGTAAGGAAAGGCAATTGCTCTTGTGTCTTCTGACCACCGTGCTTTCTAAAATACAGAGTGACGTTCGTAAACTGAAAGTGTTACTTCTATCGTATAAATCTGTGGAGATGTGAGAGGCATAATAAAAATGGCAAACATTTCAGTGGTTCTGCATTTTTCCTCCACAACTTCAGAACGTATCTGATTCTTTTTCCTTCTGAAGGTCCAAATACCATTCCTCAGGGCACCATACACTTACTGTCTGGCTCCTACTAACAGCCAACCAGAGCGGGTACCTGAGATTGTGTGAGAGGATCCTGCAGTGGGTTAGTGTCCAACTCCCCCAATCTTCTCTCTCTGGGCAAGTCTCAAGCCTCTTCTTGGTGCATTCCCCAGCTGGAATCAGGAACTCTGCTGTTGAGGTATGTGTCCTGCCAGCCCATAGCACAGAACATTGAGGCCCGAAACATATCGGAGCAATACTGTGCCTTTAGACCTTGGTCAGGCCTCAGTTCGGATACTGTGTCCAGTTTTGGTGGTCTCACATGGTGGGGGATATTGAGGCTTTGGAAAGGATGCAGAAGAGGGCTTCAAGATTAATTCCCATTTTAGAACAGTTCTCCCACCCAGATAGGCTCAACAAGCTGGGTCTCTATATTTAGTGAAGTGTAGACTCAGGGGTGATTTGATCGAGGTTTATAAAATAATGAAGGGATTAGACTGTGTTTAGTGTGGACCAATTATTTCAACTGAATAGTTCAGGGAGGACCAAGGGTTCCGTTTACCAGTTATTTAAGGGCAGATCGAGATTTGATGTTGGTCGTTTCTTCCTTTCCCAGAGGATAGTGGACCAGCAGGACAGGTTACCGGCTGGTCTGGAGAACACTGATTGGCTGTATTTATGATGTCAGCTGTGGCTCAGCCAGTAGCACTCTTATCACTCAGTTAGAAGGTCATGTGTTCAAGTCCCACTCCAGAGACTTGAGGACAGAGTCCAGGCTGACACTTCAGTGCAGTACTGAGGGAGAGCTGTGCTGTATTTCAGGTCAGGTGTTTGTGAAAGATCACATGATATTATTTTGGAGTTCTCCCCGGTGTCCTGGCCAATATTCATCCCTCAACCAACATCACGAAAACAGATTATCTGGTTATTATCTCATTGCTGTTTTTGGGATCTTGCTGTGCGCAAATTGGCTGCTGTGTTTCCTACATTAGAACAATGACTACACTTTAAAACTACTACATTAGCTGTAAAGCGCTTTGGGACGTACTGAGGTTGTGAAAGTATTGACATCTGGTGGGATACTCGTGTCTGATGGGAGCAGTGCAATGACCCCCTAATCATATCTATCTGGTGGTCCTGGTACGGTCAGGGTAAGAACTGTAGAAGGGACTCTGACATGGAAAAAACCCAGAGCATGACCTGCTGGATGGAAAGTGGTGCAAGAAATAGGTTTCCTCTTGTACTGTTAGGCATGGAAGAGGAGGAGAAGAAGAAGACAGTGTTCGGTAAAATGAGGAAAGGAGGTAAAGGGACATTATTTGCCTGGAAAATGCTGCTGACATTGTTCCCTGAGTATTGGGATGGCGCACAGCTTGGTAGAAGCATCGCATTGGTTTGTGCCACTGGAAAGCAAGCGACAGAGTGAGAAGGGTGCTGGACAGGAACTCCCTGGATTGGTTGGTAAGTTAAAAGGAAAGCTCCCTGACTGTCACGGAATGGAGCAATGTTCAGAGAAGGTGTTTTGGCTTTTGCTTCAGAGCCAAAAACTGCTTCACCCCAGATGGGACTTGAACCCACAATCCCTGGCTTAGGAGGCCAGTGCCTTATCCATTAGGCCACTGGGGCTGTATATAATATAGGCTTGTTGCTTGCAATCTATTCACTGCTAAATTTGATGCCTTTTTATGGGCCGGCCCTTTCTTTTCACACACAATCACATTGTATCAGTTCCAAAGATCCCAGCAATGACGTGACAGGATCTGACTTGCTTTTGTGTGTCAGCAATTGGTACAGTTGAGTGTTGGGCAAAAAGCTGATTTTATGTGAAAAGCAAGTCGTTTTGTCGATGTTTCCTTGCCCCTCCTGGGGAAAAGTTTCATCAATTCACAGGACACATCCTGTGATTTAGCTCTTGATTTCTCTGTAATTCAGCAATGAGGACAAAGCTGGTTTTCTCAGAATGCACTTTGTTTAAAACTGAGCTCACCCCAGATGGGACTTGAACCCACAATCCCTGGTTTAGGAGGCCAGTGCTTTATCCATTAGGCCACTGGGGCTGCACACTGTTTGCATTTGGGGCTTGTGACCTGCCCCTTTGTCTCTATGGATTCACTTCCAAACTTGAGGCCTTTTTATTCACAATCACATTGTGTCAATTCCAAAGATCCCAGCAATGATGTGACAGGATCTGATTTGCTCTTGTGTGTTGGACATTGGAGTATTTTGAATTGGAGCAATGTGATTTGCCCCATGGCTCTCGGACTAAATATGACGATTAGTGAAGAGGAGGGCCCCACTATTACAAATCGTCCAATCAAATTAAAATGTCTGCAACTAAAAATAAAATTAACCAATGATCTGGTTCCTTTCGTTAGTGACACAGTTGCTGTCCTGCGTCGCCCACGAAGGCTTCAAGTGTATTGGTGGAGCCCACGCGATCCCTCTCCAAGGTCACCCGGGTGTGTTGAAGGCCGTGGAACAGCGGCCAGCAGTCAGAACAATCCTCCATGTGGATGCTTCCAGTGGATGGTGGTTTTAGCCTGGCCCAGGAACATCCCCACCAGGGGTTCATCTGATCCGCTCACCCCCCGCCTCTCTCCCCCACCCTGTGCACTGGGTGCCCGAAGACAAGGACTTCAAGGTAACTAAAACTTGAGGCACGGCCCCTTTAAATAGTGAAACAGGGGTTGCAGCCTCCGGTACTGTAAATAAAGATAATGTATATCTTCATCCAACCCACAAAATGGACAAGTGGCCGGGTATCTGTGAAATGGCCGAGGAGAATGTTCATGCAACCCTCTCCACCCCAGGTCTCCAATCGTGGAGGGCTTTCCTGAGGGGACACTCGCCTCTGCCGGCCAGCAGGATGTTACCCGAGGGCATGTCGGGACAGAAGGCGAGGGAGAGTATGCAGCAGTGACCTATTCAGGAAATCCCTCCACTCAGAGCAGAATGGGCACCAAGGGAATCTGCGAGAGCCGCCTCAATTTGGGTGGCCGAGCTTTCCGAGGGAGACTTCTGAGCCTCGCGCCGATGAGCCGCTCCGTCCAAATATGGGTGAGATTCACCGGAATCGCTCCATATGGCTGAGCCTCCTCGACACACTCAACTGAGTCAGGGTCAATTGTGGATTTTAGACCCTCGATGGCTTTGGCTATCGGCCAGATATAATTGTCAGCTCATCGGCTGCTGGAATCCTCATCGAACAGCTTGTCACCTCAAATTTTGACCATTCCAAAGCTCTCCTGGCCGGCCACCCATCTTCCACCCTCCGTAAACTTAAGCTCATCCAAAACCCTGCTGACCGGATCCTAACTCACATCAAGTCCCGTTCTCCCATCACCCCCGTGCGCACTGACCGACATTGGCTCCCGGTCTGGTATCAACTCAATTTTAAAATTCTCATCCTTGTGTACAAATCCCTCTATGGCCTCGCCCCTCCCTGTCTCTGTAACCTGTAACCTCCTACCACCCTCTGAGATCTCTGAGCTCCTCCAATCCTTGCCTCTTTCACATCCCCGATTTTAATCGCTCCACCGTTGGTGGCTGTGCCTTCAGCTGCCTCGGCCCTAAGCTCTGGAATTCCCTCCCTAAACCTCTCTGCCTCTCCACCTCTCTCTCCTCCTTTCAGATGCTCCTTAAAACCTACCACTTTGATCAAGCTTTTGATCACCTGTTCTAATATCTCCTTTTGTGGCTCGGTGACAATTTTTGTCTAATTACTCTCCTGTGACGACTTTGGGACATTTTACTACAGTAAAGGTGTGATATAAATACAAGGTGTTTTTGTTGTTGATGTTGGAGCAGGTAATAACTCTGGCGGCATCCAGCCTGCTGACCCACTGCCCAGTACATCCCAGACTCTGTTTACCTTCGCAGCAAGGGCTCTCCTCTCCACCAACTTTGTGTCACTGAAACTGATCACGTGCAGATGGGTTTATGGAAGAGTAGCACAGACAGAATGGCCAATACCTTAGACTGGGCAGAAATCCTGCTGCATCTCAGCAACTCCCTGGATAAGACAGGCAGCTCCTGGAAGGACGGACGTCTTCCTTTCAGTTTTCTAAGAACATAAGAAATAGGAGCAGGAGTGGGCCAATTGGCCCCTCGAGCCTGCTCCGCCATTCAATAAGATCATGGCTGACCTGATCCTAACCTCAAATCTAAATTCATGTCCAATTTCCTGCCCGCTCCCCGTAACCCCTAATTCCCTTTACTTCTAGGAAACTGTCTATTTCTGTTTTAAATTTATTTAATGATATAGCTTCCACAGCTTCCTGGGGCAGCAAATTCCACATACCTACTACCCTCTGAGTGAAGAAGTTTCTCCTCATCTCAGTTTTGAAAGAGCAGCCCCTTATTCTAAGATTATGCCCCCTAGTTCTAGTTTCACCCATCCTTGGGAACATCCTTACCGCATCCACCTGATCAAGCCCCTTCACAATCTTATATGTTTCAATAAGATCGCCTCTCATTCTTCTGAACTCCAATGAGTAGAGTCCCAATCTACTCAACCTCTCCTCATGTGTCCGCCCCCTCATCCCCGGGATTAACCAAGTGAACCTTCTTTGTACTGCCTCGAGAGCAAGTATGTCTTTTCTTAAGTATGGAGACCAAAACTGTATGCAGTATTCCAGGTGCGGTCTCACCAATACCTTACATAACTGCAGCAATACCTCCCTGTTTTTATATTCTATTCCCTAGCAATAAAAGCCAACATTCCATTGGCCTTCTTGATCACCTGCTGCACCTGCATACTAACTTTTTGATTTACTTGCATTAGGACCTCCAGATCCATTTGGACTGCAGTAATTTCCAGTTTCTCGCCATTATGATGATAACTTGCTCTCTGACTTTTCCTGCCAAAGTGCATAACCTCACATTTTCCAATATTGTATTGCATCTGCCAAATAGGCTGCCACGTTTCCTACATTGGAACAGTGACTACACTTCACAATTACTTCTTTGGCTATTCAGCATTTTGGGACGTTCTGAGGTCACGAAGGTGCGATATAAATGCAAGTTCTTTTCAAAAAGACTTTCCTCCAAGTCCTGTTTCTCGGAAGAGTTAGTTATCCTATAATATAAATCAGGATCTATGTGATCTCCTGGACTAGTTTTGATCACCTAAAGTGGTCAGAAAGGAATTTTTGGATTTTATTTCCCAAATTGTCCTACATTTTTAATCTATGTTTTTTCACCTCTCCCAGGGGATTACACGGCTCTAGGTGGGTGGGGAGTGTCTGTATCGAGATGCATAGGGCAGCACAACTTTATGGGACAGACAAGATAGACCAGTTGGTCTTTTCCTGTCTGTCACTTTCATTTGCTGGAGTGACTCCCAAACTCATTGCCTTCCCCATTAGGCCACTGGGGTCACAGCTACTACCACAGCCTTTGTGCAATTGGTCATTGCTCTACGCTCTCATAACATTCTACCTGTTCTTGTTGCCACTCATGTTGTTCTTATCAATAAATATATCTGCCAATTCCACACACTTCAGCAATGATTGGTAGCAGTTGTAAACACTTTTGATTTCCCAGAACAACCTTGGCAAGTGTAGAAGAGAGTTTCGGTCCCTGAATGGTGGGTTGACATCCGGTGGGGTACTCGTGTCTGATGGGAGCAGAGTAACGACCCCCCCCATCATATCTATCTGGTGGTCCTGGTGAGGAGTTGCGAGTCAGGGTATCAACTGTTCATGTTAGAATGGACTCTGACACTGAAAAAACCCAGAGCATGACCGGCTGGATGGAAAGCAGTGCAAGAAATGGGTTTCCTCTTGTACTGTTAGGCATGGAAGAGGAGGAGAAGAAGAAGACAGTGTTCGGTAAAATGAGGAACGGAGGTAAAGGGACTTTATTTGCCTGGAAAATGCAGGTGACATTGTTCCCTGAGTATTGGGATGGCGCACAGCTTGGTAGAAGCATCGCATTGGTTTGTGCCATTGGAAAGCAAATGACTGAGTGAGAAGGGTGCTAGACAGGAACTACCTGGATTGGTTGGTAAGTTAAAAGGAAAGCTCCCTGACTGTCACGGAATGCAGCAATGTTCAGAGAAAGTGTTTTGGCTTTTGTTTCAGAGCAAAAAACGACTTCACCCCAGATGGGACTTGAACCCACAATCCCTGGCTTAGGAGGCCAGTGCCTTATCCATTAGGCCACTGGGGCTGTATGTAATTGGAGCTTGGTGCTTGCAACTTGTCCCTTTGTCTCTATCTATTCACTTCAAATTTGATGCCTTTTTATCGGCCAGCCCTTTCTTTTCACACACAATCACATTGTATCAGTTCCAAAGATCCCAGCAATGACGTGACAGGATCTGACTTGCTTTTGTGTGTCAGCAATTGGTACAGTTGAGTGTTGGGCAAAAAGTTGATTTTATGTGAAGAGCAAGTGGTTTTGTCGATGTTGCCTTGACCCTCCTGGGTATAAGTTTCATCAATTCACAGGACACATCCTGTGATTCAGCTCTTTGATCGCTCTGCACAACAGCAATGAGGACAAAGAGCTGGTTTTAAACCAAACTCACCCCAGATGGGACTGTGAACCCCACAATCCCTAGCTGAGGAGGCCAGTGCCTTATCCATTAGGCCACTGGGGCTGTACACTATGGGTGTTTGGTGCTTGTGACCTGTCCCTTTGTCTCCATGGATTCACTTCCAAACTTGAGGCCTTTTTATTCACAATCACATTGTGTCAATTCCAAAGATCCCAGCAATGATGTGACAGGATCTGATTTGCTCTTGTGTGTTGGACATTGGAGTATTTTGAATTGGAGCAATGTGATTTGCCCCATGGCTCTCGGACTAAATATGACGATTAGTGAAGAGGAGGGCCCCACGATTACAAATCGTCCAATCAAATTAAAATGTCTACAATTAAAAATAAAATTAACCAATGATCTGGTTCCTTTCGTTAGTGACACAGTTGCTGTCCTGCGTCGCCCACGAAGGCTTCAAGTGTATTGGTGGAGCCCACGCGATCCCTCTCCAAGGTCACCCGGGTGTGTTGAAGGCCGTGGAACAGCGGCCAGCAGTCAGAACAATCCTCCATGTGGATGCTTCCAGTGGATGGTGGTTTTAGCCTGGCCCAGGAACATCCCCACCAGGGGTTCATCTGATCTGCTCACCCCCCGCCTCTCTCCCCCACCCTGTGCACTGGGTGCCCGAAGACAAGGACTTCAAGGTAACTAAAACTTGAGGCACGGCCCCTTTAAATAGTGAAACAGGGGTTGCAACCTCCGGTACTGTAAATAAAGATAATGTATATCTTCATCCAACCCACAAAATGGACAAGTGGCCGGGTATCTGTGAAATGGCCGAGGAGAATGTTCATGCAACCCGCTCCACCCCAGGTCTCCAATGGTGCAGAGGCGGAACCCCAAATACAGGGCTTTCCTGAGGGGACACTCGCCTCTGCTGGCCAGCAGGATATTACCCGAGGGCATGTCGGGACGGAAGGCAAGGGAGAGTATGCAGCAGTGACCTATTCAGGAAATCCATCCACTCAGAGCAGAATGGGCCCAAGGGAATCTCTGATAGAAGCCTCAATGTGGGAGACCGAGTTTCCCGAGGGAGGTTGGGTGCCTCGCGCCAATGAGCAGCTCCGTCCGAATATGGGTGAGATTCACCGGAATCGCTCCATATGACTGAGCCTCCTCGACACACTCAACTGAGTCAGGGTCAATTGTGGATTTTATCTACTGGATGGCTTTGGCTACAGGCCAGATGTAATTGTCAGCTCATCGGCTGCTGGAATCTTCATCCTTGGCCTCGTCACCTCCAATCTTGCCTACTAAAATCCTCTCCTGTCCGGCCTCCCATCTTCCACCCGCCGTAAACTGAAGCTCCTCCTAAACCCTGTTGCCCGTATCCTAACTCACACCAAGTCCTGTTCTCCCATCACCCCTGTGCACACTGACCTACATTGGCTCCCGGTCTGGCAACACCTCGATTTTAAAATTCTCATCCATGTTTTCAAATCCCTCCATGTCCTCGCCCCTCCCTATCTCTGTTACCTGTAACCTCCGACAACCCTCTGAGATCTCTGTGCTCCTCCAATCCCTGCCTCTTTCACATCCCCGATTTCAATCACTCCACCGTTGGTGGCTGTGCCTTCAGCTGCCTCGGCCCCAAGCTCTGGAATTCCCACCCTAAACCTCTCTGCCTCTCCACCTCTCTCTCCTCCTTTAAGACGCTCCTTAAAACCTACCACTCTGATCAAGCTTTTGATCACCTGTTCTAATATCTCCTTTTGTGGCTCGGTGTCTATTTTTGTCTAATTCCACTCCTGTGAAGCGCTTTGGGACATTTTACTACAGTAAGGATGCGATATAAATACAAGGTGTTTTTGTTGTTGACGTTGGAGCAGGTAATAACTCTGACGGTATCCAGCCTGCTGACCCACTGCCCAGTACATCCCAGACTCTGTTTACCTTCGCAGCAAGGGCTCTCCTCTCCACCACCTTTGTGTCACTGAAACTGATCACGTGTAGATGGGTTTATGGAAGAGTAGCTCAGACATAATGGCCAATACTTCAGACTGGGCAGAAATCCTGCTGCATCTCAGCAACTCCCTGGATAAGACAGGCAGCTCCTGGAAGGACGTACGTATTCCTTGCAGTTTTATGAAAAAGAGCTGCCTGTCATAATTTAGGCTGTGCGTCTGGCAGAAAAAGATTGTCACCAGCGCACAGCACTTTGGATGAACTTCCATGTGCAGCACCTGAAGGTGGAAAGTTCCAAGCTGGGTGTGGCTGCACGTGAGTCTCAGAACCAGAGCAGAGACCCAGTGTCTCCGACTGAGTTTCCACTGAATCTTGGTGACAAATTCAGGGGAGAGGGATCAAAGTGAGAAACTGGAATCAAAAGATAGTGGCCACCTCTTGGTTTATGACCAATGCACTTCTCCCAATTGATTGTTGTGAAGGATGCAAATACAAATATACAACATCTTTGAAGGTGGCAGGACAAGTGGATAAGGCTGTTAAAAAAAGCACAGGGGATCCTTGGCTTTATAAATAGAGGCACAGAGTACAAAAGCCAGGAATTTATGGTAAATCTTTATAAATTACTGGTTAGGTCTCAGCTGTAATATTGTGTTCAATTCTGGGCACCACACTTTAGGAAGGATGTCAAGGCCTTCGAGAGGGTGCAGAGGAGATTTATTGGAATGGTACCAGGGATGAGGGACTAATTGGAGAGCTCTTTCAAAGAGCCGGCACAGGCACGACGGGCTGAATGGCCTCCTCCTGTGCTGTATGATTCTATGACACGGCAGAGTTCACCCGCTGGCACTCGCACACCCTCCGCAAGGCAATGGGATCCCTCACCGTGAGGAGTACATCATCGGAGGTAGAGGAATCTCTCACTGGCTCCTCTCTGGGTTCTGGGCCAGACAGGGAGCAGCAGCCTGGGCCCCCCCAAATCACCCCGTCCTTTGGGCAGTGTGACTCAAGCATCAGTCATGTGGGGATAAATCTATGCCTGACGCAAAGCCCGGAGGCAGGGAAAGGGATCGTCTCCTTCACCACCACCACTGCCCAACCCAGCCAAGGGGGGAAATCTATTTACATCTACGACCAGGTCAAGCACATCCTGGGAGAGGTCAACCAGGGCCAAGGTAGGAACATCTTGACTTCAACACTTTTAAGTCTATAGACTCAACCACTCTGGGTTCATAGACTCAAAACCCTAAGTGCAGAGATGTCAACACTTTAAGAGCACGAAGGACGATTTACCAAGGAAACAGACAAATCCTTAATTTCTCACTGAGGAACTCCCTGGGGTTTACCACTCAGTATACGAGTGAATATTTTTATATTCATTCATGGGATGTGGGTGTCGCTGGCAAGGCCAGCATTTATTGCCCATCCCTAATTGCCCTTGAGAAGGTGGTGGTGAACTGCCTTCGTGAACCGCTGCAGTCCATGTGGTGAAGGTTCTCCCACAGTGCTGTCAGGTAGAGAGTTCCAGGATTTTGACCCAGCAACAATGGAGGAATGGTAATATATTTCCAAGTCAGGATGGTGTGTGACTTGGAGGGGAACATGCAGGAGGTGTTGTTCCCATGTGCCTGCTGAACTGGCCCTTCTAAATGGTGGAGGTCGCGGGCTTAGGAGGTGCTGTCGAAGAAGGGTTGGCGAGTTGCTGCAGTGCATCCTGTAGATGGTACACACTGCGGCCACGGTGCGCCAGCGGTAGAGGGAGTGAATGTTTAGGGTGGTGGATGGGGTGCCAATCAAGCGGGCTGCCTTGTCCTGGATGGGTGTTGAGCTTCTTGAGTGTTGTTGGAGCTGTACTCATCCAGGCAAGTGGTGAGTATTCCATGACAATCCCGACTTGTGCCTTGTAGATGGTGGAAAGGTTTTGGGGAGTCAGGAGGTGAGTCACTCGCAGCAGAATACCCAGCCTCTGACCTGCTCTTGTAGCCACAGTATTTATGTGGCTGGTCCAGTTAAGTTTCTGGTCAATGGTGACCCCCAGGATGTTGATGGTGGGGAACTTGGCAATGGTAATGCCGTTGAATGTCAAGGGGAGGTGGTTGGACACTCTCTTGTTGGAGATGGTCATTGCCTGGCACTTGTCTGGCATGAATTTCCTATTTTATTTGTTACTTATCAGCCCAAGACAGGATGTTGGTCAGGTTTTGCTGCGTGCAGACATGGACTACTTCATTATCTGAGGGGTTGCAAATGGAACTGAATACTGTGCAATCATCAGCAAACATCCTCGTTTCTGACCTTATGATGGAGGGAAGGTCATTGATGAAGCAGCTGAAGATGGTTGGGCCTCGGACACTGCCCTGAGGAACTCCTGCAGCAATGTCCTGTGACTGAGATGATTGGCCTCCAACAACCACTACCATCTTCCTTTGTGCTAGGTATGACTCCAGCCTCTGGAGAGTTTTCCCCCTGATTCCCATTGACTTCAATTTTATTCGGGCTCCTTGGTGCCACACTCGGCAAATGCTGCCCTGATGTCAAAGGCAGTCACTCTCACCACACCTCTGGAATTCAGCTCTTTTGTCCGTGTTTGGACCAAGGCTGTAATGAGGTCTAGAGCCGAGTGGTCCTGGCGGAACCCAAACTGAGCATCGGTGAGCATGTTATTGGTGAATAAGTGCCGCTTGATAGCACTGTCGACGACACCTTCCATCACTTTGCTGATGATTGAGAGTAGATTGATTGGGCAGTAATTGGCCGGATTGGATTTGTCCTGCTTTTTGTGCACAGGACATACCTGGGCAATTTTCCACATTGTCGGGTAGATGCCAGTGTTGTAGCTGTACTGGAACAGTTTGGCTAGAGGCACAGCTAGTTCTGGTGCACAAGGCTTCAGCACTACAGCCGGGATGTTGTCGGGGCCCACAGCCTTATCCAGTGCACTCAGCCCTTTCTTGATATCACTTGGAGTGAATCGAATTGGCTGAAGACTGGCTTCTGTGATGGTGGGGATATCGGGAGGAGGCCGAGATGGATCATCCACTCAGCATTTCTGGCTGAAGATGGTTGCAAACGTTTCAGCCTTGTCTTTTGCATTCAAGTGCTGGACTCCGCCATCATTGAGGATGGGGATGTTTACAGAGCCTCCTCCTCCCATTGGTTGTTTAATTGTCCACCACCATTTATGACTAGATGTGACAGGACTGCAGACCTTTAGATCTGATCCATTGGTTGTGGGGGAAACGCTTAGCTCTGTCTATAGCATGTTGCTTCTGCTGTTTAACATGCATGTCGTCCTGAGTTGTAGCTTCACCAGGATGGCACCTCATTTTTTGGTGCACCTGGTGCTGCTCCTGGCATGCTCTTCTACACTCCTCATTGAGCCAGGGTTGATCCCCTGGCTTGTTAGTAATGGTAGAGTGAGGAATATGCCGGGCCATGAGGTTACAGATTGTGCTGGAATACAATTCTGCTGCTGCTGATGGCCCTCAGCGCCTCATGGATGCCCAGTTTTGAGCTGCTAGATCTGTTCTGAATCTATCCCATTTAGCACGGTGGTAGTGTCACACAACACATTGGATGGTGTCCTCAGTGCGAAGACGGGAATTCGTCTCCACGAGGACTGTGCGGTGGTCACTCCTACCACTACTGTCGTGGTCAGATAGATTGGTGAGGACGAGGTCAAGTCAGTTTATCCCCTCGTCTTGGTTCGCTCACCACCTGCTGCAGGCCCAGTGTGGCAGCTGTGTCCTTCAGGACCTGGCCAGCAGTGGTGCTACCGAGCCACCCTTGGTGATAGACATTAAAGTCCCTCCACCCAGAGTACATTCTGTGCCCTTGCTGCTTCTCAATATGGAGGAGGACTGATTCATCAGCTGAGGGAGGGCGATAGGTGGTAATCACCACAGCAGGAGGTTCCCTTGCCCCTGTTTGACCTGATGCCATTAGATTTCAGGGGAATTCGGAGTCAATCTTCTGGACTCCCAGGGCCACTCCCTCCTGACTGTATATCACTGCATCGCTACCTCTGGTCGATCTGTCCAGCCGGTGGAACAGGGCGTACCCAGGGATGGTGATGGAAGAGTCTGGGACGTTGCCTGAAAGGTATGATTCTGTGAGTGTGGCTATTGCTTGACCAGTTTGTGTGACAGCTCTCCCACTTTTGGCACAAGCCCCCTGCTGTTCAGTGAGGAGGAACTTTGCAGGGTCGACTGGGCTTGGTTTGCTTTTGTTGTGTCTCGTTTCCTAGCAGTCCATTCAGTTTTATTCTAATTTCAACTTTTTTTAAAGTGAAATTTTACAACTGAGTGGCTTGTTCGGCCATTTCAGAGGGCAATTAAGAATCAACCACGTTGCTGTGGATCTGGAGTCACATGTCGGCCAGACCCGGTAAGGACAGCAAGCTTCCTTGGGTTTTTATGACAATCCAGTAGTTTCATGGCCACCATTACTACTAGTAGTACTTTAATTCCAGATTTTATTTAATTAATTCAATTTAAATTCCCCAGCTGCCGTGGCGGGATTTAAACTCATTACTCCAGATTATTCGTCCAGGTTTCTGGATTACTAGTCCAGTAACATCACCAACATGTTACCGTACCCATTAGCGCACGAATGACGTCAACGTTTGCACCACCGAACTGCCTTCCATCACCCAGTTCCTATTGAACATGAGTTCACCTTCCCAACACCCAGTTAGGATCCCCGCAAGTTACTGAGTGAATGAATTAACCCTTTCTTGCCATATCGTCACAGGAGTCAGACAAGTCTTGCACTAACAATTGTTTATTAACTTCAAATCATGATTAGCAATACTCAAACATTGAGATGCAAATAATTAGTCGATAGGATTATTAACAAAATGAATAGCAGGCACTTCAGTGATATTACAATAATTCAGCATTAACTGGGTCGCTGCTTATCAAATAGTCGTTGAGATCAGTGCCTGAGATTGATATAAATTGGTGAAATTAATTTAGGAGTAAACTCCTTAGTTAGCTGGCAAGTTAACAGCATGAGATAGCTAGTCTATTGGATAGATGATAGTGTGTGTGCTGGTGGTTAGCAATGTTTACAGAACTTGTATGAATTGTATTGATCAGCTACTTGGTTAAACTGGTCGTCTTCACTTGGGACAATGGTATTGGCTTGTGGGATGTTGAGGTGATCAGCCTCCTTGTGTTGAGGTGTTCTCCGTTCCTCATGGATCCTCTGTCCTTTGGGCAAATCCACCTTACGCAGTGATAGCAGGATCCGGACTAGGTGGAGAAGAGAGAGGAGTGAGGGAGGTGAGAGAAGGTGAAAGTGGAGAACAGAAACTGAAGTTGATGAGAGAGAGAGAGAGATGAATGGAAGGGAGAGAGTGAAACGGACAGCAAGGAGGTGAAAGAGAGACACAGAAGCAGAAAGGAAGATACGCAAAGTGAGGGGGGAGAACGATGAAACTAGAGAAAAATGAGGCAAAGATGGAGGAGAGGGAGAGAGCAAGAAACAGAAATGGAGGAAGGTGAGGGGGCGATGGAAGTGAAGGTGAGTGTTGACCGGAAGTCACCGGTTAACGGTTTTGGCTTAGTACACAGAGGAAGAGTCAATTCTCTCTTAATTCTCAATTCACTTTATTAACGTTTTTAGATCATGTACATACCGCTTATACGTCTGATTAGATATAGGCATGCAGTTTACAGCAGGTTATACAGTTTTATACTCAAACTAGAATTTAAACGCACACCCACTAGGTTTCCCTGACTAACACACCCTGAGTATTAAGATTTAAACACACACCCACTCGGTTTCTCTGACGAACACTCCCTGAGTGGTCACAGAATAGAAAGGATATTGTATAATCCGGAAAGGAGAGATAACGCTGGCCAGGCGATTCGCTCTCTCTCTCTTGACGTCGTCTCTACGTCCCTGACGTAGGGTCCCTACTTCCACGATGGTTAGTCTCCGGAGTCTCCCTCACAAACACACTCTGGCACCAAGCCTGCAATTCTTCAGTTTTAACCCCAAGCCTGTCTTTTCGAATGATGCTGTCTTCTCCGGTTGGCTCAAAATTCCTTGAGTGGTCAGTGTCATCACCTGATTGGCTCTGTTCCAAGGGGCTAGGTAGCATCACCTCATTACCCCTTTTCTAAATAAGGCCTGGTGTCTCATCAAAGCTCCTTTGTCCCTCCAAGAAGCGGAACGAATTCAAACCGGTTCTGGCCAGTTCAGACCAGTGACTGAACTCCAGGTCACCTCAGTTCATAAGTCAGTCTCTTTGTTAGCAATTCGAATTAACCTCAGTAGTTTTCTGCAGCCCCTGGCCAACATGAGGCTCCAGCATTGAGGAGAGAGATCTGAAAGGGATGAGAGAGAAATAGAAGGAGATGAGAGAGCAATAATAAGTGGAGGAGGAGAAAGAGAAATAGAAGTGAAAAAGAAAGTGAGAAACAGAATTGGAGGAGGAGAGAGAAAAACAGAAGTGAAGGAGAAAATAAAAAAAAGAGAATGGTGGAGAGAGAAACATAAGTGACGGAGGAAAAAGTGAGAAACAGAATGGGGCAGGAAAGAGAGAAAGTGAGAAATAGAATGTTGGAGGAGAAGAAAGTGGGAAATAGAAGTGAAAGAGGAGAAAGAGAATGAGAAATGGGAGAGAAGAGAGAAACATAATGGTTGAGGAGAAGAAGGTGGGAACAGCTGTGGAGAAGATGGTGAGAAACAGAAGTGGAGAAGAGAGAGAAACAAAGCAGTGAAGCAGAGTGAGACTTTACTCCACCCAGTATCCTCAGCTCGAGGAGGGAGAAAGACTGAGGGTGGGTTGGTGGGATGACATCACTTGCCAGAAATATCGACAGTCCTGCCTGACATGCCCCCGTGCCTGGATCGTGCATTGTCAGGGTAACATCCTGGTGGAGAGAGGAACATAGGAACAGGGGGAGGCCATTCAGCCCCTCGAGCCTACTCCGCCATTCATTGAGATCTTGGCTGATCTGCATCTTAACTCCATCTACCCGCCTTAGTTCCCTAACCCTCAATACCCTTACCCAACAAAAATCGATCAATCTTAGTGTTGCAATTTTCAATTGACCCTCAGCCTGAACAGCTTTTTTGAGGGAGAGAGTTCCAGATTTCCACTACCCTTTTGTGAAGGCAGGATCAGCGATCGGGAGAGGGAGGAGGACAGCGATCGGGAGAGGGAGGGGGACAGCGATCGGGAGAGGGAGGGGAACAGCAATCGGGAGAGGGAGAGGGACAGCGATCGGGAGAGGGAGTGGAACAGCAATCGGGAGAGGGAGAGGGGCAGCGATCGGGAGACGGGAGAGGCAGCAATCGGGAATGAGGAGGCGCGATCTGGAGAAGGAGGGGGAATGAGATGGGGGGGTGGGGTTCGAGAGGGGTGCGGGCGGTAGTGGTTTTACTTTGGTGCCGAGACGACCCCTCCTGCATCTCCTGGTTCCACATTCAGGGAATTATATTTTAAAATTGACTTTTTTGATGGCGGCCCTTTAAGGACCCCTGGTTAGGCCGCACTTAGACCAGGTTTTCCTGAATACAACCGGCGGGAACAGTGCAAATGGGGTGAATGGTTAAGAAGGGGAAAGTTCAGACTGTGTTTCCGACATGTTCCCCCACATCTGAACTTGTCTGAATTCAGGCACGGGAGGTTTCCTGCCCCAGAGGAAAGAGAGGCGGGAGTGGGGGGGCTAATTTAAATGGGCATTTTAACTGTGGGCCCGACTAAGGCTCGCACACTTGAACCTGCGAATGAAAGCTGGTTTCATGAAAAATCCGGGCCATCGGAAGTCCAGGTAAGTCCAGTTTATTTTTACCTTTTATGGTTCCTTGTGAGGGCAGGGGAGGAGATGGGGAGATTGAGGGGGGGTGATGGGGAGAGGGAGAGGAGGTGATGAGGAGACGGGGGTGCGATGGGGAGAGTGATTGAGGGAGAGGGCGAGGGGGCTAGTGGCTGAGAGATGGAGAGGGCGAAGTGGGGGAGTGACGGAGTGTGGCAGGGGACAGGAGGGAGAGGGAGAGAGAGGGCTAGGGGAGTGATTGAGGGAAGGAGGGAGAGAGAGGCGTGCTCGTGCCGGGGATGCTGATGAGGCCTGGGGTCCAATTTCCATCGATCTTCGGGCCTCTCGGTTCGGGCCTGTCCTGGTCGGCCCAGACCAAAATCTAACCCACAGTTTTCATGCCACAGCCTGAAAGCTTTGAGAATGACATAGAAATTACAACACAGAAACTGGGCGTTGGCCCCAACCAGTCGGTGCTGGTCTTGATCCCCCACACGAGCAGTATCCTAATCCCATGTGTCCGCCCTATCCCTTCGTTCCCCTTTCCATCAATCACCTGTCTAACCTGTTCTTAAATGTTGACACCATCCCTGCTGCAATTACTGTCTCCAGTAGTGTATCCACCATAACCCACAGCCTCACAGCCCTCTGTGCAAAAACCTTTCCACTGCTCTCTGTCCTCAATCTCTTCCATTTAATCCTGTATCTAGATTCACCATTACCTCTTGCCTTAAACCCGCGATTCCATGAACTTTTTCTATAACCTTATCTACTTGAGGTGCTGCTTTTAATGTCTTGTGCAGTTGAAGCAGATATTGCTGGCACCTTTTGTATTGGGTTATTTTAAAAGCTGTTTTCCTGACCCAGGATGAAGTGATCAATCTGAAGTCTGTCCAAGAACTCGCCAAAGACCTGGGCTTTGAATGGACCATTGTGGCTTCCGAGCTGGGATTCACAAGGGCGGAGATCGGCTGTTTTCACACGGCCTCTGTTCAGAAAAAGGTGCAAGCAAAGAAAATGTTCGAGAGCTGCTATGTCGAAAGCTCCATCACTAAAAATGAATAGTCTTAAGGAGTGGGATCTCACTAATGTTTCTGAGCCAGCATTTAATGCAATGACCCTCTCACCGTTCTGATATTGTACGCAGCTCTCCAAACCGGCAGACAATGGGCCGTCTCCCAATGTACATGGTGACTGGGTGAGGTGCTGAGTGCGTAGTGGCAGGCATGGAGGAGAAACACTTGCAATTATATAGCACCTTTCATGGCCTCGAGACATCCCACAGCACTTCAATGAAGTACGTTTTAAGTGTAGTCATTTCAAAGTGAAGTTGTAACGACACCAAATAAGGGGGTAGAGTTAATACTGAGGAGGACTGGGAGAAAATACAAGAAGACATCAATAAACTTGCAGAATGGGCGTGTAATTGGCAAATGAATTTCCATATACATTAAGTGTGAGGTGGTACATTTTGGGAGGAAGAATAAGGAGGCCACATACTCCTTGGAAAATAAGAGTCTCAATGGGGTCGAGGAGCAGAGGGATCTGGGGGTACAGATACACAAATCACTAAAAGTAGCAACGCAGGTTAATAAGGCCATAAAAAGGCAAATCCAGCACTTGGGTTCATTTCGAGAGGGACAGTATTGAAAAGCAGAGAAATTATGTTGAACTTGTATCGAACCTTAGTTAGACCACACTTGGAGTACTGAGAACAGTCCTGGTCTCCATATTATATCAAGGATATATTGAGAATAGACTGATGGGGCAGTAATTGGCCGGATTGGATTTGTCCTGCTTTTTGTGGACAGGGACGTACCTGGGCAATTTTCCACATTGTCAGGTAGATGCCAGTGATGTAGCTAATTACATTCGATGTAATTCTATGTAATGTAGGAAATGTGGCAGCTAATTTACACACAGCAAGATCCCACAAACAGCAATGAGAGAAATAAACAGGTGATCTGTTTTTTGGGGGATTTTGGTTGAGGGATAAATATTGTCCCGGACACTGGGGAGAACTCCCCTGCTCTTCTTAGAAATAGTTCCATGGGTTCTTTTACATCCACCTGAGAGGGCAGACGGGCCATCAGTTTAACGTCTCATGGAAAAGATGGCACCTCCGACAATGCAGCACTCCCCCAGCATTGCACTGGAGTGTCAGCCTGAAGTGGGACTTGAACCCACAACCTTCTGACTGAAACTTTAAGCCAAGGCTGATACATAAAAGTTTACCTGATCGGTGTTCCCAGAGACTTGAGCATATAATCTCGGCTGATACTTTAGTGCAGTACTGAGGGAGAGCTGTGCTGTATTTCAGGTCAGGTGTTCTTGAAAAATGACATGATATTATTTTGGAGTTCTCCCCGGTGTCCTGGCCAATATTCAACCTTCAATCAACATCACTAAAATAGATTATCGGGTCATTATCTAATTGTTGCTTGTCGGAACTTGCTGTGCAAATTGGATGCTGCATTTCCGACATGACAACAGTGACTACACTTCAAAATTACTTCATTGGCTGTAAAGCGTTTTGGGACGTCCTGAGGTCATGAAAGGTGCTATATAAATGCAAGTTCTTTTAAAAGACGTTTACTCAAAGTCCTGTTTCTCGGACCAAGGTGGAGATTAATTTGTAGAAGAGTTAGTTGTCCTATAATATAAATCAGGGTCTATGTGATCTCCTGGACTAGTTTTGATCACCGAAAGGGGTCAGAGAGGAATTTTCCAGATTTTATTTCCCTAATTGTCCTACATTTATAATCTGTTTTTTCACCTCTCCCAGGGGATTACACGGCTCTGGGTGGGTGGGGAGTATCTGTATCGAGATGCATCGGGCAGCACAACTTTATGGGACAGGCAAGATAGACCAGTTGGTCTTTTCCTGTCTGTCACTTTCATTTGCTCGAGTGACTCCCAAACTCATTGCCTTCCCCATTAGGCCACTGGGGTCACAGCTACTACCACAGCCTTTGTGCAATTGGTCATTGCTCTACGCTCTCATAACATTCTACCTGTTCTTGTCGCCACTCACTTGGTTTTTATCAATAAATATATCTGCCAATTCCACAAACTTCAGCAACGATTGGTAGCAGTTGAGAAAACTTTTGTTTTCCTAAAACAGTCCTGGCAAGTGTAGACGAGAGTTCTGGTCCCTGAATGGTGGGTTGACATCCGGTGGGGTACTCGTGTCTGATGGGAGCAGAGTAACGACCCCCCCATCATATCTATCTGGTGGTCCTGGTAAGGAGTTGCGAGTCAGGGTAACAACTGTTCATGTTAGAAGGGACTGACACTGAAAAAACCCAGAGCATGACCTGCTGGAGGGAAAGCAGTGCAAGAAATGGGTTTCCTCTTGTACTGTTAGGCATGGAAGAGGAGGAGAAGAAGAAGACAGTGTTTGGTAAAATGAGGAAAGGAGGTAAAGGGACATTATTTGCCTGGAAAGTGCAGGTGACACTGTTCCCTGAGTATTGGGATGGCGCACAGCTTGGTAGAAGCATCGCATTGGTTTGTGCCACTGGAAAGCAAGCGACAGAGTGAGAAGGGTGCTGGACAGGAACTCCCTGGATTGGTTGGTAAGTTAAAAGGAAATCTCCCTGACTGTCATGGAATGCAGCAGTGTTCAGAGAAGGTGTTTTGGCTTTTGCTTCATAGCCAAAAACTACTTCACCCCAGATGAGACTTGAACCCACAATCCCTGGCTTAGGAGGCCAGTGCTTTATCCATTAGGCCACTGGGGCTGTCTGTAATAATAGGCGCTTGGTACTGGCAACTTGCTCCTTTGTCTCTATCAATTCACTTCAAATTTGATGCCTTTTTATGGGCCATCCCTTTCTTTTCATCCACAATCACATTGTATCAGTTCCAAAGGTCCCAGCAATGACGTGACAGGATCTGACTTGCTTTTGTGTGTCAGCAATTGGTACAGTTGAGTGTTGGGCAAAATGTTGATTTTAAGTGACTTTGTCGATGTTTCCTTGCCCCTCCTGGGTATAAGTTTCATCAATTTACAGGACACCTCCTGTGATGGAGCTCTTGAAATTTCATTCATGAGGACAAAAAGCTGTTTTTCACAGAATGCAGTTAGTTTAAAATGAACTGCACCCCAGATGGGACTTGAACCCACAATCCCTAGCTTAGGAGGCCAGTGCCTTATCCATTAGGCCACTGGGGCTGCACACTATTGCTGTTTGGTTCTTATGACCTGCCTCTTTGTCTCTATGGATTCACTTCCAAACTTGAGGCCTTTTTCATCACAATCACATTGGGCCCAATGTCACCAGGGCTGCGGGTTTGCGGCAGGGGGGCTATCGGGCGCGTGGGTAACGCGCCGGTGAAATCAGTCAGGTCCCCGCACGATCGTAGCCCAATTGGATCCACTGACCTGGTCTTCTGGGTTTCCCACTGCTGATCTGCGCGTCGGGCGGGCTGCGCATGCGCAGTCAGATCTGTCAGCTTGAGGAGCTCTATTTAAAGGGGCAGTCCTCCACTGACAGATGCTGCAACAAACAGAAAATATTACAGCATGGAGCAGCCCAGGGGGAAGGCTGCTCCCAGTTTAATGATGCCTCACTCCAGGTATCAATACATGGGGTGAGGAGGAGGGGGAGGACAGAGATCTTCCCCCAGGCGGGCAGGAGGAAGCGGCCTGCCTCTGCCACCAGGAAGGCCTGGCTCGAGGTGGCAGAGGAGGTCACCAGCACCACCAACATATCGCCCACCTGCATACAGTGCAGGAGGCGCTCCAATGACCTCAGTAGGTCAGCCAAAGTGAGTACACTTACTCTTTCCCCTACACTCCGTCTACCACATCACTGCCCCCACCCCACATCTCCTTCTGCACTGCCAAGAGCTGAGATCTCTGCGCTCCTCCAATCCCTGCCTCTTTCACATCCCCGATTTTAATCACTCCACCGTTGGCGGCTGTGCCTTCAGCTGCCTAGGCCCTAAGCTCTGGAATTCCCACCCTAAACCTCTCTGCCTCTCCACCTCTCTCTCCTCCTTTAAGACGCTCCTTAAAACCTACCACTTTGATCAAGCTTTTGATCACCTGTTCTAATATCTCCTTTTGTGGCTCGGTGTCAATTTTTGTCTAATTGCACTCCTGTGAAGCGCTTTGGGACATTTTACTGCAGTAAAGATTCAATATAAATACAAGGTGTTTTTGTTGTTGATGTTGGAGCAGGTAATAACTCTGACGGTATCCAGCCTGCTGACCCACTGCCCAGTACATCCCAGACTCTGTTTACCTTCGCAGCAAGGGCTCTCCTCTCCACCACCTTTGTGTCACTGAAACTGATCATGTGTAGATGGGTTTATGGAAGAGTAGCTCAGACAGAATGGCCAATACCTCAGACTGGGCAGAAATCCTGCTGGATCTCAGCAACTCCCTGGATAAAACAGGCAGCTCCTGGAAGGACGTACGTATTCCTTGCAGTTTTATGAAAAAGAGCTGCCTGTCATAATTTAGGCTGTGCGTCTGGCAGAACAAGATTGTCACCAGTGCACAGCACTTTGGATGAACTTCCATGTGCAGCACCTGAAGGTGGAAAGTTCCAAGCTGGGTGTGGCTGCACGTGAGTCTCAGAACCAGAGCAGAGACCCAGTGTCTCCTACTGAGTTTCCACTGAATCTTGGTGACAAATTCAGGGGGGAGGGATCAAAGTGAGAAACTGGAATCAAAAGATAGTGGTCACCTGTTGGTGGGAACAAGTCACTGACCCACTCTGCCCGTCACACGGGGAGACCGAAACCATGGAGGCAAAACTAATCGCTTGGTAAAAATCTCATTTTTTACAACTTTAATAAATGATTTAGTGGAATTCAATACAATTACAAGGCATGCCAAACTGGTTACCAGGGCAATATGGGTCAGAGGTAAGAGGGCAGACAGCACTAAATGATCGAGTCCAAATGTCACAGATTGCTGTGTAAATCGCTGATCAGAAATCGAAGTCAGTCCCTGAACGTGTCCTTTCCGATGAAAGCTCATTATTCTCTAAACCAGATCAATAATTTTACTACACACCAGACCCAAGTGTTCACACTAAATTCACTCATTTTGAGATCACACCTCATGATGATGAATGGGAGCTTGTCTCCTCCACCTGAGCCCAGATTTTCTGATCACGTGATTTGAAACACTGGTGGTAACCAGGGTTATTCCCGCTGTTAACCTCGGTTCTGCCTCTCAGTACAGAGCTTGCTCTATGGGTGCTTACACACACATGGACAGCTGCTCTCCCAATTTCAAATGAATTGATAGTCCATGAGGGGTAGGACTGCCTCCTCTCCGACATGGACTCCCGTTCCTGTGAGCACTAAAGTATGAGAAAGTGACATTCTTTTTGGCTTATTTTAAACATTGGTGCCCCTTAATCAGCTTGAGTGATGATTTAATCATTCAGTGCTGATCAAGTATTGCTGGGTTTAATTCGATGGGGACTGAAGGTGTGGAGCTCGTGTTGTACAGCTCCCGGACACAGACATACGTCAATTTAAGTGTCCTCCCATTTTCCAATATCTTTGTTAAAGATGGGAGCAGTGAAAAGAAGGAACTTCCATTGATATGATGCCTTTTACAACCTCAGGACGTCCCAAAGCGATTCACAACTAATGAAGTACTTTTGAGGTGTCGACTGCGGGAGCCTCAAAAAGAACGAACTTCCATTTATATCGTGCCTTTCATGGCCTCAAAACATCTCAAAGTGCTTCAAATGATATACTTTTGAAGTGTAGTCCATAAACAGCAATGAGATAAATGGCCAGACAATCTGTTTTTGGTGGTGTTGTATGAGGGATAAATGTTGACCAGGACACTGGGAGAACTCCCCTGCTCTTCACCTGAGAGGCCAGACTGGGTCTCGGTTTAGTGTCTCATTCTGAAGGATGAAAGTGTTGGACCAGCTTCTGTGCTCAAGTCTCTGGGGCTGGAAACCTCAACCTTCTGACTCAGAGGTGAGAGTGCTACCACTGAGACATGGATTCATTGTCCTGGTCACAGAAGGAATGGGAAAATGAGAAGGCAGAGGAATGGTGCAGATACTTTATATTGAAACTAGAATAACAGCAAAAGTGCACACTTGTTTTTGTTAGTTGATAAAATTATGAAATGATGAAGAATAACCTGTTTATAAGAAAAAGACTCTGATCTGTTTCAAAACTTTGTTTCTTGCAAATTTGTTTAGGTATGAAAAATCATGGAGCAAAATGAAGAAAACAAAGATGCTGCAGGATGCTTTGGAGAGGGCCGGGCGGAAGGACTTGGCAGATAAACTGCGATGTCTGCACTGGGGGCACCAGAAACTCAGTAGCCGTGTGGAGCTGCCCTCAGCCTTCCCATTCCTCATCACAGTTCACAAGACCATCAATAACAGGGAGGACCTGCAGAAGATCAATCAGCTCAGCCAGAAATAGTAAGGAAAGGCAATTGCTCTCGTGTCTTCTGACCACCGTGCTTTCTAAAATACAGAGTGACGTTCGTAAACTGAAAGTGTTACTTCTATCGTATAAATCTGTGGTGATGTGAGAGGCATAATAAAAATGGCAAACATTTCAGTGGTTCTGCATTTTTCCTCCACAACTTCAGAATGTATCTGATTCTTTTTCCTTCTGAAGGTCCAAATACCATTCCTCAGGGCACCATACACTTACTGTCTGGCTCCTACTAACAGCCAACCAGAGCGGGTACCTGAGATTGTGTGAGAGGATCCTGCACTGGGTCAGTGTCCAACTCCCTCAATCTCTCTCTGGACAAGTCTCAAGCCTCTTCTTGGTGCATTCCCCAGCTGGAATCAGGAACTCTGCTGTCGAGGTATGTGTCCTGCCAGCCCATAGCACAGAACATTGAGGCCTAACACATATCGCAGCAATACTGTGCCTTGAGACCTTGGTCAGGCCTCAGTTCGGATACTGTGTCCAGTTTTGGTGGTCTCACAAGGTGGGGGATATTGAGGCTTTGGAAAGGATGCAGAAGAGGACTTCAAGATTAATTCCCATTTTAGAACAGTTTTCCCACCCAGATAGGGTCAACAAGCTGGGTCTCTATATTTAGTGAAGTGTAGACTCAGGGGTGATTTGATCGAGGTTTATAAAATAATGAAGGGATTAGACTGTCTTTAGTGTGGACCAATTATTTCAACTGAATAGTTTAGGGAGGACCAAGGGTCCCGTTTACCAGTTATTTAAGGGCAGATCTCGATTTGATGTTGGTCGTTTCTTCCTTTCCCAGAGGAGAGTGGACCAGTGGGACAGGTTACCGGCTGGTCTGGAGAACACTGATTGGCTGTATTTATGATGTCAGCTGTGGCTCAGCCAGTAGCACTCTTATCACTCAGTTAGAAGGTCATGTGTTCAAGTCCCACTCCAGAGACTTGAGGACAGAGTCCAGGCTGACACTTCAGTGCAGTACTGAGGGAGAGCTGTGCTGTATTTCACGTCAGGTGTTTGTGAAAGATCACATGATATTATTTTGGAGTTCTCCCCGGTGTCCTGGCCAATAGTCATCCCTCAACCAACATCACGAAAACAGATTATCTGGTTATTATCTCATTGCTGTTTTTGGGATCTTGCTGTGCGCAAATTGGCTGCTGTGTTTCCTACATTAGAACAATGACTACACTTTAAAACTACTCCATTGGCTGTAAAGCGTTTTGGGACGTACTGAGGTTGTGAAAGTAATGACATCTGGTGGGATACTCGTGTCTGATGGGAGCAGTGTAACGACCCCCTAATCATATCTATCTGGTGGTCCTGGCACGGTCAGGGTAAGAACTGTGGAAGGGACTCTGACATTGGAAAAAACCCAGAGCATGACCTGCTGGATGGAAAGCAGTGCAAGAAATGGGTTTCCTCTTGTTCTGTTCGGCATGGAAGAGGAGGAGAAGAAGAAGACAGTGTTCGGTAAAATGAGGAAAGGAGGTAAAGGGACATTATTTGCCTGGAAAGTGCAGGTGACACTGTTCCCTGAGTATTGGGATGGCGCACAGCTTGGTCGAAGCATCGCATTGGTTTGTGCCACTGGAAAGCAAGCGACAGAGTGAGAAGGGTGCTGGACAGGAACTCCCTGGATTGGTTGGTCAGTTGAAAGGAAATCTCCCTGACTGTCATGGAATGGAGCAATGTTCAGAGAAGGTGTTTTGACTTTTGCTTCAGAGCCAAAAACTGCTTCACCCCAGATGGGACTTGAACCCACAATCCCTGGCTTAGGAGGCCAGTGCCTTATCCATTAGGCCACTGGGGCTGTATATAATAAAGGCTTGTTGCTTGCAATCTATTCACTGCTAAATTTGATGCCTTTTTATGGGCCATCCCTTTCTTTTCACACACAATCACATTGTATCAGTTCCAAAGATCCCAGCAATGACGTGACAGGATCTGACTTGCTTTTGTGTGTCAGCAATTGGTCCAGTTGAGTGCTGGGCAAAATGTTGATTTTATGCGAAAAGCAAGTGGTTTTGTCGATGTTTCCTTGCCCCTCCTGGGGGAAAGTTTCATCAATTTACAGGACACCTCCTGTGATTTAGCTCTTTGATCTCTCTGTATTTCAGCAATGACGACAAAGAGCTGGTTTTCACAGAATGCAGTTCGTTTAAAACTGAGTTCACCCCAGATGGGACTTGAACCCACAATCCCTGGCTTAGGAGGCCAGTGCCTTATCCATTAGGCCACTGGGGCTATACACTATCAGTGTTTGGTGCTTGTGACCTGCTCCTTTGTCTCTATGGATTCACTTCCAAACTTGAGGCCTTTTTATTCACAATCACATTGTGTCAATTCCAAAGATCCCAGCAATGATGTGACAGGATCTGATTTGCTCTTGTGTGTTGGACATTGGAGTATTTTGAATTGGAGCAATGTGATTTGCCCCATGGCTCTCGGACTAAATATGACGATTAGTGAAGAGGAGGGCCCCACTATTACAAATCGTCCAATCAAATTAAAATGTCTGCAACTAAAAATAAAATTAACCAATGATCTGGTTCCTTTCGTTAGTGACACAGTTGCTGTCCTGCGTCGCCCACGAAGGCTTCAAGTGTATTGGTGGAGCCCACGCGATCCCTCTCCAAGGTCACCCGGGTGTGTTGAAGGCCGTGGAACAGCGGCCAGCAGTCAGAACAATCCTCCATGTGGATGCTTCCAGTGGATGATGGTTTTAGCCTGGCCCAGGAACATCCCCACCAGGGGTTCATCTGATCCGCTCACCCCCCGCCTCTCTCCCCCACCCTGTGCACTGGGTGCCCGAGGACAAGGACTTCAAGGTAACTAAAACATGAGTTGCGTCCCCTTTAAATAGTGAAACAGGGGTTGCAGCCTCCGGTACTGTAAATAAAGATAATGTATATCTTCATCCAACCCACAAAATGGACAAGTGGCCGGGTATCTGTGAAATGGCCGAGGAGAATGTTCATGCAACCCTCTCCACCCCAGGTCTCCAATGGAGCAGAGGAGGAACCCCAAATACAGGGCTTTCCTGAGGGGACACTCGCCTCTGCCGGCCAGCAGGATATTACCCGAGGGCATGTCGGGACGGAAGGCGAGGGAGAGTATGCAGCAGTGATCTGTTCAGGAAATCCCTCCACTCAGAGCAGAATGGGCACAAGGGAATCTCCGAGAGATGCCTCAATTTGGGAGGCCAAGTTTCCAGAGGAGGCTTCGGTGCCTCGCGCTGATGAGCAGTTCCGTCCAAATATGGGTGAGATTCACCGAAATCGCTCCATATGGCTGAGCCTCCTCGACACACTCAACTGAGTCAGGGTCAATTGTGGATTTTAGCCCCTGGATGACTTTGGCTGCAGGCCAGATATAATTGTCAGCTCATCGGCTGCTGAAATCCTCATCCATGGCCTTGTCACCTCCAATGTTAACTTGTCTGAATTCCGGCACGGGAGGTTGCCTGCCCCAGGAGAAAAAGAGGCGGGAGTGGTGGGGCTAATTTAAATGGCCATTTTAACGGTGGGCCCGACTAAGTCTCGCACACTTGAACCTGTGAATGAAAGCTGGTGTCAGGCAAAATCCTGGCCATAGGAAGTCCAGGTCAGGCCCATTTATTTTTACTTTTTATGGTTCCTTGTGAGGGCAGGGGAGGAGATGGGGAGATTGAGGGGGGGTGATGGGGAGATTGAAGTGGGGGGCGACAGGGAGAGGGAGAGGAAGTGATGAGGAGATTGAGGGGGGCAACAGGGAGAGGAAGAGGAGGTGATGAGGAGACGGGGGTGCGATGGGGAGAGTGATCGAGGGAGAGGGCGAGGGGTCTAGTGACTGAGAGATGGAGAGGAGGGAGGGGCGAAATGGGGGAGTGACGGAGTGAGGCAGGGGTCAGGAGGGAGACGGACGGAGAGGGATGGGGGGAGTGATTGAGGGAAGGAGGGGAGAGTAAGGGGAGCATGTGCTAGGGATGCTGATGTGGCCTGGGGTCTAATTTCCATCGATCTTCGGGCCTCTCGGTTCGGGCCTGTCCTGGTCGGCCCAGACCAAAATCTAACCCACAGATTTCATGCCACAGCCTGAAAGCTATGAGAATGACATCGAAACAACAACACAGAAACTGGGCGTTGGCCCCAACCAGTCGGTGCTGGTCTTGATCCCCCACACGAGCAGTATCCTAATCCCATGTGTCCGCCCTATCCCTTCGTTCCCCTTTCCATCAATCACCTGTCTAACCTGTTCTTAAATGTTGACACCATCCCTGCTGCAATCACTGTCTCCAGTAGTGTATCCACCATAACCCACAGCCTCACAGCCCTCTGTGCAAAAACCTTTCTACTGCTCTCTGTCCTCAATCTCTTCCATTTAATCCTGTATCTAGATTCACCATTACCTCTTGCCTTAAACCCGCTATTCCATGAACTTTTTCTATAACCTTATCTACTTGAGGTGCTGCTTTTAATGTCTTGTGCAGTTGAAGCAGATATTGCTGGCACCTTTTGTATTGGGTTATTTTAAAAGCTGTTTTCCTGACCCAGGATGCAGTGATCAACCTGAAGTCTGTCCAAGAACTCGCCAAAGACCTGGGCTTTGAATGGACCATTGTGGCTTCCGAGCTGGGATTCACAAGGGCGGAGATCGGCCGTTTTCACACGGCCTCTGTTCAGAAAAAGGTGCAAGCAAAGAAAATGTTAGAGAGCTGGTATGTCGAAAGCTCCATCACTAAAAATGAATAGTCTTAAGGAGTGGGATCTCACTAATGTTTCTGAGCCAGCATTTAATGCAATGACCCTCTCACCGTTCTGATATTGTCCGCAGCTCTCCAAACCGGCAGACAATGGGCCGTCTCCCACGGTACTTCAATGAAACATGTTTCAAGTGCAGTCACTTCAAAGTGAAGTTGTAACGACACCAAATAAGGGGGTAGAGTTAATATTTTTTTTTATTTGTTCATGGGATGTGGGTGTCGCTGGCAAGGCCGGCATTTATTGCCCATCCCTAAGAGGGCAATTAAGAATCAACCACATTGCTGTGGGTCTGGAGTCACATCTCGGCCAGACCGGGTAAGGACGGCAGGTTTCTTTCCCTAAAGGACATTAGTGAACCAGATGGGTTTTTATGACAATCTGGTAGTTTCATGGCTGTCATTACTGATATTAGTATTTTAATTCCAGATTTTTTAATTTTTTAAAATTTAATTAATTGAATTTAAATTTGCCAGCCGCCGTGGCTGGATTTGAACTCGCAACTCTGGATTTTCGTCCAGGCCTCTGGATTACTAGCCCAGTAACATAACCACTACGCTACCGTACCCTAATACTGAGGAGGACTGGGAGAAAATACAAGAAGACATCAATAAACTTGCAGAATGGGCGTGTAATTGGCAAATGAATTTCCATATACATTAAGTGCGAGGTGGTACATTTTGGGAGGAAGAATAAAGAGGCCACCTACTCCTTGGAAAATCAGAGTCTAAATGGGGTCGAGGAGCAGAGGGATCTGGTGGTCCAGATACGCAAATCACTAAAAGTAGCAACGCAGGTGAAGAAGGCCATAAAAAAGGCAAATCAAGCACTAGGGTTCATTTCTGGAGGAATAGAATTGAAAAGCAGAGAAGTTATGTTAAACATGTATCGAACCTTAGTTAGACCACACTTGGAGTATTGTGAACAGTCCTGGTCTCCATATTATGAAAAGGATGTGGAGGCATTGGAGAAGGTGCGAAAAAGATTTATTCGTCTGATACCAGAACTGAGAGGTTATACCTATCAGGAAAGATTGAACAAGCTGGGGCTCTTTCCTCTAGAAAAGAGAAGACTGAGGGATGACCTGATAGAGGTCTTTAAGATTATGGGAGGGTTTGAGGGTGTAGATTTAGAGAAAATGTTTCCACTTGCAGGGAGACCAGAACTTGGGGCCATAAATATAAGATAGTCGCCAATAAATCCATAAAGGAATTCAGGAGAAACATCTTTCCCCAGAGAGTGGTTAGAATGTGGAACTCGCTACCACAAGGAGTAGTTGAGGCGGCTAGTCTAGATACATTTAAGTGGAAACTAGATAAACACATGAGGGAGAAAGGAATAGAAGGATATGCTGATCGGGTTAGATGAAGAAGGGTGGGAGGAGGCTCGTGTGGAGCATAAACGCCGGCATGGACCTGTTGGGCCGAATGGCCTGTCTCTGTGCTGTACATTCTATGTAATGTAGGAAATGTGGCAACTAATTTACACACAGCAAGGTCCACAAACAGCAATGAGAGAAATAAACAGGTGATCTGTTCTCGATTTGATGTTGGTCGTTTTTCTTTTCCCAGAGGACATTGGACCAGTGGAACAGGTTGCCGGCTCGTGTGGTGAACACTGATTGGCTGTGTTGGTGGTTCCAGCTGTGGCTCAGTCAGTATCACATGTGTTTTTAATTCCGATGAGGTCACGGTTTCAAATCCTACTTCAGAGACTTGAAGTACATAATCTAGACTGACACTTAAGTGCTTTAATGAGAGAGTGTTGTGCTGTCTTTCAGGTCAGGTGTTTGTAAAAGATCACATGATGTTATTTTGGAGTTGCCCCAGTGTCCTGGCCAATATTCATCCCTCAACCAACATCACTAAAACAGATTATCTGGCCATTATCTCATTGCTGTTTGTGGGATCTTGCTGTGTGCAAATTGGCTGCCGCGTTTCCGACATTGTGACAATTACGACACTTCAAAATGACTTCATTGGCTGTAAAGCGCTTTGGGACGTCCTGAGGTTGTGAAAGGCGCCACATAAATGCAAGTTCTTTTCAAAAAATATATTTGCTCGAAGTCCTGTTTCTAGGACCAAGGGTGGAGATCACCTCGTCGAAGCGTTAGTTATCCTATAATATAAATCAGGGTCCATGTGATCTCCTGGACTAGTTTTGATCACCTCAAGGGGTCAGAGAGGAATTTTCCAGATTTTATTTCCCTAATTGTCCTACATTTATAATCTGTTTTTTTCACCTCTCCCAGGGGATTACACGGCTCTGGGTGGGTGGGGAGTATGTGTATCGAGATGCATAGGGCAGCACAAATTCATGGGACAGGCTAAATAGACCAGTTGGTCTTTTACTGTCTGTCACTTTCATTTGCTCGAGTGACTCCCAAACTCATTGCCTTCCCCATTAGGCCACTGGGGTCACAGCTACTACCACAGCCTTTGTGCAATTGGTCATTGCTCTACGCTCTCATAACATTCCACCTGTTCTTGTCGCCACTCACATTGTTTTTATCAATAAAAAAATCTGCCAATTCCACGCACTTCAGCAATAATTGGCAGCAGTTGTGAACACTTTTGATTTCCTAAAACAGTCCTGGCAAGTGTAGAAGAGAGTTCCGATCCCTGAATGGTGGGTTGACATCCGGTGGGGTACTCGTGTCTGATGGGAGCAGAGTAACGACCCCCCCCATTATATCTATCTGGTGGTCCTGGTAAGGAGTTGCGAGTCAGGGTAACAACTGTTCATGTTAGAATGGACTCTGACACGGGAAAAACCCAGAGCTGGATGGAAAGCAGTGCAAGAAATGGGTTTCCTCTTGTACTGTTAGGCATGGAAGAGGAGGAGAAGAAGAAGACAGTGTTCAGTAAAATGAGGAAATGAGGTAAAGGGACATGATTTGTCTGATAAATGCAGGTGACATTGTTCCCTGAGTATTGGGATGGCGCACAGCTCGGTAGAAGCATCGCATTGGTTTGTGCCACTGGAAAGCAAGTGACAGAGTGAGAAGGGTGCTGGACAGGAGCTCCCTGGATTGGTTGGTAAGTTAAAAGGAAAGCTCCCTGACTGTCACGGAATGCAGCAATGTTCAGAGAAGGTGTTTCAGCTTTTGTTTCAGTGCAAAAAACTGCTCCATCCCAGATGGAACTTGAACCCACAATCCCTGGCTTAGGAGGCTAGTGCCTTATTCATTAGGCCACTGGGGCTGAATGTAATAGGAGCTTGGTGCTTGCAACTTGCCCCTTTGTCCCTATCAATTCACTTCAAATTTGATGCCTTTTTATGGGCCATCCCTTTCTTTTCATCCACAATCACATTGTATCAGTTCCAAAGATCCCAGCAATGACGTGACAGGATCTGACTTGCTTTTGTGTGTCAGCAATTGGTACAGTTGAGTGTTGGGCAAAATGTTGACGGTTGGTGAAAAGCAAGTGGCTTTGTCGATGTTTCCTTGCTCGCCCTGGATATAAGTTCCGTCAATTTACAGGACATCTCCTGTGATTGAGCTCTTTGATCTCTCTGTAATTCAGCAATGAGGACAAAAAGCTGGCTTTCACACAATGTTGTTTATTTAACATCAAACTAACCCCACATGGAACTTGAATCCACAATCCCTGGTTTAGGAAGCCAGTATCTTATCCATTAGGCCACTGGGGCTAATGGATAAGATACTGGTTCTTGTGACCTGTCCCTTTGTCTCTATGGATTTACTTCCAAACTTGAGGCCTTTTTATTCACAATCACATTGTGTCAATTCCCAAGATCCCAGCAATAATGTGACAGGATCTGATTTGCTCTTGTGTGTCGACATCCCAGAGTATGAAAGGAAGTGGCCCTGGAAATAATGGATGCATTGGTGATCATCTTCCAAAATTCTATAGACTCTGGAACAGTTCCTCCAGATTGGAGGGTGGCAAATGTAATCCTACGATTTAAAAAAGGAGGGAGAGAAGAAACAGGGAATTACAGAGGTGGGGAAAATGCTCGAGTCTATTATAAAAGATGTGATAACAGAACACTTGGAAGGCATTAACGGGATTGGACCAAGTCAGCATGGGTTTATGAAAGGGAAATCATGCTTAACAAATCTACTGGAGTTTTTTGAGGATGTAACTAGTAGAATAGATAGGGGAGAACCAGTGGATGTGGTGTATTTGGATTTTCAGAAGACTTTTGATAAGGTCCCACACAAGAGGTTAGTGTGCAAAAGTAAAGCACATGGGATTGGGGGTAATATACTGGCATGGATTGAGAATTGTTTGACAGACAGGAAACAGAGAGTAGGAATAAACGGGTCTTTTTCCGGGTGGCAGGCAGTGACTAGTGGGGTACTGCAGGGATCAGTGCTTGCGCCCCAGTTATTCACAATATATATCAATGATTTGGATGAGGGAACTGGATGTAACATTTCCAAGTTTGCAGACGACACAAAGCTGGGGTGGAATGTGAGCTGTGAGGGGGATGCAAAGAGGCTCCAATGTGATTTAGACAAGTTGGGTGAGTGGGCAAGAACATGGCAGATGCATTATAACGTGGATAAATGTGAGGTTATCCACTTTGTTGTAAAAACAGAAAGGCAGATTATTATCTGAATGGTGATAGATTGGGAAAAGGGGAGGTGCAATGAGACCTGGGTGTCCTTGTACATTCAGGTGCAGCAAGCAGTTAGGAAGGCGAATGGTATGTTGGCCTTCATTGCAAGAGGATTTGAGTACAGGAGCAGAGATGTCTTACTGCAGTTGTACGGGGCCTTGGTGAGACCACATCTGGAGTATTGTGTGCAGTTTTGGTCTCCTTATCTGAAGAAGGATATCCTTGCCATGGAGGGAGTGCAACGAAGGTTTACCAGACTGTTTCCTGGGTTGGAAGGACTGATGTATGAGGAGAGATTGGGACGATTAGGCCTATATTCACTAAAGTTCAGAAGAATGAGAGGTGATCTCATCAAAACATATAAAATTCTAACTCCGTCCGAATATGGGTGAGATTCACTGGAATCGGTCCATATGGCTGAGCCTCCTCGGCACACTCAACTGAGTCAGGGTCAATTGTGGATTTTAGCCCCTCGATGGCTTTGGCTACAGGCCAGATGTAATTGTCAGCTGATTGGCTGCTGGAATCCTCATTCATGCCCTTGTCACCTCCAACTTTGACTATTCCAATGCTCTCCTGGCCAGCGTCCCATCTTCCACCCTCCGTAAACTTAAGCTCATCCAAAACTCTGCTGCCCATATCCTAACTCACACCAAGTCCCGTTCTCCCATCACCACTGTGCGCACTGACCTACATTGGTTCCCAGTCCGGCTCCTCCAATCCCTGCCTCTTTCACATCCCCGATTTTAATCACTCCACCGTTGGCGGCTGTGCCTTCAGCTGCCTGGGCCCCAAGCTCTGGAATTCCCTCCCTAAACCTCTCTGCCTCTCCACCTCTCTCTCCTCCTTTAAGACGCTCCTTAAAACCTACCACTTTGATCAAGCTTTTGATCACCTGTTCTAATATCTCCTTTTGTGGCTTGGTGTCAATTTTTGTCTAATTCCACTCCTGTGAAGCGCTTTGGGACATTTTACTACAGTAAGGATGCAATATAAATACAAGGTGTTTTTGTTGTTGATGTTGGAGCAGGTAATAACTCTGACGGTATCCAGCCTGCTGACCCACTGCCCAGTACATCCCAGACTCTGTTTCCCTTCACAGCAAGGGCTCTCCTCTCCACCACCTTTGTGTCACTGAAACTGATCATGTGTGGATGGGTTTATGGAAGAGTAGCACAGACAGAATGGCCAATACCTCAGACTGGGCAGAAATCCTGCTGGATCTCTTAGCAACTCCCTGGATAAGACAGGCAGCTCCTGGAAGGATGTATGTATTCCTTGCAGTTTTATGAAAAAGAACTGCCTGTCATAATTTCGGCTGTGCGTCTGGCAGAAAAAGATTGTCACCAGCGCACAGCACTTTGGATGAATTTCCATGTGCAGCACCTGAAGGTGGAAAGTTCCAAGCTGGGTGTGGCTGCACGTGAGTCTCAGAACCAGAGCAGAGACCCAGTGTCTCCGACTGAGTTTCCACTGAATCTTGGTGACAAATTCAGGGGGGAGGGATCAAAGTGAGAAACTGAAATCAAAAGATAGTGGTCACCTGTTGGTTTATGACCAATGCACTTCTCCCAATTGATTGTTGTGAAGGATGCAAATACAAATATACAACATCTTTGAAGGTGGCAGGACAAGTGGATAAGGCTGTTAAAAAAGCACAGGGGATCCTTGGCTTTATAAATAGAGGCATAGAGTTGAAAAGCAAGGAATTTATGGTCAATCTTTATAAATTACTGGTTAGGTCTCAGCTGGAGTATTGTGTTCAATTCTGGGCACCACACTTTAGGAAGGATGTCAAGGCCTTGGAGAGGGTGCAGAAGAGATTTATTGGAATGGTACCAGGGATGGGGGACTTCAGTTATGGGGAGAGACTGGAGAAGCTGGGATTGTTCTCCTTAGAACAGAGAAGTTTAAAGGGAGATTTAATCGAGGTGTTCAAAATGATGAAGGATTTTGATAGAGTGGATAGGGAGAAATTATTTCCACTGGCAGGAGGGTCGGTAACCAGAGGACACAGAGTTAAGATAATTGGCAAAATCTCCAGGGGGGAAATGAGGAGAAATTTTTTTACTCAGTGAGTTGTTCTGATCTGGAATGCACGGCCTGAAAGGGCGGTGGAAGCAGATTCAATAATTACTTTCGAAAGTGAATTGGATAAATACTTGAAACGGAGAAATTTTCTGGGCCACAAGGAATGAGCAGGGGAGTGGGACTAATTGGATAGCTCTTTCAAAGAGCCTGCACAGGCACGATGGGCTGAATGGCCTCCTCCTGCGCTGTATGATTCTATGACATGACAGAGTTCACCTGCTGGCACTCGCGCATCCTCCACAAGGCATTGGGATCCCTCACCGTGAGGAGTGCATCATCGGAGGCAGAGGAGTCTCTCACGGGCTCCTATCTGGGTTCTGGACCAGACAGGGAGCAGCAGCCTGGGACCCCCCCACCGCACCCCTCCTTTGGGCAGTGTGACGCAAGCATCAGGCACGGGGGATAAAACCATGCCTAACGCAAAGCCCGGAGACAGGGAAAGGGACCGTCCCCTTCACCACCACCGCTGCCCAACCCAGCCAAGGGGGGAAACCTATTTACATCCGCCAGGTCAAGCACATCCTGGGAGAGGTCAACCAGGGCCAAGGTAGGAACATCTTGACTTCAACACTTTTAAGTGTATAGACTCAAGCACCCTGGGTTCATAGTCTGAAAACCCTAAGTGCAGACATGTCAACACTTTAAGAGCACGAAGGACGATTTACCAAGGAAACAGACAAATCCTTAATTTCTCACTGAGGAACTCCCTGGGGTTTACCACTCAGTCTACGAGTGAATTTTTTAATATTCATTCATGGGATGTGGGCGTTGCTGGCGAGGCCGGCATTTATTGCCCATCCCTAATTGCCCTTGAGAAGGCGGTGGTGAGCCGCCTTCTTGAACCACTGCAGTCCGTTGGTGAAGGTTCTCCCACAGTGCTGTTAGGAAGGGAGTTCCAGGATTTTGACCCAGCAACGATGAAGGAACGGTGATATATTTCCAAGTCGGGATGGTGTGTGACTTGGAGGGAACATGCAGGAGGTGTTGTTCCCATGTGCCTGCTGCACTTGCCCTTCGAAGTGGTAGAGGTCGCGGACTTAGGAGGTGCTGTCGAAGTAGCCTTGGCGAGTTGCGGTAGTGCATCCTGTAGATGGTACATACTGAGGCCACGGTGCGCCAGTGGTGGAGGGAGTGAATGTTAAGGGTGGTGGATGGGGTGCTAATCAAGCGGGCTGCCTTGTCCTGGATGGGTGTTGAGCTTCTTGAGTGTTGTTGGAGCTGCACTCATCCAGGCAAGTGGTGAGTATTCCATCACAATCCCGTCTTGTGCCTTGTAGATGGTGGAAAGGCTTTGGGGAGTCAGGAGGTGAGTCACTCGCCACAGAATTCCCAGCCTCTGACCTGCTCTTGTAGCCACAGTATTTATGTGGCTGGTCCAGTTAAGTTTCTGGTCAGTGGTGACCCCCAGGATGTTGATGGTGGGGGATTTGGCAATGATAATGCCGTTGAATGTCAAGGGGAGGTGGTTAGACTCTCTCTTGTAGGAGATGGTCATTGCCTGGCACTTATCTGGCATGAATGTTACTTGCCACTTATCAACCCAAGCCTGGATATTGTTCAGGTCTTGCTGCATGCGGGCTCAGACTGCTTCATTATTTGAAGGGTTGCGAATGGAACTGAACACTCTGCAATCATCAGCGAACATCCCCAATTCTGACCTTATGATAGAGGGAAGGTCATTGATGAAGTAGCTGAAGATGCTGAGGCCTAGGACACTGCCCTGAGGAACTCCTGCAGCAATGTCCTGGGGCTGAGATGATTGGCCTCCAACAACCACTACCATCTTCCTTTGTGCTAGGTTTCACTCCAGCTACGAGAGAGTTTTCCCCCTGATTCCCATTGACTTCAATTTTACTAGGGCTCCTTGGTGCCACACTCGGTCAAATACTGCCTTGATGTCAAGGGCAGTCACTTTCACCTCACCTCAGGAATTCAGCTCTTTTGTCCATGTTTGGATCAAGGCTGTAATGAGGTCTGGAGCCGAGTGGTCCTGGCGGAACTCAAACTGAGCATTGGTGAGCAGGTGCCGCTTGATAGCACTGTCGACGACACCTTCCATCACTTTGCTGATGATTGAGAGTAGACTGATGGGGTGGTAATTGGCCGGATTGGATTTGTCCTGCTTTTTGTGGACAGGACATACCTGTGCAATTATTCTACATTGTCGGGTAGATGCCAGTGTTGTAGCTGTACTGGAACAGCTTGGCGAGAGGCGCAGCTAGTTCTGGAGCACAAGTCTTCAGTACTGCAGCCGGGATATTGTCTGGGCCCAGTAGCCTTTGCTGTGTCCTGTGCACTCAGTCGTTTGTTCATATCGCTTGGAGTGAACCGAATTGGCTGAAGACTGGCTTCTGTGATGGCGAGGATATCGGGAGGAAGCCTCGATGGATCATCCACTTCTGGCTGAAGATGGTTGCAAACGCTTCAAGCCTTGTCTTTTTTTACTCACGTGCTGGACTCCACCATCATTGAGGATGGGGATGTTTACAGAGCCTCCTCCTCCCGATAATTGTCCACCACCATTCACGACTGGATGTGGCAGGACTGCAGAGCTTTGATCTGATCCGTTGGTTGTGGAATCGCTTAGCTCTGTCTATGGCATGTTGCTTCTGCTGTTTAGCATGCATGTAGTCCTGAGTTGGAGCTTCACCAGGTTGGCACCTCATTTTTAGGTACACCTGGCGCTGCTCTTCTACACTCCTCGTTGAACCAGGGTTGATCTCCTGCCTTGTTAGTAATGGTCGAGTGAGGAATGTGCCGGATCATGAGGTTACAGATTGTGCTGGAATCCAATTCTGCTACTGCTGGATGCCCAGTTTTGAGCTGCGAGATCTGTTCTGAATCTATCCCATTCAGCACGGTGTAAGTGTCACACAACACGTTGGATGGTGGCCTCAGTGCGAAGACGGGACTTCATCTCCCCGAGGACTGTGCGGTGGTCACTCCTACCAATACTGTCGTGGACCGATTGATTGGTGAGGACGAGGTTAAGTAAGTTTTTTCCCCTCGTTTTGGTTCGCTCACCACCTGCCGCAGGCCCAGTGTGGCAGCTTTGCCCAACTGAGCCACCCTTGGTGATGGACATTGAAGTCCCTCCACCCAGAGTCCATTCTGTGCCCTGAGTGCTGCTCAATATGGAGGAGGACTGATTCATCAGCTGAGGGAGGGCGATAGGTGGTAATCACCACAGCAGGAGGTTCCCTTGCCCATGTTTGACCTGATGCCATTAGATTCGGAGTCAATCTTCTGGACTCCCAGGGCCACTCCCTCCTGATTGTATATCACTGCATGACTCCCTATGGTCGACTCTGTCCTGCCGGTGGAACAAGGCGTACCCAGGGATGGTGATGAAAGAGTCAGGGACGTTGCCTGAAAGGTATGATTCTGTGAGTGTGGCTATTGCTTGACCAGTTTGTGGGACAGCTCTCCCAATTTTGGCACAAGCCCCTTGCTCTTGCGTGAGGAGGAAATTTGCAGGGTCGACTGGGCTTGGTTTGCTTTTGTCGTGTCTCGGTACCTAGTCATCCTGTTCGTTTTTTTTCTTACTTCAACTCTTTTTTAAATGAGATTTTACAACTGAGTGGCTTGTTCCGCCATTTCAGAGGGCAATTAAGAATCAACCACATTGCTGTGGATCTGGAGTCACACATAGGCCAGACCAGGTACGGACTACAGGATTCCATGACTATCAGGTAGTTTCATGGCCACCTTCACTGATACTGGTATTTTAATTCCAGATTTTATTTAATTAATTGAATTTAAATTCCCCAGCTGCCGTGGTGGGATTTGAACTAATGACTCCGAGATTATTCGTCCAGGTCTCTGGATTATTGGTCCAGTAACACAACCACCATGCTACCGTACCCGTTAGTACAAGAATGATGTCAACATTTGCCCCACCGAACTGCCTTCCATCACCCAGTTCCTATTGAACATGAGTTCACCTTACCAACACCCAGTTGGGATGCCCACAAGTTACTGAGTGAATGAATTAACCCTATCTTGCCATATCGTCACAGAAGTCAGACAAGTCTTGCACTAACAATTGTTTATTAACTTCAAATCATGATTAGCAATAATCAAACATTGAGATGCAAATAATTAGTAGATCGGGTTATTAACAAAATGAATAGCAGGCACTTCAGTGATATTACAATAATTCAGCATTAACTGGGTCGCTGCTTATCAAATAGTCGTTGAGATCATTGCCTGAGATTGATATAAATTGGTGAAATTAATTTAGGACTAAACTCCTTAGTTAGCTGGCAAGTTAACAGCATTAGATAGCTAGTCTATTGGATAGATGATAGTGTGTGTGCTGGTGGTTAGCAATGTTTCCGGAACTTATATGAATTGCATTGATCAGCTGCTTGGTTAAACTGGTCGTCTTCACTTGGGACAATGGTATTGGCTTGTGGGATGTTGAGGTGATCAGCCTCCTTGTGTTGAGGTGTTCTCCGTTCCTCATGGATCCTCTGTCCTTTGGGCAAATCCACCTTACGCAGTGATAGCAGTATCCGGACTAGGTGGAGAGGGGAGAGGAGTGAGGGAGGTGAGAGAAGGTGAAAGTGGAGAACAGAAACTGAAGTTGAAAAGAGAGAGAGAGAGAGAGATGAATGGAAGGGAGAGAGTGAAACAGACGGCAAGGAGGTGAAAGATAGACACAGAAGCAGAGAGGAAGATACGCAAAGTGAGGGGGGAGAACGATGAAACTGGAGAAAAATGAGGCAAAGATGGAGGAGAGGGAGAGAGCAAGAAACAGAAATGGAGGAAGAGAGAAAAATGAATGTGAGGGAGGTGAGGGGGCGATGGAAGTGAAGGTGAGGCTCCAGCATTGAGGAGAGAGATATGAAAGGAGTGAGAGAGAAATAGAAGAAGATGAGAGAGCAATAATAAGTGGAGGAGGAGAAAGAGAAATAGAAGTGAAAAAGAAAGTGAGAAGCAGAATTGGAGGAGGAGAGAGAAAAACAGAAGTGAAGGAGGAGAAAATAAAAATGAGAATGGTGGAGAGAGAAACATAAGTGACGGAGGAAAAAGTGAGAAACAGAATGGGGCAGGAAAGAGAGAAAGTAAGAAATAGAATGTTGGAGGAGAAGAAAGTGGGAAATAGAAGTGGAAGAGGAAAAAGAGAAAGAGAAATGGGAGAGAAGAGAGAAACATAATGGTTGAGGAGAAGAAGGTGGGAACAGTTGTGGAGAAGATGGTGAGAAACAGAAGTGGAGAAGAGAGAGAAACAAAGCAGTGAAGCAGAGTGAGACTTTACTACACCCAGTATCCTCAGCTAGAGGAGGGAGAAAGACTGAGGGGGAGTTGGTGGGATGACATCACTTGCCAGAAATATCGACAGTCCTGCCTGACATGTCCCCGTGCCTGGATCGTGCATTGTCAGGGTAACATCCTGGTGGAGAGAGGAACATAGGAACAGGGGGAGGCCATTCAGCCCCTCAAGCCTACTCCGCCATTCAATTAGATCATGGCTGATCTGTATCTTATCTCCATCCCCTTAGTTCCCTAACCCTCAATACCCTCACCCAACAAAAATCGATCAATCTCAGTTTTGGAATTTTCAATTGACCCTCAGCCTGAACAGCTTTTTTGGGGGAGAGAGTTCCAGATTTCCATCACACTTTGTGTGAAGGCGGGATCAGCGATCGGGAGAGGGAGGGGGACAGAGATCGGGAGTGGGAGAGGGACAGCGATCGGGAGAGGGAGGGGGACAGCGATCGGGAGTGGGAGAGGGACAGCGATCGGGAGAGGGAGGGGGACTGAGAACCGGGGTGAGGGACGGGATCAGCGATCGGGAGACGATGCAGGACTGAGAACCGGGGTGGGGGGGGGGTCGAGTAGGGGAGCGGGCGGCAGTGGTTTTACTTTGGTGCCCACACGACCCCTCCTGCACCTCCTGGTTCCACATTCAGCGAAATATATTTAAAAATTGACCATTTTGATGGTGGCCCTTTAAGGACCCCTGGTGAGGCCGCACTTAGACCAGATTTTCCTGAATCCTGCCGGCGGGAACAGTACGAATGGGGGGGATGGTTAAGATGGGGAGAGTTCGGACTGTGTTTCCGACGTGTTCCCACACATCTTAACTTGGCTAAATTCAGGCACGGGAAGTTTGCCTGCCCCAGAGGAAAGAGAGGCGGGAGGGGGGGGCTGGTCGGCCCAGACCAAAATCTAACCCACAGTTTTCATGCCACAGCCTGAAAGCTTTGAGAATGACATAGAAATTACAACACAGAAACCGGGCGTTGGCCCCAACCAGTCGGTGCTGGTCTTGATCCCCCACACGAGCAGTATCCTAATCCCATGTGTCCGCCCTATCCCTTCGTTCCCCTTTCCATCAATCGCCTGTCTAACCTGTTCTTAAATGTTGACACCATCCCTGCTGCAATCATTGTCTCCAGTAGTGTATCCACCATAACCCACAGCCTCACAGCCCTCTGTGCAAAAACCTTTCTACTGCTCTCTGTCCTCAATCTCTTCCATTTAATCCTGTATCTAGATTCACCATTACCTCTTGCCTTAAACCTGCTATTCCATGAACTTTTTCGATAACCTTATCTACTTGAGGTGCTGCTTTTAATGTCTTGTGCAGTTGAAGCAGATATTGCTGGCATCTTTTGTATTGGGTTATTTTAAAAGCTGTTTTCCTGACCCAGGATGAAGTGATCAACCTGAAGTCTGTCCAAGAACTCGCCAAAGACCTGGGCTTTGAATGGACCATTGTGGCTTCCGAGCTGGGATTCACAAGGGCGGAGATTGGCCGTTTTCACACGGCCTCTGTTCAGAAAAAGGTGCAAGCAAAGAAAATGTTCGAGAGCTGGTATGTCGAAAGCTCATTTGCTAAAAATGAATAGTCTTAAGGAGTGGGATCTCACTAATGTTTCTGAGCCAGCATTTAATGCAATGACCCTCTCACCGTTCTGATATTGTCCGCAGCTCTCCAAACCGGCAGACAATGGGCCGTCTCCCAATGTACATGGTGACTGGGTGAGGTGCTGAGTGCGTAGTGGCAGGCATGGAGGAGAAATACTTGCATTTATATAGCACCTTTCATGGCCTCGGGACATCCCACAGTAGAAATACAGGGGCCTGTCAGTGCGAACTGCACAGTGTGAGCTGCTGAGAGTTTGGTATGTGTGGGAGTTTAAGGGTTAATCTCTTTAAATCTAGTGCCTATTGCTTTAACTTTTTAAGTTCAATTTTAAAGTTTACATTTTAAAGTTTCTGTCAGGCTTCAGCAGAGAGCTGCTGTAGCAAGTTAATTGTTTAGCTAGATTAAACTGGTACCTGAAGGTGGGGCAGGTCTGACTTCCCTGAGTCACAAACTGTAGAAATACAGGGGCCTGTCAGTGCGAACTGCACGGTGTGCGGACAACACAGTGTGAACTGCTGAGAGTTTGGTACGTGTGGGAGTTTAAAACAGTAGGGGAAGCACGTGCTGCTTTGCCTTGCTTTTCCGAACTTTTTCCCCAGAGCGGCAGTGGACCTGAAAGTAGAAGACTGAGATTGGGGAATAAAAGCAGCAGCAGACCTGCAACAAGAGACAACTACTGTGCGACGTCACAGGTGAGGCAGGAGAGTCCGAGAGGTGAGCAGAGTATAAAAGGGGAGACCTAGAGCGGGAAGAGAGTCTGAGAGTCTAAGGCAAGTCATGGCAGCAGAGCTCGCACCCGTGATATGCTCCTCCTGCACTATGTGGGAAGTCATGGACACTACCAGTGTCCCTGGCGACCATGTGTGCAGGAAGTGTGTCCAGCTGCAGCTACTGGCTAACCGTCTTTCGGAGCTGGAGCTGCGGGCGGATTCACTGTGGAGCATCCGCGATGCTGAGACAATCGTGGATAGCACGTTCAGTGAGGAGGTCACACCGCAGGTAAAGATTACGCAGGCAGAAAGGAAATGGGTGACCGCCAGGCAGAGTAAAAGCACTAGGCAGGTAGAGCAGGAGTCCCCTGGGGCCAGCTCCCTCTCAAACAGATATTCTGCTTTAGATACTGTTGGGGGAGATGACTTATCAGGGGAAAGCATCAAGAGCCAGGTTCGGGGCACCATGGGTGGCTCTGCTGCACAGGAGGGGAGGAATAAGAGTGGCAGAGCTATAGTGATAGGGGATTCAATTGTAAGGGGAACAGATAGGCGTTTCTGCGGCTGCAAACGTGACTCCAGGATGGTATGTTGCCTCCCTGGTGCTGGAGTCAAGGATGTCACGGAGCGGCTGCAGGGCATTCTGGAGGAGGAGGGTGAACAGCCAGTAGTCGTGGTCCATATCGGTACCAACGACATAGGTAAAAAAAGGGATGAGGTCCTGCAAGGTGAATTTAAGGAGTTAGGAGATAAATTAAAAAGCAGGACTTCAAAGGTAGTGATCTCAGGATTACTACCGGTGCCACATGCTAGTGAGTATAGGAACAGGAGAATAGACAGGATGAATGCGTGGCTGCAGGGATGGTGTAGGAGGGAGGAATTTCGATTCCTGGGACATTGGGACCGGTTCTGGGGAAGGTGGGACCTGTACAAGCGTGAACGGGTTACACCCGAGCAGGACCAGGACCAATGTCCTCGCGGGGGTGTTTGCTAGTGCTGTTGGGAAGGTTTAAACTAGAGTGGCAGGGGGATGGGAACCTGAGCGGGGAGTCAGAAGGGAGTAAAGTTGAGAGCAGCAAGAGAAGGGAAGACCCAGGGGAAATCTACAATACAAATAGTACAAACAGTTGTTCAAGAACAAGTGAAAGGGAAAAGCGTAGAGCAGCGGAAAGAAAGTGTACTTTAGGCACGACAGATAAAATAAAAACTAGAAGGCGTAAGGCGATTAACCCAGCATCAAAGCTGTGGCAGGGGGTTGGGAACCTGAGCAGGGAGACAGAGGAAAGCGTGTCAGGAAGGGACAGAAGGTATGGAGTAAAAGGTAAAGTGTTAACAAAGGTAAAAGCAGGAACTAAGTGTCACAAAACATATTTGAAAGTTCTTTATCTGAATGCACGTGGCATTCGTAACAAAATGGACGAGTTAACGGCACAAATAACTACGTATGGGTATGATCTTGTGGCCATTACAGAAACATGGTTGCAGGGTGACAACGACTGGGAATTAAATATGCCAGGGTATTTAACAATCAGGAAGAACAGGCAGGAAGGAAGGGGAGGTGGGGTGGCAATGTTAATAAGGGAAGGAATCACTGTAATACAGAGAAAAGATATTGGGACAAAGGATCAGGATAATGAAACAGTTTGGGTGGAGATAAGGAATAATAAGGGGAAAAAAACACTAGTGGCTGTAGTATATAGGCCTCCTAATAGTTGCAACTCTGCTGGGAGAAGTATTAATCAGGAAATAGTCGGGGCATGTAATAAGGGAACAGCTATAATTATGGGGGATTTTAACTATCATATTAACTGGACAAATCAAATTGGGCAGGGCAGCCTTGAGGAAGAGTTTATTGAGTGTATTAGGGATGGATTTCTTGAGCAGTATGAAACTGATCCTACTAGGGGGCAAGCTACCTTGGACCTGGTCCTGTGTAATGAGCCAGGATTAATTAATAATGTCCTAGTTAAGGATGATGTGGAGATGCCGGTGATGGACTGGGGTTGACAATTGTAAACAATTTTACAACACCAAGTTATAGTCCAGCAATTTTATTTTAAATTCACAAGCTTTCGGAGATTTTCTCCTTCCTCAGGCAAATGTTTCAAGAGCTCCTGAAACATTTCAAGGAGCTCTTGAAACATTTGCCTGAGGAAGGAGAAAATCTCCGAAAGCTTGTGAATTTAAAATAAAATTGCTGGACTATAACTTGGTGTTGTAAAATTGTTTACAACTAGTTAAGGATCCCCTTGAAATGAGTGACCATAACATGGTTACATTCCATATCCAATTAGAGGGTGAGAAGGTTGGTTCTCAAACAAGCATACTGAGCTTGAATAAAGGAGACTATGATGGTATGAGAGCGGAATTGATTAAAGTGGACTGGGAAAATAGTTTAAAGGGTAAGACAGTACATGAGCAGTGGTGTTCATTTAAGGAGTTATTTTACAACTTTCACAAAATATATATTCCACTGAGGAAAAAAGGGTGTAAAAGAAATGACAGCCATCCGTGGCTAAGTAAAGAAATTAAGGATAGCATCTGACTAAAAACAAGGACATATAAGGTAGCCAAACTTAGTGGGAGGATAGAAGATTGGGAAGTCTTCAAAAGACAGCAAAAAGTAACGAAAGGATTGATTAAGAAAGGGAAGATAGATTATGAAAATAAATTAGCAAAAAATATAAAAACAGATAGCAAGAGTTTCTACAGTTATATAAAAAGAAAAACGGTGGCTAAGGCAAACGTAGGTCCCTTAAAGGATGAGACCGGGAAATTAATGGTGGGAAACATGGAGATGGCAAAAATGCTGAACAAATATTTTGTTTCAGTCTTTACAGTAGAGGACACTAAGAATATCCCAACACTGGACAAACAGGGGGCTCTAGGGGGGGGAGGAGCTAAATACGATTAAAATCACTAAGGAATTGGTACTCAGTAAATTAATGGGACTCAAGGCGGATAAATCCCCTGGACCTGATGGCTTGCATCCTAGGGTCTTGAGGGAAGTGGCAGTAGAGATTGTGGATGCTTTGGTAATAATTTTCCAAAATTCTCTGGACTCGGCAAAGGTCCCGGCAGATTGGAAAACTGCTAATATAACACCCTTATTTAAAAATGGTAGTAGGCAGAAGGCTGGAAATTATAGACCAGTTAGCCTAACATCTGTGGTGGGTAAAATTTTGGAGTCTATTATTGAGGAGACAGTAGCGGAACATTTGGATAAACATAATTTAATAGGACAAAGTCAGCATGGCTTTACGAAGGGGAAGTCATGTCTGACAAATTTGCTTGAGTTCTTTGAGGACATAACGTACAGGGTGGATAAAGGGGAACCAGTGGACGTAGTGCATTTAGACTTCCAGAAGGCATTCGACAAGGTGCCACATAAAAGATTATTGCTCAAGATAAAGAATCACTGGATTGGGGGTAATATTTTGGCATGGGTGGAGGATTGGTTATCTAACAGGAAGCAGAGAGTTGGGATAAATGGTTCATTCTCGGACTGGCAACCAGTGGCCAGTGGTGTTCCGCAGGGGTCGGTGCTGGGTCCCCAACTCTTTACAATCTATATGAACGATTTGGAGGAGCGGACCGAGTGCAACATATCAAAGTTTGCAGATGATACAAAGATGGGAGGGAGAGTAGAGAGTGAGGAGGACATAAAAAACCTACAGGGGGATATAGACAGGCTGGGTGAGTGGGCGGAGATTTGGCAGATGCAATACAATATTGGAAAATGTGAGGTTATGCACTTTGGCAGGATAAATCGGAGAGCAAGTTATTATCTTAATGGCGAGAAACTGGAAAGTACTGCAGTACAAAGGGATCTGGGGGTCCGAGTGCAAGAAAATCAAAAGGTTAGTATGCAGGTGCAGCAGGTGATCAAGAAGGCCAACGGAATGTTGGCTTTTATTGCGAGGGGGATAGAATATAAAAACAGGGAGGTATTGCTGCAGTTATATAAGGTATTGGTGAGACCGCACCTGGAATACTGCATACAGTTTTGGTCTCCATACTTAAGAAAAGACATACTTGCTCTCGAGGCAGTACAAAGAAGGTTCACTCGGTTAATCCCGGGGATAAGGGGGCAGACATATGAGGAGAGGTTGAGTAGATTGGGACTCTACTCATTGGAGTTCAGAAGAATGAGAGGCGATCTTATTGAAACATATAAGATTGTGAAGGGGCTTGATCGGGTGGATGCGGTAAGGATGTTCCCAAGGATGGGTGAAACTAGAACTAGGGGGCATAATCTTAGAATAAGGGGCTGCTCTTTCAAAACTGAGATGAGGAGAAACTTCTTCACTCAGAGGGTAGTAGGTCTGTGGAATTTGCTGCCCCAGGAAGCTGTGGAAGCTATATCATTAAATAAATTTAAAACAGAAATAGACAGTTTCCTAGAAGTAAAGGGAATTAGGGGTTACGGGGAGCGGGCAGGAAATTGGACATGAATTTAGATTTGAGGTTAGGATCAGATCAGCCATGATCTTATTGAATGGCGGAGCAGGCTCGAAGGGCCGATTGGCCTACTCCTGCTCCTATTTCTTATGTTCTTATGTAGCACTTCAATGAAGTACGTTTCAAGTGTTGTCACTTCAAAATGAAGTTGTAACGACACCAAATAAGGGGGTAGAGTTAATACTGAGGAGGACTGGGAGAAAATACAAGAAGACATCAATAAACTTGCAGAATGGGCGTGTAATTGGCAAATGAATTTCCATATACATTAAGTGTGAGGTGGTACATTTTGGGAGGAAGAATAAAGAGGGCACCTACTCCTTTGAAAATCAGAGTCTAAATGGGGAAGAGGAGCAGAGGAATCTGGGGGTACAGATACACAAATCAGTAAAAGTAACAAAGCAGGTTACTAAGGCCATAAAATAGGCAAATCCAGCACTAGGGTTCATTTTGAGAGGGATAGAATTGAAAAGCAGAGAAGTTATGTTGAACTTGTATCGAACCTTAGTTAGACCACACTTTGAGTACTGAGAACAGTACTGGTCTCCATATTGTATAAAGGATATATTGAGAATAGACTGATGGGGCAGTAATTGGCCGGATTGGATTTGTCCTGCTTTTTGTGGACAGGACATACCTGGGCAATTTTCCACATTGTCAGGTAGATGCCAGTGATGCAGCTAATTACATTCGATGTAATTCTATGTAATGTAGGAAATGTGGCAGCTAATTTACACACAGCAAGATCCCACAAACAGCAATGAGAGAAATAAACAGGTGATCTGTTTTTTTTGGGATTTTGGTTGAGGGAAAAATATTGTCCCGGACATCGGGGAGAACTCCCCTGCTCTTCTTAGAAATAGTTCCATGGGATCTTTTACATCCACCTGAGAGGGCCTCAGTTTAACGTCTCATCCAAAAGACGGCACCTCCGACAATGCAGCACTCCCTCAACACTGCACTGGAGTGTCAGCCTGAAGTGGGACTTGAACCCACAACCTTCTGACTGAAACTTTGAGCCAAGGCTGATACAGAAAAGTTGGTCTGATCGGTGCTCCGAGAGACTTGCGCATATAATCTAGGCTGACACTTTACTACAGTACTGAGGGAGAGCTGTGCTGTATTTCAGGTCAGGTGTTTTTGAAAAATGACATGATATTATTTTGGAGTTCTCCCCGGTGTCCTGGCCAATGTTCAACCCTCAACAAACATCACTAAAATAGATTATTGGGTCGTTATCTCATTGCTGTTTGTGGGATCTTGCTGTGCGCAAATTGGCTGCTGCGTTTCCTACATTACAACAGTGACTACACTTCAAAATTACTTCATTGGCTGTAACGCGCTTTGAGACGTCCTGAGGTCATGAAAGGTGCGCTATAAATGCAAGTTCTTTTAAAAAGACGTTTCTTCAAAGTCCTGTTTCTCGGACCACGGCGGAGATTACTTTGTAGAAGAGTTAGTTATCCTGTAATATAAATCAGTGCCTATGTGATCTCCTGGACTAGTTTTGATCACCTAAAGGGGTCAGAGAGGAATTTTTGGATTTTATTTCCGAAATTGTCCTCCATTTTAAATCTTTTTTTTCACCTCTCCCAGGGGATTACATTGCTCTGGGTGGGTGGGGAGTATCTGTATCGAGATGCATAGGGCAGCACAAATTCATGGGACAGGCTAAATAGACCAGTTGGTCTTTTCCTGTCTGTCACTTTCATTTGCTCGAGTGATTCCCAAACTCATTGCCTTCCCCATTAGGCCACTGGGGTCACAGCTACTACCACAGCCTTTGTGCAATTGGTCATTGCTCTACGCTCTCATAACATTCTACCTGTTCTTGTCGCCACTCACTTGGTTTTTATCAATAAATATATCTGCCAATTCCACACACTTCAGCAATGATTGGTAGCAGTTGTGAACACTTTTGATTTCCTAAAACAGTCCTGGCAAGTGTAGACGAGAGTTCCGGTCCCTGAATGGTGGGTTGACATCCGGTGGGGTACTCGTGTCTGATGGGAGCAGAGTAACGACCCCCCCCCATTATATCTATATGGTGGTCCTGGTAAGGAGTTGTGAGTCAGGGTAAGAACTGTTCATGTCAGAGGGGACTCTGACACTGAAAAAACCCAGAGCATGACCTGCTGGATGGAAAGCGGTGCAAGAAATGGGTTTCCTCTTGTACTGTTAGGCATGGAAGAGGAGGAGAAGAAGAAGACAGTGTTCAGTAAAATGAGGAAAGGAGGTAAAGGGACATTATTTGCCTGGAAAATGCAGGTGACATTGTTCCCTGAGTATTGGGATGGCGCACAGCTTGGTAGAAGCATCGCATTGGTTTGTTCCACTGGAAAGCAAGTGACAGAGTGAGAAGGGTGCTGGACAGGAACTCCCTGGATTGGTTGGTAAGTTAAAAGGAAATCTCCCTGACTGTCATGGAATGGAGCAATGTTCAGAGAAGGTGCTTTGGCTTTTGTTTCAGAGCAAAAATCTACTTCACCCCAGATGGGACTTGAACCCACAATCCCTGGCTTAGGAGGCCAGTGCCTTATCCATTAGGCCACTGGGGCTGCACAGTATTGATGTTTGGTGCTTGTGACCTGCTCCTTTGTCTCTATGGATTCACTTCCAAACTTGAGGCCATTTTATTCACAATCACATTGTGTCAATTCCAAAGATCCCAGCAATGATGTGACAGGATCTGATTTGCTCTTGTGTGTTGGACATTGGAGTATTTTGAATTGGAGCAATGTGATTTGCCCCATGGCTCTCGGACTAAATATGACGATTAGTGAAGAGGAGGGCCCCACGATTACAAATCGTCCAATCAAATTAAAATGTCTACAACTAAAAATAAAATTAACCAATGATCTGGTTCCTTTCGTTAGTGACACAGTTGCTGTCCTGTGTCGCCCACGAAGGCTTCAAGTGTATTGGTGGAGCCCACGCGATCCCTCTCCAAGGTCACCCGGGTGTGTTGAAGGCCGTGGAACAGAGGCCAGCAGTCAGAACAATCCTCCATGTGGATGCTTCCAGTGGATGGTGGTTTTAGCCTGGCCCAGGAACATCCCCACCAGGGGTTCATCTGATCCGCTCACCCCCCGCCTCTCTCCCCCACCCTGTGCACTGGGTGCCCGAAGACAAGGACTTCAAGGTAACCAAAACTTGAGGTGCGGCCCCTTTAAATAGTGAAACAGGGGTTGCAACCTCCGGTACTATAAATAAAGATAATGTATATCTTCATCCAACCCACAAAATGGACAAGTGGCCGGGTATCTGTGAAATGGCCGAGGAGAATGTTCATGCAACCCTCTCCACCCCAGATCTCCAATGGTGCAGAGGAGGAACCCCAAATACAGGGCTTTCCTGAGGGGACACTCGCCTCTGCCGGCCAGCAGGATATTACCCGAGGGCATGTCGGGACGGAAGGCGAGGGAGAGTATGCAGCAGTGTCCTGTTCAGGAAATCCCTCCACTCAGAGCAGAATGGGCCCAAGGGAATCTCCGAGAGATGCCTCAATTTGGGAGACCGTGTTTCCCGAGGGAGGCTTCGGTGCCTCGCGCCGATGAGCAGCTCCGTCTGAATATGGGTGAGATTCACCGGAACCGCTCCATATGGCTGAGCCTCCTCGACACACTCAACTGAGTCAGGGTCAATTGTGGATTTTAGCCCCTGGATGGCTTTGGCTACAGGCCAATTGTAATTGTCAGCTCATCGGCTGCTGGAATCCTCATCCATGGCCTCGTCACCTCCAATATTAACTTGTCAGAATTCAGGAACGGGAGGTTGCCTGCCCCTGAGGAACGAGAGGCGGGAGTTGGGGGGCTAATTTAAATGACCATTTTAACGGTGGGCCTGATTAAGGCTCGCACACTTGAACCTGCGAATTAAAGCTGGTGTCAGGGAAAATCCTGGCCATAGGAAGTCCGGGTAAGGCCCGTTTATTTTTACTTTTTATGGTTCCTTGTGAGGGCAGGGGAGGAGATGGGGAGATTGAAGTGGGGGGCGACAGGGAGAGGGAGAGGAAGTGATGAGGAGGGGGGCGATGAGGAGAGTGATCAAGGGAGAGGGCGAGGGGGCTAGTGACTGAGAGATGGAGAGGAGGGAGGGGGCGAAGTGGGGGAGTGACGGAGTGAGGCGGGGGCGGGAGGGAGAGGGAGTGAGATGGATTGGGGGGAGTGATCGAGGGAAGGAGGGAGAGTAAAATGGAGCTCGTGCCTTGGATGCTGATGAGGCCTGGGGTCCAATTTCCATCGATCTTCGGGCCTCTCGGTTCGGGCCTGTCCTGGTCGGCCCAGACCATAACCGAACCCACAGTTTTCATGCCACAGCATGAAAGCTGTGAGAATGACATCGAAATTACAACACAGAAACTGGGCGTTGGCCCCAACCAGTCGGTGCTGGTCTTGATCCCCCACACGAGCAGTATCCTAATCCCATGTGTCCGCCCTATCCCTTCGTTCCCCTTTCCATCAATCACCTGTCTAACCTGTTCTTAAATGTTGACACCATCCCTGCTGCAATCACTGTCTCCAGTAGTGTATCCACCATAACCCACAGCCTCACAGCCCTCTGTGCAAAAACCTTTCTGCTGCTCTCTGTCCTAAATCTCTTCCATTTAATCCTGTATCTAGATTCACCATTACCTCTTGCCTTAAACCCGCTATTCCATGAACTTTTTCGATAACCTTATCTACTTGCGGTGCTGCTTTTAATGTCTTGTGCAGTTGAAGCAGATATTGCTGGTACCTTTTGTATTTGGTTATTTTAAAAGCTGTTTTCCTGACCCAGGATGCAGTGATCAACCTGAAGTCTGTCCAAGAACTCGCCAAAGACCTGGGCTTTGAATGGACCATTGTGGCTTCCGAGCTGGGATTCACAAGGGCGGAGATCGGCCGTTTTCACATGGCCTCTGTTCAGAAAAAGGTGCAAGCAAAGAAAATGTTAGAGAGCTGGTATGTCGAAAGCTCCATCACTAAAAATGAATCGTCTTCAGGAGTGGGATCTCACTAATGTTTCTGAGCTAGCATTTAATGCAATGACCCTCTCACCGTTCTGATATTGTACGCAGCTCTCCAAACCGGCAGACAATGGGCCGTCTCCCAATGTACATGGTGACTGGGTGAGGTGCTGAGTGCGTAGTGACAGGCATGGAGGAGAAACACTTGCATTTATATAGCACCTTTCATGGCCTCGGGACATCCCACAGCACTTCAATGAAGTACGTTTCAAGTGTAGTCACTTCAAAGTGAAGTTGTAACGACACCAAATAAGGGGGTAGAGTTAATACTGAGGAGGACTGGGAGAAAATACAAGAAGACATCAATAAACTTGCAGAATGGGCTTGTAATTGGCAAATGAATTTCCATATACATTAAGTGTGAGGTGGTACATTTTGGGAGGAAGAATAAAGAGGCCACCTACTCCTTGGAAAATCAGAGTCTAAATGGGGTCGAGGAGCAGAGGGATCTGGGGGTCCAGATACACAAATCAGTAAAAGTAGCAACGCAGGTTAATAAGGCCATAAAAAAGGCAAATCAAGCACTAGGGTTCATTTCTAGAGGGATAGAATTGAAAAGCAGAGAAATTATGTTGAACTTGTATTGAACCTTAGTTAGACCACACTTGGAGTACTGAGAACAGTCCTGGTCTCCATATTATACAAAGGATATATTGAGAATAGACTGATGGGGCAGTAATTGGCCGGATTGGATTTGTCCTGCTTTTTGTGGACAGGACATACCTGGGCAATTTTCCACATTGTCAGGTAGATGCCAGTGATGTAGCTAATTACATTCGATGTAATTCTATGTAATGTAGGAAATGTGGCAGCTAATTTACACACAGCAAGATCCCACAAACAGCAATGAGAGAAATAAACAGGTGATCTGTTTTTTCGGGATTTTGGTTGAGGGATAAATATTGTCCCGGACACTGGGGAGAACTCCCCTGCTCTTCTTAGAAATAGTTCCATGGGTTCTTTTACATCCACCTGAGAGGGCAGACGGGCCATCAGTTTAACGTCTCATGCAAAAGACGGCACCTCCGACAATGCAGCACTCCCCCAGCATTGCACTGGAGTGTCAGCCTGAAGTGGGACTTGAACCCACAACCTTCTGACTGAAACTTTGAGCCAAGGCTGATACATAAAAGTTTACCTGATCGGTGTTCCCAGAGACTTGAGCATATAATCTGGGCTGACACTTTAGTGCAGTACTGAGGGAGAGCTGTGCTGTATTTCAGGTCAGGTGTTCTTGAAAAATGACATGATATTATTTTGGAGTTCTCCCCGGTGTCCTGGCCAATATTCAACCTTCAACCAACATCACTAAAATAGATTATCGGGTCATTATCTAATTGTTGCTTGTGGGATCTTGCTGTGCAAATTGGATGCTGCATTTCCTACATGACAACAGTGACTACACTTCAAAATTACTTCATTGGCTGTAAAGCGTTTTGGGACGTCCTGAGGTCATGAAAGGTGCTATATAAATGCAAGTTCTTTTAAAAGACGTTTCCTCAAAGTCCTGTTTCTCGGAACAAGGTGGAGATTAATTTGTAGAAGAGTTAGTTATCCTATAATATAAATCAGGGTCTATGTGATCTCCTGGACTAGTTTTGATCACCTAAAGGGGTCAGAGAGGAATTTTCCAGATTTTATTTGCCAAATTGTCCGACATTTATAATCTGTTTTTTCACCTCTCCCAGGGGATTACACGGCTCTGTGGGGAGTATCTGCATCGAGATGCATAGGGCAGCACAACTTTATGGGACAGGCAAGATAGACCAGTTGGTCTTTTCCTGTCTGTCACTTTCATTTGCTCGAGTGACTCCCAAACTCATTGCCTTCCCCATTAGGCCACTGGGGTCACAGCTACTACCACAGCCTTTGTGCAATTGGTCATTGCTCTACGCTCTCATAACATTCTACCTGTTCTTGTCGCCACTCACTTTGTTTTTATCAATAAATATATCTGACAATTCCACACACTTCAGCAATGATTGGTAGCAGTTGAGAAAACTTTTGTTTTCCTAAAACAGTCCTAGCATGAGTAGACGAGAGTTCTGGTCCCTGAATGGTGGGTTGACATCCGGTGGGGTACTCGTGTCTGATGGGAGCAGAGTAACGACCCCCCCCATCATATCTATCTGGTGGTCCTGGTAAGGAGTTGCGAGTCAGGGTAACAACTGTTCATGTTAGAATGGACTCTGACACGGGAAAAACCCAGAGCATGACCTGCTGGATGGAAAGCAGTGCAAGAAATGGGTTTCCTCTTGTACTGTTAGGCATGGAAGAGGAGGAGAAGAAGAAGACAGTGTTCAGTAAAATGAGGAAAGGAGGTAAAGGGACATTATTTGCCTGGAAAGTGCAGGTGACATTGTTCCCTGAGTGTTGGGATGGCGCACAGCTTGGTAGAAGCATCGCATTGGTTTGTGCCACTGGAAAGCAAGTGACAGAGTGAGAAGGGTGCTGGACAGGAACTCCCTGGATTGGTTGGTAAGTTAAAAGGAAAGCTCCCTGAGTGTCATGGAATGCAGCAATGTTCAGAGAAGGTGTTTTGGCTTTTGCTTCACAGTCAAAAATTACTTCACCCCAGATGGGACTTGAACCCACAATCCCTGGCTTAGGAGGCCAGTGCCTTATCCATTAGGCCACTGGGGCTGTTTGTAATAGATGCTTGGTGCTTGCAATTGCCCCTTTGTCTCTATCAATTCACTTCAAATTTGATGCCTTTTCATGGGCCATCCCGTTCTTTTCACACACAATCACATTGTATCAGTTCCAAAGATCCCAGCAATGACGTGACAGGATCTGACTTGCTTTTGTGTGTCAGCAATTGGTGCAGTTGAGTGTTGGGCAAAATGTTGATTTTGAGTGACTTTGTCGATGTTTCCTTGCCCCTCCTGGGTATAAGTTCCATCAATTTACAGGACACCTCCTGTGATGGAGCTCTTGAAATTTTATTAATGAGCATGAAGAGCTGTTTTTCACAGAATGCAGTTAGTTTAAAATCAACCACACCCCAGATGGGACTTGAACCCACAATCCCTGGCTTAGGAGGCCAGTGCCTTATCCATTAGGCCACTGGGGCTGCACTCTATTGGTGTTTGGTTCTTGTGACCTGCCTCTTTGTCTCTATGGATTCACTTCCAAACTTGAGGCCTTTTTATTCACAATCACATTGGGCTCGATGTTACCAGGGCTGCGGGTTCGTGGCGGGGGGGATATCGGGCGCGTGGGTAACGCGCCCGGTGAAATCAGTCAGGTCCCCGCGCAATCGCAGCCCAATTGGATCCACTGACCTGGTCTTCTGGGTTTCCCACTGCTGATCTGTGCGTCGGGCGGGCTGCGCATGCGCAGTAAGATCTGTCAGCTGGAGGAGCTCTATTTTAAGGGGCAGTCCTCCACTGACAGATGCTGCAACAAACAGAAAAAATCACAGCATGGAGCAGCCCAGGGGGAAGGCTGCTTCCAGTTTAATGATGCCTCACTCCAGGTATCAATACATGGGGTGAGGAGGAGGGGGAGGACAGAGATCTTCCCCCAGGCAGGCAGGAGGAAGCGGCCTGCCTCTGCCACCAGGAAGGCCTGGCTCGAGGTGGCAGAGGAGGTCACCAGCACCACCAACATATCGCCCACCTGCATACAGTGCAGAAGGCGCTCCAATGACCTAAGTAGGTCAGCCAAAGTGAGTACACTTACTCTTTCCCCTACACTCCGTCTGCCACATCACCGCCCCCACCCCACATCTCCTTCTGCACTGCCAACACTGCTCTGTCACATCACCCCTCACACCCACTCAAACCTCATCCTCATCGTACCTGCACCTACTCACCTCGCCAGTACTCATCCCGCCACTACCACTCAACCCAATCCTCATACAATCTCATGGCTCTATCTCATACTCACCCTCTCATGCATCTCTTTCACGGTCAGCCTCACTCAACCTGCCACTACCTGTGCTGCAGCCACAGGGCATGCATCACATATGTGCAGTAGGCAGCTTAAGGCAAACGTGTCGTGAGCATGAAGGGGATGCACAAGGGTGTTTGAGGGTTTGTCATGGTTGTTACTTATATTGAATTTCTGACCAACTCACATTACATATTATATTGGCACCACTACTGCCATGTCTTCGCGAATCTTGTCTGGTCTGTGCAATAATGCCCTTTCCTGAGGATCATGATGAAGACCCACAACTGATGCCACCCATTGTGTCACTGCAGAGTGCGTGTAGGTGTATTTGCAGGGCTCTTTTGTGCAGACGGCTGAGAGACGTCGGCGATGTCCCCGGTTGCACCCTGGAAGGATGCGGAGGAGAGGTTGTTGAGGGCAGTAGTGACTTTGACAGCGACAGGTAAGAAGATGGTGCTCGGGCCAGCCAGGAGTAGCTTGGCATGAAGGAGGCTGCAGATGTCCATGACTACATGTTGAGTGACTCTGAGCCTCCGTGTGCACTGCTGCTCAGAGAGGTCCAGGAAGCTGAGCCTCGGCCTGTGGACCCTGTGTTGAGGGTAGTGCCCTCTGCGACACATCTCTCTCTGCGGTAGCCCTCCCTCCTGCTGTGCAGGTGGATGTGTCACAGCACTCTGTTGTGGAGCTCCATGTGTCAGAGGTGGACGGCGTGGATGGCGAGGCTGGTGAGGCTGGCGATGCTGTTCGCCCTCCGAGGAGGTCCTTACTGCAGCTACGGCGGCCCCCATCCGGAAGATGTACATCTGGGGGGGTCCGCAAGGTAGGTACATGTGACTGGACCCCGGGGTAAGCGTGCAAGTTGGTGACTTTGATTGTCAGGAGGAGGGTGGTGGAGGCCAAACTTTGTCCCAAGTGACAAAGTGGCCTCCTGCAATGGGTGAGGGTCTCACCCCCCCACCTGTCAAATGGACCTTTGCAGCTGCCACAGGCTGATGGCTGCAACAGGTCCATTTCAACTTGGAGTGTTTTCCCCATTGTGGGAAACAGTCCCAGTTTGCTCTAAAATCCCAACCCTCCTCACATAATCCCTTAATCAGGTCAGTTAATGACCTGAACAAGCGAAATAAATGTCTTCAAGTGGAATCCCGCTGGCTTTAATTGCCTGCGGGATTCCCACCAGCGGGGGCTGCGCGCGCACGCCGGCGCGTCAGCAGGGACCCTGGAAGTGCGCTGGTTCCAGGTGGGCTCCGGTCCCACTCCGGGATTTCCCAATTTTCGGGGCCCCCCCGCCAGGAACGCACCCGATAGCGGGTGCTAAAATGATGCCCATTGAGTCAATTCCAAAGATCCCAGCAATGATGTGACAGGATCTGATTTGCTCTTGTGTGTTGGACATTGGAGTATTTTGAATTGGAGCAATGTGATTTGCCCCATGGCTCTCGGACTAAATATGACGATTAGTGAAGAGGAGGGCCCCACTATTACAAATCGTCCAATCAAACGAAAATGTCTACAACTAAAAATAAATTAACCAATGATCTGGTTCCTTTCGTTAGTGACACAGTTGCTGTCCTGCGTCGCCCACGAAGGCTTCAAGTGTATTGGTGGAGCCCACGCGATCCCTCTCCAAGGTCACCCGGGTGTGTTGAAGGCCGTGGAACAGCGGCCAGCAGTCAGAACAATCCTCCATGTGGATGCTTCCAGTGGATGGTGGTTTTAGCCTGGCCCAGGAACATCCCCACCAGGGGTTCATCTGATCCGCTCACCCCCCGCCTCTCTCCCCCACCCTGTGCACTGGTTGCCCGAAGACAAGGACTTCAAGGTAACTAAAACTTGAGGTGCGGCCCCTTTAAATAGTGAAACAGGGGTTGCAGCCTCCGGTACTGTAAATAAAGATAATGTATATCTTCATCCAACCCACAAAATGGACAAGTGGCCGGGTATCTGTGAAATGGCCGAGGAGAATGTTCATGCAACCCTCTCCACCCCAGGTCTCCAATGGAGCAGAGGAGGAACCCCAAATACAGGGCTTTCCTGAGGGGACACTCGCCTCTGCCGCTGAGCAGGATATTACCCGAGGGCATGTCGGGACGGAAGGCGAGGGAGAGTATGCAGCAGTGACCTGTTCAGGAAATCACTCAGAGCAGAATGGGCCCAAGGGAATCTCCGAGAGATGCCTCAATTTGGGAGGCCGAGTTTCCCGAGGGAGACTCCGGTGCCTCGGACCAATGAGCAGCTCCATCCGAATATGGGTGAAATTCACCGGAATCGCTCCATATGGCTGAGCCTCCTCGACACACTCAACTGAGTCAGGGTCAATTGTGATTTTAGCCCCTGGATGGCTTTGGCTACAGGCCAGATGTAATTGTCAGCTCATCGGCTGCTGGAATCCTCATCCATGACCTTGTCACCTCCAATCTTGACTATTCCAATGCTCCCCTGGCCGGCCTCCCATCTTCCACCCTCCGTAAACTGAAGCTCATCCTAAACTCTGCTGCCCGTATCCTAACTCACACCAAGTCCCGTTCTCCCATCACCCTGTGCTCGCTGACCTACATTGGCTCCCGGTCCAGCAACACCTCGATTTTAAAATTCTCATCCTTGTGTGCAAATCCCTCCATGACCTCGCCCCTCCCTATCTCTGTTACCTGTAACCTCCTACCACCCTCTGAGATCTCTGTGCTCCTCCAATCCCTGCCTCTTTCACATCCCCGATTTTAATCACTCCACCGTTGGCGGCTGTGCCTTCAGCTGCCTCAGACCCAAGCTCTGGAATTCCCTCCCTAAACCTCTCTGCCTCTCCACCTCTCTCTCCTCCTTTAAGAAGCTCCTTAAAACCTACCACTTTGATCAAGCTTTTGATCACCTGTTCTAATATCTCCTTTTGTGGCTCGGTGTCAATTTTTGTCTAATTCCACTCCTGTGAAGAGCTTTGGGACATTTTACTACAGTAAGGATGCGATCTAAATACAAGGTGTTTTTGTTGTTGATGTTGGAGCAGGTAATAACTCTGACGGTATCCAGCCTGCTGACCCACTGCCCAGTACATCCCAGACTCTGTTTACCTTCACAGCAAGGGCTCTCCTCTCCACCACCTTTGTGTCACTGAAACTGATCACGTGTAGATGGGTTTATGGAAGAGTAGCTCAGACAGAATGGCCAATACCTCAGACTGGGCAGAAATCCTGCTGGATCTCTTAGCAACTCCCTGGATAAAACAGGCAGCTCCTGGAAGGACGTACGTATTCCTTGCAGTTTTATGAAAAAGAGCTGCCTGTCATAATTTAGGCTGTGCGTCTGGCAGAAAAAGATTGTCACCAGCGCACAGCACTTTGGATGAACTTCCATGTGCAGTACCTGAAGGTGGAAAGTTCCAAGCTGGGTGTGGCTGCACGTGAGTCTCAGAACCAGAGCAGAGACCCAGTGTCTCCGACTGAGTTTCCACTGAATCTTGGTGACAAATTCAGGGGGGAGGGATCAAAGTGAGAAACTGGAATCAAAAGATAGTGGTCACCTGTTGGTGGGAACATGTCACTGACCCACTCTGCCCGTCACACGGGGAGACCGAAACCATGGAGGCAAAACTAATCGCTTGGGAAAAATCTTATTTTTTAAAACTTTAATAAATGATTTAGTGGAATTCAATACAATTACAAGGCATGCCAAACTGGTTACCAGGGCAATATGGGTCAGAGGTCAGAGGGCAGACAGCACGAAATGATCGAATCCAAATGTCACAGATTGCTGTGTAAATCGCTGATCAGAAATCAAAGTCAGTCCCTGAACGTGTTCTTTCCGATGAAAGCTCGTTATTCTCTAAACCAGATCAATAATTTTACTACACACCAGACCCAAGTGTTCACACTATATTCACTCATTTTGAGATCACACCTTCATGACGATGAACGGGAGCTTGTCTCCTCCACCTGAGCCCAGATTTTCTGATCACGTGATTTGAAACACTGGGTTATTCCCGCTGTTAACCTCGGTTCTGCCTCTCAGTACAGAGCTTGCTCTATGGGTGCTTACACACACATGGACAGCTACTCTCCCAATTTCAAATGAATTGATAGTCCATGAGGGGTAGGACTGCCTCCTCTCCGACATGGACTCCCGTTCCTGTCAGCACTAAAGAATGTGAAAGTGACATTCTTTTTGGCTTATTTTAAACATTGGTGCCCCTTAATCAGCTTGAGTGATGATTTAATCATTCAGTGCTGTAAGGGGTTTCTTTTTCTACTGTTTCTCGGGCTTATAATAGGTCAGCCAGTTATGTTTTTCCTGAGCTGCCCTGCCCGCAGTGCGGTTGCGAATCGCTTACCCCTTCCTGATTCTGAGCTGAGGACTTATCGAGTGGTAACAAAGACAGACAAACAGACCAGTGGATTGGTACAAGGAAAACCAATGTTTATTAATTAGAAAACTAAAACTACAAGGTAAACAGTATAATACAGAAGATAAAGAAATCGCTATGGATGTAATACAGTCTTCCACTTATCGGGTTGAAAGAAACAGACACATCGAGGGAAAATTCTAAAATCACAAGTTTAGCAATATCCCTTAACCCCCAACCTTACACTTATGCTAGGTTGTCTTGTGGCAGCCAGAAAATTAACGCTCACCGGTGAAAACAGATGAAAAGGCCTGGCCCCTGTGCCTGCTGCTGCCGTCGACATGTGGTTGCGAGGTTTACTGGATGCCTTCCTTCTTAGTTGCTAGCAGACAGACAGGATAGGGCCAAGAGGCGAAGAGAACAGCTCCCTGCTCGAAATATACTGGGCAGCTTCAGTTATACCCTCTTGGTAGCAGGTTTTTTCATACCTTATCAGCTTGCTTCATTGTTTGATTTAAGCACGAAACGTAAGACAAAGGACCCCATCTCTGGCCCATTTACATTATGGCCGTTTCCTGTGTCGATCTGTTCGCTAACTGCTTTACCATTGTTCCGAATGTACCTTGATGGTTCACCTTTTGTCCTGCGATCACTTCCTGCTCGAATTTTGATGTGTTGGCCGGCCATGTTGATAGCTTGCCTCAGGGCTAGGATGCAACTGCATTGTTTAAAGAAACCTGTCTGAGACACGAAGCCTGCCAAGTTGTTGAGAATGCAATTTCAAATCTGCCGGTCCTCGGCCATGTGTCTGACTGCAGCCATTTTGAGAGACCTTGGATTTTTTAAAACAGTCACACCAGGGTTTCTTGAATAACTCCAATAAATCTTTGGGGTGGGGGGAACATGTGAAATTTTGCGAATCCCTTCAGTGCTGATCAAGTATTGCTGGGTTTAATTCGATGGGGACTGAAGGTGTGGAGCTCGTGTTGTACAGCTCCCGGACACAGACATATGTCAATTTAAGTGTCCTCCGATTTTCCAATATCTTTGTTAAAGATGGGAGCAGTGAAAAGAAGGAACTTCCATTGATATGATGCCTTTTACAACCTCAGGACGTCCCAAAGCGATTCACAACTAATGAAGTACTTTTGAGGTGTCGACTGCGGGAGCCTCAAAAAGAACGAACTTCCATTTATATCGTGCCTTTCATGGCCTCAAAACATCTCAAAGTGCTTCAAATGATATACTTTTGAAGTGTAGTCCATAAACAGCAATGAGATAAATGGCCAGACAATCTGTTTTTGGTGGTGTTGTATGAGGGATAAATGTTGACCAGGACACTGGGAGAACTCCCCTGCTCTTCACCTGAGAGGCCAGACTGGGTCTCGGTTTAGTGTCTCATTCTCAAGGATGAAAGTGTTAGACCAGCTTCTGTGCTCAAGTCTCTGGGGCTGGAAACCTCAACCTTCTGACTCAGAGGTGAGAGTGCTACCACTGAGACATGGATTCATTGTCCTGGTCACAGAAGGAATGGGAAAATGAGAAGGCAGAGGAATGGTGCAGATACTTTATATTGAAACTAGAATAACAGCAAAAGTGCACACTTGTTTTTGTTAGTTGATAAAATTATGAAATGATGAAGAATAACCTGTTTATAAGAAAAAGACTCTGATCTGTTTCAAAACTTTGTTTCTTGCAAATTTGTTTAGGTATGAAAAATCATGGAGCAAAATGAAGAAAACAAAGATGCTGCAGGATGCTTTGGAGAGGGCCGGGCGGAAGGACTTGGCAGATAAACTGCGATGTCTGCACTGGGGGCACCAGAAACTCAGTAGCCGTGTGGAGCTGCCCTCAGCCTTCCCATTCCTCATCACAGTTCACAAGACCATCAATAACAGGGAGGGCCTGCAGAAGATCAATCAGCTCAGCCAGAAATAGTAAGGAAAGGCAATTGCTCTCGTGTCTTCTGACCACCGTGCTTTCTAAAATACAGAGTGACCTTAGTAAACTGAAAGTGTTACTTCTATCGTATAAATCTGTGGAGATGTGAAAGGCATAATAAAAATGGCAAACATTTCAGTGGTTCTGCATTTTTCCTCCACAACTTCAGAATGTATCTGATTCTTTTTCCTTCTGAAGGTCCAAATACCATTCCTCAGGGTACCATACACTTACTGTCTGGCTCCTACTAACAGCCAACCAGAGCGGGTACCTGAGATTGTGTGAGAGGATCCTGCAGTGGGTCAGTGTCCAACTCCCCCAATCTTCTCTCTCTGGGCAAGTCTCAAGCCTCTTCTTGGTGCATTCCCCAGCTGGAATCAGGAACTCTGCTGTCGAGGTATGTGTCCTGCCAGCCCATAGCACAGAACATTGAGGCCTAACACATATCGCAGCAATACTGTGCCTTTACACCTTGGTCAGGCCTCAGTTCGGATACTGTGACCAGTTTTGGTGGTCTCACAAGGTGGGGGATATTGAGGCTTTGGAAAGGATGCAGAAGAGGGCTTCAAGATTAATTCCCATTTTAGAACAGTTCTCCCACCCAGATAGGGTCAACAAGCTGGGTCTCTATATTTAGTGAAGTGTAGACTCAGGGGTGATTTGATCGAGGTTTATAAAATAATGAAGGGTTTAGACTGTGTTTAGTGTGGACCAATTATTTCAACTGAATAGTTGAGGGAGGACCAGGGGTCCCGTTTACCAGTTATTTAAGGGCAGATCGAGATTTGATGTTGGTCGTTTCTTCCTTTCCCAGAGGACAGCGGACCAGCAGGACAGGTTACCGGCTGGTCTGGAGAACACTGATTGGCTGTATTTATGATGTCAGCTGTGGCTCAGCCAGTAGCACTCTTATCACTCAGTTAGAAGGTCATGTGTTCAAGTCCCACTCCAGAGACTTGAGGACAGAGTCCAGGCTGACACTTCAGTGCAGCACTGAGGGAGAGCTGTGCTGTATTTCAGGTCAGGTGTTTGTGAAAGATCACATGATATTATTTTGGAGTTCTCCCCGGTGTCCTGGCCAATATTCATCCCTCAACCAACATCACGAAAACAGATTATCTGGTTATTATCTCATTGCTGTTTTTGGGATCTTGCTGTGCGCACATTGGCTGCTGTGTTTCCTACATTAGAACAATGACTACACTTTAAAACTACTCCATTGGCTGTAAAGCGTTTTGGGACGTCCTGAGGTTGTGAAAGTATTGACATCTGGTGGGATACTCGTGTCTGATGGGAGCAGTGTAACGACCCCCTAATCATATCTATCTGGTGGTCCTGGTACGGTCAGGGTAAGAACTGTAGAAGGGACTCTGACATGGAAAAAACCCAGAGCATGACCTGCTGGATGGAAAGTGGTGCAAGAAATGGGTTTCCTCTTGTACTGTTAGGCATGGAAGAGGAGGAGAAGAAGAAGACAGTGTTTGGTAAAATGAGGAAAGGAGGGAAAGGGACATTATTTGCCTGGAAAATGCAGGTGACATTGTTCCCTGAGTATTGGGATGGCGCACAGCTCGGTAGAAGCATCGCATTGGTTTGTTCCACGGGAAAGCAAGTGACAGAGTGAGAAGGGTGCTGGACAGGAACTCCCTGGATTGGTTGGTAAATTAAAAGGAAAGCTCCCTGACTGTCAAGGAATGGAGCAATGTTCAGAGAAGGTGTTTTGGCTTTTGTTGCAGAGCCAAAAGTTGCTTCACCCCAGATGGGACTTGAACCCACAATCCCTGGCTTAGGAGGCCAGTTCCTTATCCATTAGGCCACTGGGGCTGTATATAAATAAAGCTTGTTGCTTGCAATCTATTCACTGCTAAATTTGATGCCTTTTTATGGGCCATCCCTTTCTTTTCAGACACAATCACATTGTATCAGTTCCAAAGATCCCAGTAATGACGTGACAGGATCTGACTTGCTTTTGTGTGTCAGCAATTGGTACAGTTAAGTGCTGGGCAAAATGTTGATTTTATGTGAAAAGCAAATGGTTTTGTTGAAGTTTCCTTGCTCCTCCTGGGAAAAAGTTTCATCAATTCAAAAGGGCACATCCTGTGATTGAGTTCTTTCATCTGTCTGTATTTCAGCAATGAGTTGGTTTGTACAGAATGCAGTTGGTTTAAAACTAACCTCACCACAGCTGGGACTTGAACCCACAATCCCAGATTTAGGAGGCCAGTGCTTTATCCATTAGGCCACTGGGGCTGTACACCATGGGTGTTTGGTGCTTGTGACCTGCCCCTTTGTCTCCATGGATTCACTTCCAAACTTGAGGCCTTTTTATTCACAATCACATTGTGTCAATTCCAAAGATCCCAGCAATGATGTGACAGGATCTGATTTGCTCTTGTGTGTTGGACATTGGAGTATTTTGAATTGGAGCAATGTGATTTGCCCCATGCCACTCGGACTAAATATGACGATTAGTGAAGAGGAGGGCCCCACTATTACAAATCGTCCGATCAAATTAAAATGTCTGCAACTAAAAATAAAATTAACCAATGATCTGGTTCCTTTCGTTCGTGACACAGTTGCTGTCCTGTGTTGCCCACGAAGGCTTCAAGTGTATTGGTGGAGCCCACGCGATCCCTCTCCAAGGTCACCCGGGTGTGTTGAAGGCCGTGGAACAGCGGCCAGCAGTCAGAACAATCCTCCATGTGGATGCTTCCAGTGGATGGTGGTTTAAGCCTGGCCCAGGAACATCCCCACCAGGGGTTCATCTGATCCGCTCACCCCCCGCCTCTCTCCCCCACCCTGTGCACTGGGTGCCCGAAGACAAGGACTTCAAGGTAACTAAAACTTGAGGTGCGGCCCCTTTAAATCGTGAAACAGGGGTTGCAACCTCCGGTACTGTAAATAAAGATAATGTATATCTTCATCCAACCCACAAAATGGACAAGTGGCCGAGTATCTGTGAAATGGCCGAGGAGAATGTTCATGCAACCCTCTCCACCCCAGATCTCCAATGGTGCAGAGGAGGAAACCCAAATAAAGGGCTTTCCTGAGGGGACACTCGCCTCTGCCGGCCAGCAGGATATTACCCGAGGGCATGTCGGGACGGAAGGCGAGGGGGAGTATGCAGCACTGACCTGTTCAGGAAATCCCTCCACTCAGAGCAGAATGGGCCCAAGGGAATCTGCGAGAGACATCTCAATTTGGGGGGCCGAGGTTTCTGAGGGAGACTTCAGTGCCTCGTGCCGATGAGCAGCTCCGTCCGAATATGGGTGAGATTCAACGGAATCGCTCCATATGGCTGAGCCTCCTCGACACACTCAACTGAGTCAGGGTCAATTGTGGATTTTAGCGCCTGGATGGCTTTGGCTACAGGCCAGATGTAATTGTCAGCTCATCGGCTGCTGGAATCCTCATCCATGGCCTTGTCACCTCCAATCTTGACTATTCCAATGCTCTCCTGGCCGGCCTCCCATCTTCCACCCTCCCGTAAACATAAGCTCATCCAAAACTGTGCTGACCGTATCCTAACTCACAACAAGTCCCGTTTTCCCATCACCCCTGTGCTCGCTGACCTACTTTGGCTCCCGGTCCAGTAACACCTCGATTTTAAAATTGTCGTCCCTGTTTTTAAACCCCTCAATGACCTTGCCCCTCCCTATCTCTGTAACCTGTAACCTCCTACAACCCTCTGAGATCTCTGAGCTCCTCGAATCCTTGCCTCCTTCAGATCTCTGATTTTAATCCCTCCATCATTGGCGGCCGTGCCTTCAGCTGCCTCGGATCTAACCTCAGGAATTCCCTCCCTAAACCTCTCTGCCTCTCCACCTCTCTCTCCTTCTTTAAGACGCTCATTAAAACCTACCACTTTGATCAAGCTTTTGATCACCTGTTCTAATATCTCCTTTTGTGGCTCATTGTCAATTTTTGTCTAATTGTGATTTACCAGAATGGTACCAGGGATGAGGGACTTCAGTTATGGGGAGAGACTGGAGAAGCTGGGATTGTTCTCCTTAGAACAGAGAAGTTTAAAGGGAGATTTAATCGAGGTGTTCAAAATCATGAAGGATTTTGATAGAGTGGATAGGGAGAAATTATTTCCATTGGCAGGAGGGTCGGTAACCAGAGGACACAGAGTTAAGATAATTGGCAAAATCTCCAGGGGGGAAATGAGGAGAATTTTTTTGCTCAGTGAGTTGTTCTGATCTGGAATGCACGGCCTGAAAGGGCGGTGGAAGCAGATTCAATAATAACTTTCAAAAGGGAATTGGACAAATACTTGAAAAGGAGAAATTTGCAGGGCAACAGGGAACGAGCAGGGGAGTGGGACTAATTGGATAGCTCTTTCAAAGAGCCGGCACAGGCACGATGGGCCGAATGGCCTCCTCCTGCGCTGTTCAGGGAAGATCATGCCTTACAAATTTGATTGAATTCTTTGAGGAAGTGACAAGGAGGATTGATGAGGGTCGTGCAGTGGATGTTGTCTACATCGATTTTAATAAGGCATTTAACAAGGTCCCACCTGGCAGACTGGTCAGAAAGGTAAAAGCCCATGGGATACAGGGAAAGGTGGCGAATGGGATCCAAAATTGGCTCAGTAACAGGAAACAAAGGGCAAAAGTCGATGGATGTCTTTGTGAATGGAAATCTGTTTCCAGTGGTGTGCCACAGGGCTCAGTGTTGGGTCCCTTGCTGTTTATGGTATATGTTAATGATTTGGACTTGAATGTAGGGGGCATAATTGGCAAATTTGCAGACGACACAAAAATTGGCCGTGTCGTTGATAGTGAAGAGGATAGCTGTAGACTCCAAGAAGATATCAATAGGTTGGTGGAGTGGGCGGAAAAGTGGTAAATGGAGTTCAACCCGGAGAAGTGTGAGGTAATGCACTTAGGGAGGGCAAAAAGTAAAAGGGAATACGCAGTAAATAGGAATATATTGAGAGGGGTAGAGGAAGTGACAGACCTTGGAGTGCATGTGCACAGGTCCTGAAGGTGGCAATACAGGTAGATAAGGTTGTGAAGAAGGCATACGGAATGCTCTCCATTATTAGCCGAGGTATAGAATACAAAAGCAGGGATGTAATGATGGAACTATATAAAACACTGGTAAGGCCCCACAGCTGGAGTATTGTGCGCAGTTCTGGTCACCACATTACAGGAAGGATGTAATTGCTCTGGAGAAAGTGCAGAGAAGATTTACAAGAATGTTGCCTGGGCTTGAAAATTGCAGCTATGAGGAGAGATTGGATCGGCTGGGGTTGTTTTCCTTGGAGCAGAGGAGGCTGAGGGGAGACTTGATTGAGGCGTACAAAATTATGAGGGGCCCAGATAGAGTGGACAGGAAGTACCTGTTTCCCCTAACGGAGAGTTGAAGAACTAGAGGACATAGATTTAAGCTGATTGGCGGAAGGATTAGAGGGGACATGAAGAAAAACTTTTTTACCCAGAGGGTGGCGGGTGTATGGAATTCACTACCCGAATTGGTGGTAGAGGCAAGGATACTCAACTCTTCAAAAAGTACCTGGACCTGCACCTAAAGTGCTGTAAGCTGCAGGGCTACGGATCGGGTGCTGGAAGGTGGGATTAGAATGGGCACCTGGTTGTTCTTCGAGCTGGCGCGGACACGATGGGCTGAATGGCCCCCTTCTGTGCTGTATCTTATCTATGGTTCTATGGTTCTGATTCTAACACAAGGCAGTCGTGCATCCTCCGCAAGTCAATGGGATCCCTCACCGTGAGGAGTTCATCATCGCCATGAGCTGAAAGGATCGCCTCCACACTCGGCTTGTACAGAGACAGTCCCAACAATCTGTTGCATAAGAGGTGCAGGAAAGACTCTGTGCAGATCAAATATAACTGGCCTGACATGGGGCCTCTTGATATTCTCCTCTCCCAAACCACAGGTTGGGGTGGGGCCATCAAAGATCCATTAACCTTACTCAGACACTCAGCAGTGGCAAAAAGAAATGGGATCCGGGCGACGAAATGTGTCCCAAGCCCCAAAGTCCACAGGAGACCTAACAGATATTGGTGATCCACCCCATCGAGGGCCTTCTCCTGACCACCACCTCAACATCAATCGCAGCATCAACAATTCACCCACCATCCTCCTCCAGGTTGTCGTCCTTATCCCACAAGCCAATACCATTGTCCCCAGTGAAGACGACCAGTTTAACCAAGCAGCTGATCAATACAATTCCTACAAGTTCTGGAAACATTTCTAACCACCAGCACACACACTATCATCTATCCAATAGACCAGCTATCTTGTTGTCCTCAGCCATTCTACCTCGACCCCACCCCCAGGATCGGAGGCAGAGGAGTCCCTCATGGGGTCCTTGGTGGGTTCTGGGCCAGACAGGGAGCAGCAGCCTGGGGCACCCCACCCCATCCTTTGGGCAGTGTGACTCACGTATCAGGCACGGGGGATAAAACCATGCCTGACACAGAGCCTAGAGACAGGGAAAGGGACCGTCCCCTTCACCACCACCGCTGCCCAACCCAGCCAAGGGGGGAAACCTATTCACATCCACGACCAGGTCAAGCACATCCTGGGAGAGGTCAACCAGGGCCAAGGTCGGAACATCTTGACTTCAACACTTTTAAGTGCATAGACTCAGGCACCCTGGGTTCATAGACTCAACACACTAAGTGCACGGATGTCAGCACTGTACGAGCACTAAGGACGGTATCTTGATAAATATCAATCAAGGAAACAGACAAATCCTTAACTTCTCGCCAAGGAACAGTCAGGGGTTTACCGCCCAGCCTACGAGTGAATGCTGGCAACGTTTGCCCCACCGAACTGCCTTCCATCACCCAGTTCCTATTGAACATGAGTTCACCTTACCATCACCCAGTTAGGATGCCCACAAGTTACTGAGTGAATGAATTAACCCTATCTTGCCATATCGTCACAGAAGTCAGACAAGTCTTCAACTAACAATTGTTTATTAACTTCAAATCATGATTAGCAATACTCAAACATTGAGATGCAAATAATTAGTAGATAGGATTATTAACAAAATGAATAGCAGGCACTTCAGTGATATTACAATAATTCAGCATTAACTGGGTCGCTGCTTATCAAATAGTCGTTGCCTGAGATTGATATAAATTGGTGAAATGAATTGAGGAGTAAACTCCTTAGTTAGCTGGCAAGTTAACAGCATGAGATAGCTAGTCTATTGGATAGATGATAGTGTGTGTGCTGGTGGTTAGCAATGTTTCCAGAACTTATATGAATTGTATTGATCAGCTGCTTGGTTAAACTTGTCGTCTTCACTTGGGACAATGGTATTGGCTTGTGGGATGTTGAGGTGATCAGCCTCCTTGTGTTGAGGTGTTCTCCGTTCCTCATGGATCCTCTGTCCTTTGGGCAAATCCACCTTACGCAGTGAGAGCAGTATCCGGACTAGGTGGAGAAGAGAGAGGAGTGAGGGAGGTGAGAGAAGGTGAAAGTGGAGAACAGAAACTGAAGTTGAAGAGAGAGAGAGAGAGAGAGATGAATGGAAGGGAGAGAGTGAAACAGATGGCAAGGAGGTGAAAGAGAGACACAGAAGCAGAGAGGAAGATACGCAAAGTGAGGGGGGAGAACGATGAAACTGGAGAAAAATGAGGCAAAGATGGAGGAGAGGGAGAGAGCAAGAAACAGAAATGGAGGAAGAGAGAAAAATGAATGTGAGGAAGGTGAGGGGGCGATGGAAGTGAAGGTGAGGATCCAGCATTGAGGAGAGAGATATGAAAGGAGTGAGAGAGAAATAGAAGAAGAGGAGAGAGCAATAATAAGTGGAGGAGGAGAAAGAGAAATAGAAGTGAAAAAGAAAGTGAGAAACAGAATTGGAGGAGGAGAGAGAAAAACAGAAGTGAAGGAGGAGAAAATAAAAATGAGAATGGTGGAGAGAGAAACATAAGTGACGGAGGAAAAAGTGAGAAACAGAATGGGGCAGGAAAGAGAGAAAGTGAGAAATAGAATGTTGGAGGAGAAGAAAGTGGGAAACATCCTGGTGGAGAGAGGAACATAGGAACAGGAAGAGGCCATTCAGCCCCTCGAGCCTACTCCGCCATTCAATTAGATCATGGCTGATCTGTATCTTAACTCCATCTACCCGCCTTAGTTCCCTAACCCTCAATACCCTCACCGAACAAAAATCGATCAATCTCAGTTTTGGAATTTTCAATTGACCCTCAGCCTCAACAGCTTTCTCGGGGGAGAGAGTTCCAGATTTCCATCACCCTTTGTGTGAAGGCGGGATCTGTGATTGGGAGAGGGAGGGGATCAGCGATCGGGAGAGGGAGGGGGACAGCGATCGGGAGAGGGAGGGGGGCAGCGATCGGGAGAGGGAGGGGGCAGCGATCGGGAGGGGGAGGTGTACAAGAGGGGTGCGGGCAGCAGTGATTTTACTGTGGTGCCGAGACGACCCCTCCTGCAGCTCCTGGTTCCACATTCAGGTAAATATATTTAAAAATTGACCATTTTGATGGCGGCCCTTTAAGGACCCCTGGTTGGCTGCACGTAGACCAGGTTTTCCTGAATCCTGCCGGTGGGAACAGTACGAATGGGGGGGATGGTTAAGATGGGGACAGTTCGGACTGTGTTTCTGACATATTCCCAAACATCTTAACTTGGCTAAATTCAGGCACGGGAAGTTTGCCTGCCCCAGAGGAAAGAGAGGCGGGAGAGGGGGGCTGATCGGCCCAGACCAAAATCTAACCCACAGTTTTCATGCCACAGCCTGAAAGCTGTGAGAATGACATAGAAATTACAACACAGAAACTGGGCGTTGGCCCCAACCAGTCGGTGCTGGTCTTGATCCCCCACACGAGCAGTATCCTAATCCCATGTGTCCGCCCTATCCCTTCGTTCCCCTTTCCATCAATCACCTGTCTCACCTGTTCTTAAATGTTGACACCATCCCTGCTGCAATCACTGTCTCCAGTAGTGTATCCACCATAACCCACAGCCTCACAGCCCTCTGTGCAAAAACCTTTCTACTGCTCTCTGTCCTCAATCTCTTCCATTTAATCCTGTATCTAGATTCACCATTACCTCTTGCCTTAAACCCGCTATTCCATGAACTTTTTCTATAACCTTATCTACTTGAGGTGCTGCTTTTAATGTCTTGTGCAGTTGAAGCAGATATTGCTGGCACCTTTTGTATTTGGTTATTTTAAAAGCTGTTTTCCTGACCCAGGATGCAGTGATCAACCTGAAGTCTGTCCAAGAACTCGCCAAAGACCTGGGCTTTGAATGGACCATTGTGGCTTCCGAGCTGGGATTCACAAGGGCGGAGATTGGCCGTTTTCACACGGCCTCTGTTCAGAAAAAGGTGCAAGCAAAGAAAATGTTAGAGAGCTGGTATGTCGAAAGCTCCATCACTAAAAATGAATCGTCTTAAGGGGCTCGAATTTAGCAGGCCTGCGGGTTCCCAGCGGGTGGTCCTCCGGGAGCGTGGAAAACGCGGACGGCTAATTGTGTGCGTCCCCCACGCGATCGCGGGATAATTGGACCCATTAAGCCCTGCTTCCGGGTTCTGCGCTCCCCAGCTGCGTGCCGGCCGGCTGCGCATGCGCAGTACCGTCGACGCGATGTAGGAGCTCCAGTTAAAGGGGCAGTCTCCCAAAGCCCCTCCTGCTGCAAGCAAGAGGTCTGGGAGAATGGCTCAACAAAGGGGAAAGGCTGCGCCCCGTTTTTCAGATCTGGCACTGCAGCTGATGCTGGAGGGCGTGAGGATGAGGAGGGAAACACTCTTCCCAGAAGATGGGCGCAAGTTCCCTGCCGCCGCAACCAGGAAGGCATGGGCAGAGGTGGCGGCGGAGGTGAGCAGCAGGGGCAACACCCCAAGGACTTGGGAGCAGTGCCGCAAGCGCTTCAATGACCTGACTAGGTCTGGCAAGGTGAGTACACCAACGCACCCTCCCACATCCCGTCCCCACCATCACGCCAAGCAGATCACAACCCCCTCCTGCACAGCCACCACTGCGCTCCATCAGCAATCCTCACAGCCACTCATTCACCATCCTCGCCGTGCACGCAAGTACCCACCGTCCCTGACCCCACCCGAACACTACCACACACCCCACTCCCCATGCAATGGGATGGGCACGTGGCCCACGCTTCCTCCCATCCGTTCCGCGCCACGCTCAACCCAACCGCACCGATGCTCGATGCGTCTCACGATGCAAGACGCACCCACTCACACATCTGTGTTTTGCCTTCACAGGAGAAGAGAAGCAAGAACAATAGGGAAAGGGCACGCACCGAAGGTGGGCCGCCGCAAGTGGTGGAGCTCACCGACGCAGATGTGGAGGCGCTCGACCTCGCCCGCATGCGACATTGCCTGTCGGTGGCCGATGGCGAGTGTGTCGCTGCCGAAACGGCCGGTATGGGAAAGCTGACACTCAACACCCATGATCGCGAGTTACCGTCTCATCACCTGCCATCAGGCGCACTGTCAAGTTGGTCCACATGCCTCAAAGTGCCCTCTGTTCTCTTGCAGGTCCGTCTTTGGGTCAAGCGAGCGTGGAGGGCGATTCCTCAGAGGACATGGCGGTCTCTGAGGGTGCATCGTCACATCAGAGCCAACCATCCACCAGCGCAGAGACACGCACCTCGGTGGGTCCCCCTCGCCAACTAGTTGGGGTAGCACTTGGTGAGTCACTGCGCACGAGTGAGCATGAGCAGACCCTGGTGGCAGGGGCAGCCGCGGAGGGTCCGCGACGGAGGGAGCACTCATCTCCAGGCTCTGCTCAGCCGGACCCAGATGCTGAACCCAGGGGGCCACCAGTGAAAAGGAGAGTCGTCGAGGGCCACCAGCTAATTGCTTAGGTACTGGCAGAGGTGCCGCGCGCATTGTCCACAATAGCGCAGGCGATGGAGGAGTCCACCTCCTGCATGTGGGCATTGGTGGCGCAGGCACAGGAGGGTACCGGCGACACAGTGTCGCGGGTAGGTGCGGGACTGTCTGCGGTGGAGGACAGGCTGGCCTCCCTCGAGCGTCACGCACAGCTCCACTTCGAGTCCTTGCAGGCCCTGACAACGTCTGTACGGATTCAGGGTGAGCAACATTCCGACGCCACCAACAGGCTGAGGGATACACTAGGGGTGGCCTTGCAAGGCCTCACACATGCCATCCAAACTGCCGTCCAGCAGGGTGGAAGGGGTGATGTGGGCCGAGGCCAAGAGAGGGATGATGGTGACCGGGGACATGGAAGCGGGGACGCCTCTCAAGGCGTCCCCACGTCCCACCCGTCGCCCACCTCTCAACCAGTACCCGCAATGGTGCCTCCTCTCCAGGTGGCCGAGTCTGCCCCTGCCCCGGTGCAGGAGGAGCAGTCTGTGGAGGTGCCCTCACGGGCACCGAAACCCAGGGGCCGTCCGCCAAAAGCATCTACCCGGTCAAGGCAAGAAGACGAGCAACCTGCCACTACCTCTGCTGGAGCCACAGGGGTAGCACCACGTAGGTGTTCCCGGAGAAGAATTGCAAAGGCCTTATAATCACAAAGGGAATACACCAGGGTGTTTATTATTTTGTACTTTGTTTCTTATATAATGTCACATTCCAGATATTAAATAGTCTATTCTCACCACTCCTGCCACCTCTCGTCCATTCTTCCGCGGCTTGTGCAATAGTTGCGTTCCGTGGAGGCCATCATGACGGCGAACACCTGCTGCCGCCCATTGGGCACACTGCTGTGGGTGCAGGATTACTGGCAGCACTCTTCAGTGGAGGGGGCTGGTATGGCCGCTCGCATGTGCAGGTGAGGAGATGCGAGCGCCTCGCAGTGTCTGACTCTAGGAGAACCGTTGACGTATGAGTGCGTCCCTGGCCCGGCGACCATCCCGGTGAGTCGCGGCTCGGCGCATGGGTCGTCCAACATCCTCGGGCGCGTCCTCCTCCTCCGCCTCCTCCTCCTCCTCCTCCTCCTCCTCCTCCTCCTCGCCCTCGCCTTCCTCAATGTGGGTGGCGGGTGTGGATGGGGCCTCCTCCAGCGGCACCCCTCTCTGTTGGGCCATGTTGTGCAGGGCACAGCAGACAACTATGATTCGTCCCACTCTGAATGGTGTGTATTGGAGCGCTCCCCCAGAACGATCAAGGCACCTGAAGCGCATCTTGAGAAGCCCTATGGTCTGCTCAATTGTAGACCTGGTAGCAGTGTGGCTGTCATTGTACCGACGCTCCGGCTCAGTGATGGGGTTCCTCAGAGGTGTCATGAGCCACGTGTGGAGGGGATACCCCTTGTCGCCGAGGAGCCAGCCGTTGCCGGCGTTGGGTGCCTGCAGGATGGGCGGGATGGCGGACTCCCTGAGGACGAAGGCATCGTGGCAGCTGCCGGGGTATCTGGCGCACACGTGTAGGAATCTCTGGTGGTGGTCACAGATGAGCTGGGCGTTCATGGAGTGATACCCCTTCCTGTTGATGAACAGCCCTGGCTCATGTGGAGGTGCCCGTATTGCGATGTGGGTGCAGTCGATTACACCCTGCACCCGTGGGAAGCCGGCCATGGCATGGAATCCAACCGCCCTCTCCATCTGGCTGCGCTCGTCCATGGCGAAGTTGATGTAGTGGGAGGCCCTGCGGAACAACCCATCGGTGACCTGCCTTATGCACTTGTGTGCAGAGGACTGACAGACCCCGGTGATGTCCCCGGTGGCACCCTGGAAGGAACCGGATGCGAAGAAGTTGAGGGCAGTGGTGACTTTGACGGCGACAGGTAAGAAGATGCTGCTTGGTCCATCAGGGAGCAGCTCGTCGTTAAGGAGGCTGCAGATGTCGGCGACTACCTGGCGATTGACTCTGAGCCTCCGTATGCACTGCTCCTCGGAGAGGTCCATGAAGCTGAGCCTCGCTCTGTACACCCTGTGCGGAGGGTAGTGCCTCCTGCGACGCATCTCTCTCTGCGGTTGCCCTCCCTCCTGCTGTGCAGGTGGGTGTGCCGCAGCACCATGTTGGGGGGCCCCACCTCTCCGAGGCGGACGGCGTGGACTGCGAGGCTGCTGGGGCTGGTCATCCTGTTCGTCCTCCGGCGATGTCAACGCACCACCCATCTGGCAGGTGTTGGTGTGAGGGGTTGTGCAGGGTAGGTGGGTGGGTCCTCGGACTGGGGCTGCGGTTTCGTGTCGGTCTGTCCTCTGGCTTGGCGGGGGTTGGTGGAGGGCAGGGGTTGCCCTATGTGACGCGGTGGCGTCCTGCGTGGGTGAGGGCTCTCCCCCGTGGAGCGCACCTTGGCACCTGCCACAGGCTGCTGGCTGCAACACGCCTGGTTTGAAGGGTCCTGTTTCCCCCAGTGTGGGAAACTGACTGCGTTGAACCTAAAATCCCACACTTCCTCTTTTGACAGCTGCTTCAGCTCATTAACTGACCACAATGAGCAAGTTAAGTGCTCTCAAGTGGAACCCCGCTGGCTTTAATTGCCTGCGGGATTCCCACCAGCGGGGCTTTCGCGCGCAGCTCCGCACGTCAGCGCGGTACCCGGAAGTGGCCGGGATTTCGTCCGAATCCGGTCACGTGATCGGAGATCGGGATTTTCGGGGCCCCCCCGCTGGAAACCCGCAGGTAACCCGACCCTAAAATCGAGCCCAAGGAGTGGGATCTCACTAATGTTTCTGAGCTAGCATTTAATGCAATGACCCTCTCACCGTTCTGATATTGTACGCAGCTCTCCAAACCGGCAGACAATGGGCCGTCTCCCAATGTACATGGTGACTGGGTGAGGTGCTGAGTGCGTAGTGTCAGGCATGGAGGAGAAACACTTGCATTCATATAGCACCTTTCATGGCCTCGAGACATCCCACAGCACTTCAATGAAGTACGTTTCAAGTGTAGTCACTTCAAAGTGAAGTTGTAACGACACCAAATAAGGGGGTCGAGTTAATACTGAGGAGGACTGGGAGAAAATACAAGAAGACATCAATAAACTTGCAGAATGGGCGTGTAATTGGCAAATGAATTTCCATGCACATTAAGTGTGACGTGGTACATTTTGGTCGGAAGAATAAAGAGGGCACCTACTCCTTTGAAAATCATAGTCTAAATGGGGTCGAGGAGCAGAGGGATCTGGGGGTCCAGATACACAAATCAGTAAAAGTAGCAACGCAGGTTAATAAGGCCATAAAAAGGCAAATCCAGCACTAGGGTTCATTTCCAGAGGGATAGAATTGAAAAGCTGAGAAGTTATGTTGAACTTGTATCGAACCTTAGTTGGACCACACTTGGAGTACTGAGAACAGTCCTGGTCTCCATATTATATAAAGGATATATTGAGAATAGACTGATGGGGCAGTAATTGGCCGGATTGGATTTGTCCTGCTTTTTGTGGACAGGACATACCTGGGCAATTTTCCAAATTGTTGGGTAGATGCCAGTGATGTAGCTAATTACATTCGATGTAATTCTATGTAATGTCGGAAATTGGCAGCTAATTTACACACAGCAAGATCCCACAAACAGCAATGAGAGAAATAAACAGGTGATCTGTTTTTTTTGTTTGGTTTTGGTTGAGGGATAAATATTGTCCCGGACACCGGGGAGAACTCCCCTGCTCTTCTTAGAAATAGTCCCATGGGATCTTATACATCCACCTGAGAGGGCAGACAGGGCCTCAGTTTAACATCTCATCCAAAAGACGGCACCTCCGACAATGCAGCACTCCCTCAGCACTGCATTGAAGTGTCAGCCTGAAGTGGGACTTGAACCCACAACCTTCTGACTCAATCTTTAAGCCAAGGCTGATGCATAAAAGGTGGTCTGATCGGTGCTCCCAGAGACTTAAGCACATAATCTAGGCTGACACTTTAGTGCAGTACTGAGGGAGAGCTGTGCTGTATTTCAGGTCAGGTGTTTGTGAAAGATCACATGATGTTATTTTGGAGTTCTCCCCGGTGTCCTGGCCGATATTCATCCCTCAACCAACATCAATAAAATAGATTATCGGGTCATTATCTCATTTTTGCTTGTGGGATCTTGCTGTCCGTGAATTTGCTGCTGCATTTCCTACATTACAACAGTGACTACACTTCAAAATTACTTCATTGGTCTATAAAGCGTTTTGGGATGTCCTGAGGTCATGAAAGGTGCGATATAAATGCAAGTTCTTTTAAAAGACATTTCCTCAAAGTCCTGTTTCCAGGACCAAGATGGAGATTAATTTGCAGAAGAGGTCGCTATCCCATAATATAAATCAGGGTCTATGTGATCTCCTGGACTAGTTTTGATCACCGAAAGGGGTCAGAAAGGCATTTCCAGATTTTATTTCTCCAATTATCCTCCATTTTTAATCTTTTTTTTCACCTCTCCCAGGGGATGACACGGCTCTGGGTGGGTGGGGAGTATCTGTATCGAGATGCATCGGGCAGCACAACTTTATGGGACAGGCTAGATAGACCAGTTGGTCTTTTCCTGTCTGTCACTTTAATTTGCTAGAGTGACTCCCAAACTCATTGCCTTAACCATTAGGCCACTGGGGTCACAGCTACCACCACAGCCTTTGTGCAATTGGTCATTGCTCTACGTTCTCATAACATTCTGTTCTTGTCGCCATTCAATTGGTTTTTATCAATAAATATATCTGCCAATTCCACACACTTCAGCAATGATTGGTAGCAGTTGTGAACACTTTTGATTTCCTCGAACAGTCCTGGCAAGTGTCGACGAGAGTTCTGGTCCCTGAATGGTGGGTTGACATCCGGTGGGGGACTCGTGTCTGATGGGAGCAGAGTAACGACCCCCCCCCATCATATCTATCTGGTGGTCCTGGTAAGGAGTTGCGAGTCAGGGTAACAACTGTTCATGTTAGAATGGACTCTGACACTGAAAAAACCCAGAGCATGACCTGCTGGATGGAAAGCAGTGCAAGAAATGGGTTGCCTCTATTACTGTTAGGCATGGAAGAGGAGGAGAAGAAGAAGACAATGTTCAGTAAAATGAGGAAAGGAGGTAAAGGGACATTATTTGCCTGGAAAGTGCAGGTGACATTGTTCCCTGAGTATTGGGATGGCGCACAGCTTGGTAGAAGCATCGCATTGGTTTGTTCCACTGGAAAGCAAGTGACAGAGTGAGAAGGGTGCTGGACAGGAACTCCCTGGATTGGTTGGTAAGTTAAAAGGAAAGCTCCCTGACTGTCATGGAATGCAGCAATGTTCAGAGAAGGTGTTTTGGGGTTTGTTTCAGTGTGAAAAACTGCTTCACCCCAGATGGGACTTGAACCCACAATCCCTGGCTTAGGAGGTCAGTGCCTTAATCCATTAGGCCACTGGGGCTGCATACTATTGGTGTTTGGTGCTTGTGACCTGCCCCTTTGTCTCTATGGATTCACTTCCAAACTTGAGGCCTTTTTATTCACAATCACATTGTGTCAATTCCAAAGATCCCAGCAATGATGTGACAGGATCTGATTTGCTCTTGTGTGTTGGACATTGGAGTATTTTGAATTGGAGCAACATAATTTGCCCCATGGCTCTCGGACTAAATATGACGATTAGTGAAGAGGAGGGCCCCACTATTACAAATCGTCCGATCAAGTTAAAATGTCAACAACTAAAAATAAAATTAACCAATGATCTGGTTCCTTTCGTTAGTGACACAGTTGCTGTCCTGCGTCGCCCACGAAGGCTTCAAGTGTATTGGTGGAGCCCACGCGATCCCTCTCCAAGGTCACCCGGGTGTGTTGAAGGCCGTGGAACAGCGGCCAGCAGTCAGAACAATCCTCCATGTGGATGCTTCCAGTGGATGGTGGTTTTAGCCTGGCCCAGGAACATCCCCACCAGGGGTTCATCTGATCCGCTCACCCCCCGCCTCTCTCCCCCACCCTGTGCACTGGGTGCCCGAAGACAAGGACTTCAAGGTAACTAAAACTTGAGGTGCGGCCCCTTTAAATAGTGAAACAGGGGTTGCAACCTCCGGTACTGTAAATAAAGATAATGTATATCTTCATCCAACCCACAAAATGGACAAGTGGCCGGGTATCTGTGAAATGGCCGAGGAGAATGTTCATGCAACCCGCTCCACCCCAGGTCTCCAATGGAGCAGAGGAGGAACCCCAAATACAGGGCTTTCCTGAGGGGACACTCGCCTCTGCCGGCCAGCAGGATATTACCCGAGGGCATGTCGGGACGGAAGGCGAGGGAGAGTATGCAGCAGTGACCTATTCAGGAAATCCCTCCACTCAGAGCAGAATGGGCCCAAGGGAATCTCCGAGAGACCGAGTTTCCCGAGGGAGACTTCTGAGCCTCGCGCCAATGAGCAGCTCCGTCCGAATATGGGTGAGATTCACCGGAATCGCTCCATATGGCTGAGCCTCCTCGACACACTCAACTGAGTCAGGGTCAATTGTGGATTTTAGCGCCTGGATGGCTTTGGCTACAGGCCAGATGTAATTGTTAGATCATCGGCTGCTGGAATCCTCATCGATGGCCTTGTCACCTCCAATCTTGACTATTCCAATGCTCTCCTGGCCGGCCTCCCATCTTCCACCCTCTGTAAACTTAAGCTGATCCAAAACTCTGCTGCCCGTATCCGAACTCACACCAAGTCCCGTTTTCCCATCACCCCTGTGCACACTGACCTACTTTGGCTCCCGGTCCAGTAACACCTCGATTTTAAGATTGTCATCCCTGTTTTTAAATCCTTCCATGACCTCGCCCCTCCCTATCTCTGTAACCTGTAACCTCCTACTCTGAGATCTCTGCGCTCCTCCAATCCTTGCCTCTTTCAGATCCCCGATTTTAATCGCTCCATCGTTGGCGGCCGTGCCTTCAGCTGCCTCGGATCTAACCTCTGGAATTCCCTCCCTCAACCTCTCTGCCTCTCCACCTCTCTCTCCTTCTTTAAGATGCTCCTTAAAACCTACCACTTTGATCAAGCTTTTGATCACCTGTTCTAATATCTGCTTTTGTGGCTCGGTGTCAATTTTTGTCTGATTGTGATCTACCAGAATGGTACCAGGGATGAGGGACTTCAGTTATGGGGAGAGACTGGAGAAGCTGGGATTGTTCTCCTTAGAACAGAGAAGTTTAAAGGGAGATTTAATCGAGGTGTTCAAAATCATGAAGGATTTTGATAGAGTGGATAGGGAGAAATTATTTCCATTGGCAGGAGGGTCGGTAACCAGAGGACACAGAGTTAAGATAATTGGCAAAATCTCCAGGGGGGAAATGAGGAGAATTTTTTTACTCAGTGAGTTGTTTTGATCTGGAATGCACGGCCTGAAAGGGCGGTGGAAGCAGATTCAATAATAACTTTCAAAAGGGAATTGGACTTCTACTTGAAAAGGAGAAATTTGCAGGGCAACAGGGAGCGAGCAGGGGAGTGGGACTAATTGGATAGCTCTTTCAAAGAGCCGGCACAGGCATGATGGGCCAAATGGCCTCCTCCTGCGCTGTTCAGGGAAGATCATGCCTTACAAATTTGATTGAATTCTTTGAGGAAGTGACAAGGAGGATTGATGAGGGTCGTGCAGTGGATGTTGTCTACATCGATTTTAATAAGGCATTTAACAAGGTCCCACCTGGCAGAAAGGTAAAAGCCCATGGGATACAGGGAAAGGTGGCGAATGGGATCCAAAATTGGCTCAGTAACAGGAAACAAAGGGCAAAAGTCGATGGATGTCTTTGTGAATGGAAATCCATTTCCAGTGGTGTGCCACAGGGCTCAGTGTTGGGTCTCTTGCTGTTTATGGTATATGTTAATGATTTGGACTTGATTGTAGGGGGCATGATTGGCAAATTTGCAGACGACACAAAAATTGGCTGTGTAGTTGATAGTGAAGAGGATAGCTGTAGACTCCAAGAAGATATCAATGGGTTGGTGGAGTGGGCGGAAAAGTGGTAAATGGAGTTCAACCCGGAGAAGTGTGAGGTAATGCACTTAGGGAGGGCAAAAAGTAAAAGGGAATACACAGTAAACGGGAATATATTGAGAGGGGTAGAGGAAGTGAGAGACCTTGGAGTGCATGTGCACAGGTCCCTGAAGGTGGCAATACAGGTAGATAAGGTTCTGAAGAAGGCATACGGAATGCTCTCCATTATTAGCCGAGGTATAGAATACAAAAGCAGGGATGTAATGATGGAACTGTATAAAACGCTGGTAAGGCCCCACAGCTGGAGTATTGTGCGCAGTTCTGGTCACCACATTATAGGAAGGATGTAATTGCTCTGGAGAAAGTGCAGAGAAGATTTACAAGAATGTTGCCTGGGCTTGAAAATTGCAGCTCTGAGGAGAGATTGGATAGGCTGGGGTTGTTTTCCTTGGAGCAGAGGAGGCTGAGGGGAGACTTGATTGAGGTGTACAAAATTATGAGGGGCCCAGATAGAGTGGACAGGAAGTACCTGTTTCCCCTAACGGAGAGCTCAAGAGCTAGAGGACATAGATTTAAGCTGATTGGCGGAAGGATTAGAGGGGACATGAAGAAAAACTTTTTTATCCAGAGGGTGGCGGGTGTATGGAATTCACTACCCGAATTGGTGGTAGAGGCAAGGATACTCAACTCTTCAAAAAGTACCTGGACCTGCAACTAAAGTGCTGTAAGCTGCAGGGCTACGGATCGGGTGCTGGAAGGTGAGATTAGAATGGGCACCTGGTTGTTCTTCGAGCCGGCGTGGACACGATGGGCTGAATGGCCCCCTTCTGTGCTGTATCTTATCCATGGTTCTATGGTTCTATGATTCTAAGACAAGGCAGAGTTCACCTGCTGGCACTCGCGCATCCTCCGCAAGTCAATGGGATCCCTCACCGTGAGGAGTACAGCATCGCCATGAGCTGAAAGGATCGCCTCCACACTCGGCTTGTACAGAGACAGTCCCAACAATCTGTTGTATAAGAGGTGCAGGAAAGACTCTGTGCAGATCAAATATAACTGGCCTGACATGGGGCCTCTTGATATTCTCCTCTCCCAAACCACAGGTTGGGGTGGGGCCATCAAAGATCCATTAACCTTACTCAGACACTCAGCAGTGGCAAAAAGAAATGGGATCTGGGCGACGAAATGTGTCCCAAGCCCCAAAGTCCACAGGAGACCTAACAGATATTGGTGATCCACCCCATCGAGGGCCTTCTCCTGACCACCACCTCAACATCAATCGCAGCATCAACAATTCACCCACCATCCTCCTCCAGGTTGTCGTCCTTATCCCACAAGCCAATACCATTGTCCCCAGTGAAGACGACCAGTTTAACCAAGCAGCTGATCAATACAATTCCTACAAGTTCTGGAAACATTTCTAACCACCAGCACACACACGATCATCTATCCAATAGACCAGCTATCTTGTTGTCCTCAGCCATTCTACCTCGACCCCACCCCGAGGATCGGAGGCAGAGGAGTCCCTCACGGGGTCCTTGGTGGGTTCTGGGCCAGACAGGGAGCAGCAGCCTGGGGCTCCCCCACCCCGTCCTTTGGGCAGTGTGACTCACGCATCAGGCACGGGGGATAAAACCATGTCTGACACAAAGCCCAGAGACAGGGAAAGGGACCGTCCCCTTCACCACTACCACTGCCCAACCCAGCCAAGGGGGGAAACCTATTTACATCCACGAGCAGGTCAAGCACATCCTGGGAGAGATCAACCAGGGCCAAGGTAGGAACATCTTGACTTCAACACTTTTAAGTGTATGGACTCAAGCACCCTGCGTTCATAGACAGAACACACTAAGTGCACGGATGTCAGCACTGAAAGAGCACTAAGGACGGTATCTTGACAAATATCTATCAAGGAAACAGACACATCCTTAACTTCTCGCCAAGGAACAGTCTGGGGTTTACCGCCCAGCCTACGAGTAAATGATGTCAACGTTTGCCCCACCGAACTGCCTTCCATCACCCAGTTCCTATTGAACATGAGTTCACCTTCCCAACACCCAGTTAGGATGCCCACAAGTTACTGAGTGAATGAATTAACCCTATCTTGCCATATCATCACAGAAGTCAGACAAGTCTTGAACTAACAATTGTTTGTTAACTTCAAATCATGATTTTCAATACTCAAACAATGAGTATGCCAATAATTAGTAGATCGGGTTATTAACAAAATGAATAGCAGGCACTTCAGTGATATTACAATAATTCAGCATTAACTGGGTCGCTGCTTATCAAATAGTCGTTGAGATCAGTGCCTGAGATTGATATAAATTGGTGAAATTAATTTTGGACTAAACTCCTTAGTTAGCTGGCAAGTTAACAGCATGAGATAGCTAGTCTATTGGATAGATGATAGTGTGTGTGCTGGTGGTTAGCAATGTTTCCAGAACTTGTATGAATTGTATTGATCAGCTGCTTGGTTAAACTGGTCGTCTTCACTTGGGACAATGGTATTGGCTTGTGGGATGTTGAGGTGATCAGCCTCCTTGTGTTGAGGTGTTCTCCGTTCCTCATGGATCCTCTGTCCTTTGGGCAAATCCACCTTACGCACTGAGAGCAGGATCCGGACTAGGTGGAGAGGGGAGAGGAGTGAGGGAGGTGAGAGAAGGTGAAAGTGGAGAACAGAAACTGAAGTTGATGAGAGAGAGAGATGAATGGAAGGGAGAGAGTGAAACAGACAGCAAGGAGTTGAAAGAGAGACACAGAAGCAGAGAGGAAGATACGCAAAGTGAGGGGGGAGAACGATGAAACTGGAGGAAATGAGGCAAAGATGGAGGAGAGGGAGAGAGCAAGAAACAGAAATGGAGGAAGAGAGAAAAATGAATGTGAGGGAGGTGAGGGGGCGATGGAAGTGAAGGTGAGGGTCCAGCATTGAGGAGAGAGATATGAAAGGAGTGAGAGAGAAATAGAAGAAGAGGAGAGAGCAATAATAAGTGGAGGAGGAGAAAGAGAAATAGAAGTGAAAAAGAAAGTGAGAAACAGAATTGGAGGAAGAGAGAGAAAAACAGAAGTGAAGGAGGAGAAAATAAAAATGAGAATGGTGGAGAGAGAAACATAAGTGACGGAGGAAAAAGTGAGAAACAGAATGGGGCAGGAAAGAGAGAAAGTGAGAAATAGAATGTTGGAGGAGAAGAAAGTGGGAAATAGAAGTGGAAGAGGAGAAAGAGAAAGAGTAATGGGAGAGAAGAGAGAAACATAATGGTTGAGGAGAAGAAGGTGGGAACAGCTGTGGAGAAGATGGTGAGAAACAGAAGTGGAGAAGAGAGAGAAACAAAGCAGTGAAGCAGAGTGAGACTTTACTACACCCAGTATCCTCAGCTAGAGGAGGGAGAAAGACTGAGGGGGAATTGGTGGGATGACATCACTTGCCAGAAATATCGACAGTCCTGCCTGACATGCCCCCGTGCCTGGATCGTGCATTGTCAGGGTAACATCCTGGTGGAGAGAGGAACATTGGAACAGGAAGAGGCCATTCAGCCCCTCGAGCCTACTCCGACATTCAATTAGATCATGGAAGATCTGTATCTTAACTCCATCTGCCTGCCTTAGTTCCCTAACCCTCAATACCCTTACCCAACAAAAATCGATCAATCTCAGTTTTGGAATTTTCAATTGACCCTCAGCCTCAACAGCTTTTTTGAGAGAGAGAGTTCCAGATTTCCACCACCCTTTGTGTGAGGGCGGGATCAGCGATCGGGAGTGGGAGGGGGACAGCGATCGGGAGAGGGAGGGGGACAGCGATCGGGAGAGGGAGGGGGACAGAGATCGGGAGAGGGCGGGGTACAGCGATCGGGAGAGGGAGGGGGAAAGAGATCGGGAGAGGAAGGGGGACAGCAAACAGTGGGGTGGGAACAGCAATCGGGAAAGGGATGGGGCAGCGATCGAGAGGGGGAGGTGTACAAGTGGGGTGCGGGCAGCAGTGGTTATACTGTGGTGACGAGATGAACCCTCCTGCACCTCCTGGTTCCACATTCAGGTAAGTATATTTAGCAATTGACCATTTTAATGCTGGCCCTTTAAGTACCCCTAGTTGGCTGCATGTAGACCAGGTTTTCCTGAATGCAGCCGGCGGGAACAGTACGAATGGGGGGAGTAAAGATGGAGAGAGTTCGCACTGTGTTTCCGACATGTTCCCCCACATCTTAACTTGGCTGAATTCTTATGGTTCCTTTTGGGGGCAGGGGAGGAGACAGGGGGATTGAGGGGGGCGGGGGTGGTGACGTGGAGGTTGAGGGGGGTTGACGTGGAGAGAGAGCGAGGCGATGGGGAGATGGAGGGCGGACGACGAGGAGATTGAGGGGGGTCGATGGGGAGAGAGAGCGAGGTGATGGAGAGAGGGGGGGAGGGCGGGCGACGAGGAGATTGAGGGGGGTCGACGGGGAGAGAGAGTGAGGTGACGGGGAGAGTGATCGAGAGAGCGGAAGGGAGTGGGCGAGGGGAGTAGTGACCGATACATGGCGGGGGATAGAGGGGGTGAAGAGGTGAGTGACGGAATGAGGCAGGGGACGGGAGTGAGAGGGCGGGAGAGGACTGGGGGAGTGATTGAGGGAAGGAGGGAGAGAGATGGGTGCTCACGCCGGGAATGCTGATGAGGCCTGGGGTCCAATTTGCATCGATCTTCGGGCCTCTCGGTTCGGGCCTGTCCTGGTCGGCCCAGACCAAAATCTAACCCACAGATTTCATGCCACAGCCTGAAAGCTGTGAGAATGACATAGAAATTACAACACAGAAACTGGGCGTTGGCCCCAACCAGTCGGTGCTGGTCTTGATCCCCCACACGAGCAGTATCCTAATCCCATGTGTCCGCCCTATCCCTTCGTTCCCCTTTCCATCAATCACCTGTCTAACCTGTTCTTAAATGTTGACACCATCCCTGCTGCAATCACTGTCTCCAGTAGTGTATCCACCATAACCCACAGCCTCACAGCCCTCTGTGCAAAAACCTTTCTACTGCTCTCTGTCCTCAATCTCTTCCATTTAATCCTGTATCTAGATTCACCATTACCTCTTGCCTTAAACCCGCTATTCCATGAACTTTTTCAATAACCTTATCTCCTTGCGGTGCTGCTTTTAATGTCTTGTGCAGTTGAAGCAGATATTGCTGGCACCTTTTGTATTGGGTTATTTTAAACGCTGTTTTCCTGACCCAGGATGAAGTGATCAACCTGAAGTCTGTCCAAGAACTCGCCAAAGACCTGGGCTTTGAATGGACCATTGTGGCTTCCGAGCTGGGATTCACAAGGGCGGAGATCGGCCGTTTTCACACGGCCTCTGTTCAGAAAAAGGTGCAAGCAAAGAAAATGTTAGAGAGCTGGTATGTCGAAAGCTCCATCGCTAAAAATGAATAGTCTTCAGGAGTTTTTTTTTTATTCGTTCACGGGATGTGGGCGTCGCTGGCAAGGCCGGCATTTATTGCCCATCCCTAATTGCCCTCGAGAAGGTGGTGGTGAGCCGTCTTCTTGAACCGCTGCAGTCCGTGTGGTGACGGTTCTCCCACAGTGCTGTTAGGAAGGGAGTTCCAGGATTTTGACCCAGCGACAATGAAGGAACGGCGATATATTTCCAAGTCGGGATGGTGTGTGACTTGGAGGGGAACGTGCAGGTGGTGTTGTTCCCATGCGCCTGCTGCCCTTGTCCTTCTAGGTGGTAGAGGTCGCGGGTTGGGGAGGTGCTGTCGAAGAAGCCTTGGCGAGTTGCTGCAGTGCATCCTGTGGATGGTGCACACTGCAGCCACAGTGCGCCGGTGGTGAAGGGAGTGAATGTTTAGGGTGGTGGATGGGGTGCCAATCAAGCGGGCTGCTTTATCTTGGATGGTGTCGAGCTTCTTGAGTGTTGTTGGAGCTGCACTCATCCAGGCAAGTGGAGAGAATTCCATCACACTCCTGAGTTGTGCCTTGTAGATGGTGGAAAGGCTTTGGGGAGTCAGGAGGTGAGTCACTCGCCACAGAATACCCAGCCTCTGACCTGCTCTCGTAGCCACAGTATTTATATGGCTGGTCCAGTTAAGTTTCTGGTCAATGGTGACCCCCAGGATGTTGATGGTGGGGGATTCGGCGATGGTAATGCCGTTGAATGTCAAGGGGAGGTGGTTAGACTCTCTCTTGTTGGAGATGGTCATTGCCTGGCACTTATCTGGCGCGAATGTTACTTGCCACTTATGAGCCCAAGCCTGGATGTTGTCCAGGTCTTGCTGCATGCAGGCTCGGACTGCTTCATTATCTGAGGGGTTGCGAATGGAACTGAACACTGTGCAGTCATCAGCGAACATCCCCATTTCTGACCTTATGATGGAGGGAAGTTCATTGATGAAGCAGCTGAAGATGGTTGGGCTAAGGACATTGCCCTGAGGAACTCCTGCAGCAATGCCCTGGGGCTGAGATGACTGGCCTCCAACAACCACTACCATCTTCCTTTGTGCCAGGTATGACTCCAGCCACTGGAGAATTTTCCCCCTAATTCCCATTGACTTCAATTTTACTAGGGCTCCTTGGTGCCACACTCGGTCAAATGCTGCCTTGATGTCAAGGGCAGTCACTCTCACCTCACCTCTGGAATTCAGCTCTTTTGTCCATGTTTGGACCAAGGCTGTAATGAGGTCTGGAGCCGAGTGGTCCTGGCGGAACCCAAACTGAGCATCGGTGAGCAGGTTATTGGTGAGTAAGTGCCGCTTGATAGCACTGTCGACGACACCTTCCATCACTTTGCTGATGATTGAGAGTAGACTGATGGGGCGGTAATTGGCCGGATTGGATTTGTCCTGCTTTTTGTGGACAGGACATACCTGGGCAATTTTCCACATTGTCGGGTGGATGCCAGTGTTGTAGCTGTACTGGAACAGCTTGGCCAGAGGCGCAGCTAGTTCTGGAGCACAAGTCTTCAGCACTACAGCTGGGATGTTGTCGGGGCCCATAGCCTTTGCTGTATCCAGTGCACTCAGCCGTTTCTTGATATCACGTGGAGTGAATCGAATTGGCCGAAGACTGGCTTCCGTGATGGTGGGGATATCGGGAGGAGGCTGAGATGGATTATCCACTCGGCACTTCTGGCTGAAGATGGTTGCAAACGCTTCAGCCTTGTCTTTTGCACTCACGTGCTGGACTCCGCCATCATTGAGAATGGGGATGTTTGCACAGCCTCCTCCTCCCGTTAGTTGTTTAATTGTCCACCACCATTCACGACTGGATGTGGCAGGACTGCAGAGCTTTGATCTGATCCGTTGGTTGTGGAATCGCTTAGCTCTGTCTGTAGCATGTTGCTTCCGCTGTTTAGCATGCATGTAGTCCTGAGTTGTAGCTTCACCAGGTTGGCACCTCATTTTTAGGTACGCCTGGTGCTGCTCCTGGCATGCTCTTCTACACTCCTCATTGAACCAGGGTTGATCCCCTGGCTTGTTGGTAATGGTAGAGTGAGGAACATGCCGGGCCATGAGGTTACAGATTGTGCTGGAATACAATTCTGCTGCTGCTGATGGCCCACAGCGCCTCATGGATGCCCAGTTTTGAGCTGCTAGATCTGTTCTGAATCTATCCCATTTAGCACGGTGGTAGTGCCACACAACACGTTGGATGGTGTCCTCAGTGCGAAGACGGGATTTCATCTCCACGAGGACTGTGCGGTGGTCACTCCTACCAATGCTGTCATGGACAGATGCATTTGCGACAGGTCGATTGGTGAGGACGAGGTCAAGTAAGTTTTTCCCTCGTGTTGGTTCGCTCACCACCTGCCGCAGGCCCAGTCTAGCAGCTATGTCCTTCAGGACTCGGCCAGCTCGGTCAGTAGTGGTGCTACCGAGCCACTCTTGGTGATGGACATTGAAGTCCCCCACCCAGAGTACATTTTGTGCCCTTGCTACCCTCAGTGCTTCCTCCAAGTGGTGTTCAACATGGAGGAGGACTGATTCATCAGCTGAGGGAGGACGGTAGGTGGTAATCAGCAGGAGGTTTCCTTGCCCATGTTTGACCTGATGCCATGAGGTCCAGAGTCAATGTTGAGGACTCCCAGGGCCACTCCCTCCTGACTGTATACCACAGTGTCGCCACCTCTGGTGGGTCTGTCCTGCCGGTGGGACGGGACATACCCAGGGATGGTGATGGAAGAGTCTGGGACGTTGGCTGAAAGATATGATTCTGTGAGTATGGCTATGTCAGGCTGTTGCTTGACTGGTCTGTGGGACAGCTCTCCCAATTTTGGCACAAATCCCCAGATGTTAGTGAGGAGGACCTTGCAGGGTCGACTGGGCTTGGTGTTTTGCCGTTGTCGTGTCCGGTGCCTCGTGGTCCGATGCCGGGTGGTCCGTCCGGTTTTATTCTTATTATGACTTTTCGTAGCGAGATTTTACAACTGAGTGGCTTGCTAGGCCATTTCAGAGGGCAATTAAGAATCAACCACATTGCTGTGGGTCTGGAGTCACATATAGGCCAGACCGGGTCAGGACGGCAGGTTTCCTTCCCTGAAGGACATTCGTGAACCAGATGGGTTTTTACGACAATCCGGTAGTTTCATGGCCATCATTACTGACACTCGTATTTTAATTCCAGATTTTTATTTTAATTAATTGAATTTAATTAATTAATTGAATTTAAATTCGCCAGCTGCCGTGGCGGGATTTAAACTCATGACTCTGGATTTTAGTCCAGGCCTCTGGATTACTCGCCCAGTAACATAACCACTATGCTACCGTACCCATAGTGGGATCTCACTCATGTTTCTGAGCTAGCATTTAATGCAATGACCCTCTCACCGTTCTGATATTGTACGCAGCTCTCCAAACCGGCAGACAATGGGCCGTCTCCCAATGTACATGGTGACTGGGTGAGGTGCTGAGTGCGTAGTGACAGGCATGGAGGAGAAACACTTGCATTTATATAGCACCTTTCATGGCCTCGAGACATCCCACAGCACTTCACTGAAGTACGTTTCAAGTGTAGTCACTTCAAAGTGAAGTTGTAACGACACCAAATAAGGGGGTAGAGTTAATACTGAGGAGGATGGGAGAAAATACAAGAAGACATCAATAAACTTGCAGAATGGGCATGTAATTGGCAAATGAATTTCCATATACATTAAGTGTGAGGTGGTACATTTTGGGAGGAAGAATAAAGAGGCCACCTACTCCTTGGAAAATCAGAGTCTAAATGGGGTCGAGGAGCAGAGGGATCTGGGGGTCCAGATACACAAATCACTAAAAGTGACAACAGAGGTTAATAAGGCCATAAAAAAGGCAAATCAAGCACAAGAATTAATTTTCAGAGGAATAGAACTGAATAGCAGAGAAGTTATGTTAAATTTGTATGGAATCTTGGTTGGGCCACACTTGGAGTATTGTGAACAGTCCTGGTCTCCATATTATGAAAAGGATATTGAGGCACTGGAGAAGGTGCAAAAAAGATTTATCAGGCTGATACCAGAACTGAGAGGTTACACCCATGAAGAAAGATTAAACAAGCTGGGGCTCTTTAGAAAAGTGAAGACTGAGGGATGACCTGATGGAGGTCTTTAAGATTATGCAAGGGTTTGATAGGGTAGATGGAGAGAAGATGTTTCCACTTGCAGGGGAGCCCGGAGCAAGGGGCCATAAACAAAAGATAGACACTAATAAATCCAATAGAAAATTCAGGATAAATTTCTTTCCCCAGAGAGTGGTTCGAATATGGAACTCACTACCACAAGGAGTCGTTGAGGCGGCTAGTCTAGATACATTTAAGTGTAAACCAGATAAACACATGAGGGAGAAAGGAATAGAAGGATATGCTGATATGGTTCGATGAAGAGGGTGGGAGGAGACTCGTGTGGAGCATAAACACCGGCATGGACCTGTTGGGCCGAATGGCCTGTTTCTGTGCTGTACATTCTATGTAATTCTATGTAATGTAGGAAATGTGGCGCTAATTTACACACAGCAAGATACCACAAACAGCAATGAGATAAATAAATAGATGATTACTTTTGTGGTTTTGGTTGAGGGATAAATATTGTCCAGGACACCGGGGAAACTCCCCTGCTATTCTTAGAAATAGTGCCGAGGGACCTTTTACATCCACCTGAGAGGGCAGACGGGGCCTCGGTTCAACATCTCATCCAAAAGACGGCACCTCTGACAATGCAGCACTCCCTCAGCACTGCACTGGAGTGTCAGCCTGAAGTGGGACTTGAACCCACAACCTTCTGACTCAACCTTTGATCCAAGGCTGATACATAAAAGTGATCCAGGTTTGTCTGAGAGGCAACCCAACCTGTTGATTCCACCACTCTCCCTGGATTATCTAATGCTGTGTATGTGTTAACTATTTTAATATTGACAATAAGCAAGAGCTGGGTCAATCCCAACTTGACTTCAGCACTTTGAAGACAGCTTGGATTCAAACCACAGAGGCCTGGGAACAAGTCACTGACCCACTCTGCCAGTCACATGGGGAGACCGAAACCGTGGAGGCAAAACTAATCGCTTGGTAAAAATGTCATGTTTTAAAACTTTAACAAAGGATTTAGTGGAGTTCAAAACAATTACAAGGCATGTCAAACTGGTTACCAGGGCAATATGGGTCAGAGGTAAGAGGGCAGCCAACACGAAATGATAGAATCTCAATGTCACAGACTGCTGTAAAATCGTTGATCAGAAATAAAAGTCAGTCGCTGAGTCAGAAGGTCATGTGTTCAAGTCCCACTCCACAGACTTGAGCACAGAATCCAGGCTGACACTTTAGTGCAGTACTGAGGGAGAGCTGTGCTGTATTTCAGGTCAGGTGTTTTTGAAAGATCACATGATATTATCTTGGAGTTCTCCCCGGTGTCCTGGGGCCAATGTTCAACCCTCAACAAACATCACTAAAACAGATTATCTGATCATTATCCCATTGCTGCTTGTGGGATCTTGCTGTGCACAAATTGGCTGCCGTGTTTCCGACATTACAACAGTGACTACACTTCAAAATTACTTCATTGGCTATAAAGTGTTTTGGGACGTCCTGAGGTTGTGAAAGGTGCTATATAAATGCAAGTTCTTTTCAAAAAAAATTTCCTCCAAGTCTTGTTTCTGGGACCAAGGTGGAGATTACTTTGTAGAAGAGTTAGTTATCCTGTAATATAAATCAGGGTCTCTGTGATCTCCTGGACTAGTTTTCATCACCTAAAGGGGTCAGAGCGGAATTTTTGGACTTTATTTCCCAAATTGTCCGACATTTATAATCTGTTTTTTCACCTCTCCCAGGGGATTACACGGCTCTGGGTGGGTGGGGAGTATCTGTATCGAGATGCATAGGGCAGCACAACTTTATGGGACAGGCTAGATAGACCAGTTGGTCTTTTCCTGTCTGTCACTTTCATTTGCTCGAGTGATTCCCAAACTCATTGCCTCCCCGATTAGGCCACTGGGGTCACAGCTACTACCACAGCCTTTGTGCAATTGGTCATTGCTCTACGCTCTCATAACATTCTACCTGTTCTTGTCGCCACTCACTTTGTTTTTATCAATAAATATATCTGCCAATTCCACACACTTCAGCAATGATTGGTAGCAGTTGTGAACACTTTTGATTTCCTAAAACAGTCCTGGCAAGTGCAGAAGAGAGTTCTGGTCCCTGAATGGTGGGTTGACATCCGGTGGGGTACTCGTGTCTGATGGGAGCAGAGTAACCACCCCCCCCATCATATCTATCTGGTGGTCCTGGTAAGGAGTTGCGAGTCAGGGTAACAACTGTTCATGTTAGAATGGACTCTGACACGGGAAATACCCAGAGCATGACCTGCTGGATGGAAAGCAGTGCAAGAAATGGGTTTCCTCTTGTACTGTTAGGCATGGAAGAGGAGGAGAAGAAGAAGACAGTGTTCAGTAAAATGAGGAAAGGAGGTAAAGGGACATTATTTGCCTGGAAAGTGCAGGTGACATTGTTCCCTGAGTATTGGGATGGCGCACAGCTTGGTAGAAGCATCGCATTGGTTTGTTCCACTGGAAAGCAAGTGACAGAGTGAGAAGGGTGCTGGACAGGAACTCCCTGGATTGGTTGGTAAGTTAAAAGGAAAGCTCCCTGACTGTCACGGAATGCAGCAATGTTCAGAGAAGGTGTTTTGGGTTTTGTTTCAGAGCCAAAAACTGCTCCACCCCAGATGGGATTTGAACCCACAATCCCTGGCTTAGGAGGCCAGTGGCTTATCCATTAGGCCACTGGGGCTGTCTGTAATAGGAGCTTGGTGCTTGCAACTTGCCCCTTTGTCTCTATGGATTCACTTCCAAACTTGAGGCCTTTTTATTCACAATCACATTGTGTCAATTCCAAAGATCCCAGCAATGATGTGACAGGATCTGATTTGCTCTTGTGTGTTGGACATTGGAGTATTTTGAATTGGAGCAATGTGATTTGCCCCATGGCTCTCGGACTAAATATGACGATTAGTGAAGAGGAGGGCCCCACTATTACAAATCGTCCAATCAAATTAAAGTGTAGACAACTAAAAATAAAATTAACCAATGATCTGGTTCCTTTCATTAGTGACACAGTTACTGTCCTGCGTCGCCCACGAAGGCTTCAAGTGTATTGGTGGAGCCCACGCGATCCCTCTCCAAGGTCACCCGGGTGTGTTGAAGGCCGTGGAACAGCGGCCAGCAGTCAGAACAATCCTCCATGTGGATGCTTCCAGTGGATGGTGGTTTTAGCCTGGCCCAGGAACATCCCCACCAGGGGTTCATCTGATCCGCTCACCCCCCGCCTCTCTCCCCCACCCTGTGCACTGGGTGCCCGAAGACAAAGACTTCAAGGTAACTAAAACTTGAGGTGCGGCCCCTTTAAATAGTGAACCAGGGGTTGCAGCCTCCGGTACTGTAAATAAAGATAATGTATATCTTCATCCAACCCACAAAATGGACAAGTGGCCGGGTATCTGTGAAATGGCCGAGGAGAATGTTCATGCAACCCTCTCCACCCCAGATCTCCAATGGTGCAGAGGAGGAACCCCAAATACAGGGCTTTCCTGAGGGGACACTCGCCTCTTCTGGCCAGCAGGATATTACCCGAGGGCATGTCGGGTCGGAAGGCGAGGGAGAGTATGCAGCAGTGACCTGTTCAGGAAATCCCTCCAGTCAGAGCAGAATGGCCCCAAGAGAATCTCCGAGAGATGCCTCAATTTGGGAGACCGAGTTTCCCGAGGGAGACTCTGGTGCCTCGCACCGATGAGCAGCTCCGTCCGAATATGGGTGAGATTCACCGGAATCGCTCCATATGGCAGAGCCTCCTCGACACACTCAACTGAGTCAGGGTCAATTGTGGACTTTAGACCCTCGATGGCTTTGGCTACAGGCCAGATATAATTGTCAGCTCATCGTCTGCTGGAATCCTCATCGAACAGTTGTCACCTCAAATTTTGACCATTCCAATGCTCTCCTGGCCGGCCACCCATCTTCCACCCTCTGTAAACTTAAGCTCATCCTAAACTCTGCTGACCGTATCCTAACTCACACCAAGTCCCGTTCTCCCATCACCCCCGTGCGCACTGACCTACATTGGCTCCCGGTCTGGTATCAACTCAATTTTAAAATTCTCATCCATGTTTTTAAATCCCTCCATGACCTCGCCCCTCCCTATCTCTGTAACCTGTAACCTCCTACCACCCTCTGAGATCTCTGCACTCCTCCAATCCCTGCCTCTTTCACATCCCCGATTTTAATCACTCCACCGTTGGTGGCTGTGCCTTCAGCTGCCTCGGCCCCAAGCTCTGGAATTCCCTCCCTAAACCTCTCTGCCTCTCCACCTCTCTCTCCTCCTTTAAGACGCTCCTTAAAATCTACCACTTTGATCAAGCTTTTGATCACCTGTTCTAATATTTCCTTTTGTGTCTTGGTGTCAATTTTTGTCTCATTCCACTCCTGTGATGCGCTTTGGGACATTTTACTACAGTAAAGGTGTGATATAAATACAAGGTGTTTTTGTTGTTGATGTTGGAGCAGGTAATAACTCTGACGGTATCCAGCCTGCTGACCCACTGCCCAGTACATCCCAGACTCTGTTTACCTTCGCAGCAAGGGCTCTCCTCTCCACCAACTTTGTGTCACTGAAACTGATCACGTGTAGATGGGTTTATGGAAGAGTAGCTCAGACAGAATGGCCAATACCTCAGACTGGGCAGAAATCCTGCTGGATCTCAGCAACTCCCTGGATAAGACAGGCAGCTCCTGGAAGGACGTACGTATTCCTTGCAGTTTTATGAAAAAGAGCTGCCTGTCATAATTTAGACTGTGCATCTGGCAGAAAAAGATTGTCACCAGCGCACAGCACTTTGGATGAACTTCCATGTGCAGCACCTGAAGGTGGAAAGTTCCAAGCTGGGTGTGGCTGCACGTGAGTCTCAGAACCAGAGCAGAGACCCAGTGTCTCCGACTGAGTTTCCACTGAATCTTGGTGATAAATTCAGGGGGGAGGGATCAAAATGAGAAACTGGAATCAAAAGATAGTGGTCACCTGTTGGTTTATGACCAATTCACTTCTCCCAATTGATTGTTGTGAAGGATGCAAATACAAATATACAACATCTTTGAAGGTGGCAGGACAAGTGGATAAGGCTGTTCAAAAAACACAGGGGATCCTTGGCTTTATAAATGGAGGCATAGAGTACAAAAGCAAGGAATTTATGCTAAATCTTTATAAATTACTGGTTCGGTCTCAGCTGGAGTATTGTGTTCAATTCTGGGCACCACACTTTAGGAAGGATGTCAAGGCCTTGGAGAGGGTGCAGAAGAGATTTACTGGAATGGTACCAGGGATGGGGGACTTCAATTATGGGGAGAGACTGGAGAAGCATTTTCTAATTTCAACGTAATTTAAAAGGGGTAACTCAGCTCAGGCAAGTCATGGCAGCAGACCTCGCACCCGTGATATGCTCCTCCTGCAAGATGTGGGAAGTCATGTCCACCTGCAGCTACTGACCGATCGTATCTCGGAGCTGGAGCTGCGGGTGGACTCACTGTGGAGCATCCGCGATGCAGAGAAACTCGTGGATAGCACGTTTAGCGAGTTGGTCACACCGCAGGTAAAGGGTATACAGGCAGGAAGTGAATGGGTGACCACCAGGAAGAGTAAGAGGTGCAGGCAGGTAGTGCAGGGGTCCCCTGTGGCCATCCCCCTCTCAAACAGATATGCCACTTTGGATGCTGTTGTGGGGGATGACTTATCAGGGGAAGGCAGCAGCAGCCAACTTCCTGGCACTACGGGTAGCTCTGCTGCACAGGCTGGGAGGAAAAAGAGTGAAAGAGCTGTAGTGATAGGGGACTCAATTGTAAGGGGAATAGACAGGCGTTTCTGCGGCCGCAACCGAGACTCCAGGATGGTGTGTTGCCTCCCTGGTGCAAGGATCAAGGACGTCTCGGAGCGGCTACAGAACATTTTGGAGGGGGAGGGCGAACAGCCAGCTGTCGTGGTGCACATCGGCACCAACGATATAGGTAAAAAAGGGGATGAGGTCCTAAAAGCAGAATATAGGGAGTTAGGAGGTAAATTAAAAAATAGGACCTCAAAGGTAGTAATCTCAGGATTGCTGCCAGTGCCACGTGCTAGTCAGAGTCGAAATAGGAGGATATTTCAAATGAATACGTGGCTCGAGGAATGGTGCAAGGGGGAGGGATTCAAATTCCTGGGACACTGGAAACGGTTCTGGGGGAGGTGGGACCAGTACAAACCGGACGGTCTGCACCTGGGCAGGGCTGGGACCGCTGTTCTAGGAGGAGTGTTTGCTAGTGCTGTTGGGGAGGGTTTAAACTAAAGTGGCAGGGGGTTGGGAACCTGAGCAGGGAGAGAGAGGAAAGCGTAACAGGAAGGGACAGAAGGTATGGAGTAATAGGTAAAGTGTTAAAAAAGGAAAAAGCAGGAACTAAGCATCACAAAACAGATTTGAAAGTTCTTTATCTGAATGCACGTAGCATTCGTAACAAAATGGACGAGTTAACGGCACAAATAACTACGTATGGGTATGATCTTGTGGCCATTACAGAAACATGGCTGCAGGGTGACAACGACTGGGAATTAAATATGCCAGGGTATTTAACAATCAGGAAGGACAGGCAGGAAGGAAGGGGAGGTGGGGTGGCTATGTTAATAAAGGAAGGAATCACTGTAATACAGATAAATGATATTGGGACAAAGCATCAAGATAATGAAACAGTTTGGGTGGAGATAAGGAATAATAAGGGGAATAAAACATTAGTGGGCGTAGTATATAGGCCTCCTAATAGTTGCAACTCTGCTGGAAGAAGTATTAATCAGGAAATAGTTGGGGCATGTAATAAGGGAACAGCTATAATTATGGGGGATTTTAATTATCATATTAACTGGACAAATCAAATTGGGCAGAGCAGCCTTGAGGACGAGTTCATTGAGTGCATCAGGGATGGATTTCTTGAGCAGTATGTAACTGATCCTACAAGGGGGCAGGCAACCTTGGACCTGGTCCTGTGTAATGAGTCAGGATTAATTAATAATGTCCTAGTTAAGGATCCCCTTGGAACGAGCGACCACAACATGGTTGAATTCCATATCCAATTCGAGGGTGAGAAGGTTGATTCTCAAACAAGCGTACTGAGCTTGAATAAAGGAGACTATGATGGTATGAGAGCGGAATTGATTAAAGTGGACTGGGAAAATAGATTAAAGGGTAAGACGGTACATGAGCAGTGGTGTTCATTTAGGGAGTTATTTTACAACTTTCAAAATAAATATATTCCACTGAGGAAAAAAGGGTGTAAAAGAAATGACAGCCATCCGTGGCTAAGTAAAGAAATCAAGGATAGTATCCGACTAAAAACAAGGACATATAAGGTAGCCAAACTTAGTGGGAGGATAGAAGATTGGGAATTCTTCAAAAGACAACAAAAAGTAACTAAAGGATTGATTAAGAAAGGGAAGTTAGATTATGAAAAGAAATTAGCAAAAAATATAAAAACAGATAGCAAGAGTTTCTATAGTTATATAAAAAGAAAAAGGGTGGCTAAGGCAAACGTAGGTCCCTTAGAGAATGAGACCGGGAAATTAATGGTGGGAAACATGGAGATGGCAAAAATGCTGAACAAATATTTTGTTTTAGTCTTTACAGTAGAGGACACTAAGAATATCCCAACACTGGACAAACAGGGGACTCTACGGGGGGAGGAGCTAAATACGATTAAAATCACTCAGGAGATGGTACTCAGTAAAATAATGGGACTCAAAGCGGATAAATCCCCTGGACCTGATGGCTTGCATCCTAGGGTCTTGAGGGAAGTGGCAGTAGGGATTGTGGATGCTTTGGTGATAGTTTTCCAAAATTCCCTGGACTCAGGAGAGGTCCCGGCAGATTGGAAAACTGCTAATGTAACACCGTTATTTAAAAAGGGTAGTAGGCAGAAGGCTGGAAATTATGGGCCAGTTAGCTTAACATCTGTGGTGGGTAAAATTTTGGAGTCTATTATTAAGGAGACAGTAACGGAACATTTAGATAAGCATAATTTAATAGGACAAAGCCAGCATGTCTTTATGAAGGGGAATTCATGTCTGACAAATTTGCTTGAGTTCTTTGAGGATATAACGTACAGGGTGGATAAAGGGGAACCAGTGGACATAGTGTATTTAGACTTCCAGAAGGCATTCGACAAGGTGCCACATAAAAGATTATTACTTAAGATAAAAAATCACGGGATTGGGGGTAACATTCTGGCATGGGTGGAGGATTGGTTATCGAACAGGAAGCAGAGAGTTGGGATAAATGGTTCATTTTCGGACTGGCAACCAGTAACCAGTGGTGTTCCACAGGGGTCGGTGCTGGGTCCCCAACTCTTTACAATCTATATTAACGATTTGGAGGAGGGGACCGAGTGCAACATATCAAAATTTGCAGATGATACAAAGATGGGAGGGAAAGTAGAGAGTGAGGAGGACATAAAAAACCTGCAGGGGGATATAGACAGGCTGGGTGAGTGGGCGGAGATTTGGCAGATGCAATATAATATTGGAAAATGTGAGGTTATGCACTTTGGCAGGAAAAATCAGAGAGCAAGTTATTTTCTTAATGGCGAGAGACTGGAAAGTACTGCAGTACAAAGGGATCTGGGGGTCCTAGTGCAAGAAAATCAAAAAGTTGGTATGCAGGTGCAGCAGGTGATCAAGAAAGCCAACGGAATGTTGGCTTTTATTGCTAGGGGGATAGAATATAAAAACAGGGAGGTATTGCTGCAGTTATATAGGGTATTGGTGAGACCGCACCTGGAATACTGCATACAGTTTTGGTCTCCATACTTAAGAAAAGACATACTTGCTCTCGAGGCAGTACAAAGAAGGTTCACTCGGTTAATCCCGGGGATGAGGGGGCGGACATATGAGGAGAGGTTGAGTAGATTGGGACTCTACTCATTGGAGTTCAGAAGAATGAGAGGCGATCTTATTGAAACATATAAGATTGTGAAGGGGCTTGATCGGGTGGATGCAGTAAGGATGTTCCCAAAGATGGGTGAAACTAGAACTAGGGGGCATAATCTTAGAATAAGGGGCTGCTCTTTCAAAACTGAGATGAGGAGAAACTTCTACACTCAGAGGGTGGTAGGTGTGTGGAATTTGCTGCCCCAGGAAGCTGTGGAAGCTACATCATTAGATAAATTTAAAACAGAAATAGACAGTTTCCTAGAAGTAAAGGGAATTAGGGGTTATGGGGACGGGCAGGAAATTGGACATGAAGCTGAGTTCGGATCGGTCAATGCCCTGTGGGTGGCGGAGAGGGCCCAGGGGCTGTGTGGCCGGGTCCTGCTCCTACTTCTTGTGTTCTTTAGATTTGTGGTTGGGATCAGATCAGCCATGATCTTATTGAATGGCGGAGCAGGCTCGAGGGGCCGATTGGCCTACTCCTGCTCCAATTTCTTATGTTCTTATGTTCTTAAGCTGGGATTGTTCTCCTTCGAACAGAGAAGTTTAAAGGGTGATTTAATCGAGGTGTTCAAAATGATGAAGGATTTTGATAGAGTGGATAGGGAGAAATTATTTCCACTGGCAGGAGGGTCGGTAACCAGAGGACACAGAGTTAAGATAATTGGCAAAATCTCCAGGGGGGAAATGAGGAGAATTTTTTTACTCAGTGAGTTGTTCTGATCTGGAATGCACTGCCTGAAAGGGCGGTGGAAGCAGATTCAATCGTAACTTTCAAAAGGGAATTGGATAAATATTTCAAAAGGAGAAATTTGCAGGGCCACGGGGAACGAGCAGGGGAGTGGGACTAATTGGAGAGATCTTTCAAAGAACCGGCACAGGCACGATGGGCTGAATGGCCTCCTCCTGTGCTGTATGATTCTATGACAAGGCAGAGTTCACCTGCTGGCACTTGTGCATCCTCCGCAAGTCAATGGGATCCCTCACCGTGAGGAGGACATCATCGCCATGAGCTGAAAGGATCGCCTCCACGCCCGTCTTATACAGAGACAGTCCCAACAATCTGTTGTATAAGAGGTGCAGGAAAGACTCTGTGCAGATCAAATATAACCGGCCTGACATGGGGCCTCCTTGACACACTCCTCTCCCAAACCAAAGGTGGGTGGGGGTCCATCAAAGATCCATTAATCTTAATCACACACTCAGCAGTGGCATAAAGAAGTGGGATCCGGGCGACGAAATGTGTCCCAAGCCACAAAGCCCACAGGGAACCTAACAGATATTGGTGATCCACTCCATCGAGGGCCTTCTCCTGACCACCACCTCGACATCAATCGCAGGATCAACAATTCACCCACCATCCTCCTCCAGGGTGTCGTCCTCGGACATTCTGCTCGCTGTACAGAATGCGTCGCGAGGACCGTCCACCAGAACTGACCCCGCCTCTACCTGGACCCCACCCCCAGGATCGGAGGCAGAGGAGTCTCTCACGGGCTCCTCTGTGGGTTCTAGGCCAGACAGGGAGCGGCAGTCTGGCCCCACCCCCACCCCGCCCCGTCCTTTGGGCAGTGTGACTCAAGCATCAGGCACGGGGGATAAAACCATGCCTGAAGCAAAGCCTGGAGACAGGGAAAGGGACCGTCCCCTTCACCACCACCGCTGCCCAACCCAGCCAAGGGGGGAAACCTATTTACATCCATGACCAGGTCAAGCACATCCTGGGAGAGGTCAACCAGGGCCAAGGTAGGAACATCTTCACTTCAACACTTTAAAGTCCATCGACTCAAGCACCCTGGGTTCATAGACTCAAAACCCTAAGTGAACACACGTCAGCTCTGTGAGATCACTAATGACGGTATCTTGATAAATATCTACCAAGGAAACAGGCAAATCCTTCATTTCTCACTCAGGAACAGTCTGGGGTTTACCACCCAACCGATGAGTGAATTCATTTTTATTCGTTCATGGGATGTGGGCGTTGCTGGCGAGGCCGGCATTCATTGCCCATCCCGAATTGCCCTTGAGAAGGTGGTGGTGAGCCGCCTTCTTGAACCGCTGCAGTCCGTGCGGTGAAGGTTCTCCCACAGTGCTGTTAGGAAGGGAGTTCCAGGGTTTTGACCCAGTGATGATGAAGGAACGGCAATATATTTCCAAGTCGCGATGGTGTGTGACTTGGAGGGGAACGTGCAGGTGGTGTTGTTCCCATGTGCCTGCTGCCCTTGTCCTTCTAGGTGGTAGAGGTCGCAGGTTTGGGAGGTGCTGTCGAAGAAGTCTTGGCGAGTTGCTGCAGTGCATCCTGTGGATGGTACACACTGCAGCCACAGTGCGCCGGTGGTGAAGGGAGTGAATGATTATTTGATGGATGGGGTGCCAATCAAGTGGGCTGCCTTCTCGTGGATGGTGTCGAGCTTCTTGAGTGTTTTGGAGCTGCACTCATCCAGTCAAGTGGTGGGTATTCCATCACACTCCTGACTTGTGCCATGTAGATGGTGGAAAGGCTTTGGGCAGTCAGCAGGTGAGTCACTCGTCACAGAATACCCAGCCTCTGACCTGCCCTTGTAGCCACAGTGTTTATGTGGCTGGTCCAGTTAAGTTTCTGGTCAATGGTGACCCCAGGATGTTGATGGTGGGGGATTCGGCGATGGTAATGCCGTTGAATGTCAAGGGGCGGTGCTTAGACTTTCTCTTGTTGGAAATGGTCATTGCCTGGCGCTTGTCTGGCGTGAATGTTACTTGCCACTTATCAGCCCAAGCCTGGATGTTGTCCAGGTCTTGCTGCATACGGGTATGGACTGCTTCATTATTTGAGGGATTGCGAATGGAACTGAACACTGTGCAATCATCAGCGAACATCCCCATTTCTGACCTTAGGATGGAGGGAAGGTCATTGATGAAGCAGCTGAAGATGGTTGGGCCGAGGACACTGCCCTGAGGAACTCCTGCAGCAATGTCCTGGGGCTGAGATGGTTGGCCTTCAACAACCGCTACTATCTTCCTTTGTGCTAGGTATGACTCCAGCCACTGGAGAGTTTTCCCCCTGATTCCCATTGACTTCAATTTTACCAGGGCTCCTTGGTGCCACACTCGGTCAAATGCTGCCTTGATGGCAGTCACTCTCACCTCACCTCCGGAATTCAGCTCTTTTGTCCATGTTAGATGAGTGGTCCTGGCAGAACCCAAACTGAGCATCGGTGAACAGGTTATTGGTGAGTAAGTGCCGCTTGATAGCACTGTCGACAACACCTTCCATCACTTTGCTGATGATTGAGAGCTGATGATTGATGATGACTGATGGGGCAGTAATTGGCCAGATTGGATTTGTCCTGCTTTTTGTGGACAGGACATACCTGGGCAATTTTCCACATTGTCGGGTAGATGCCAGTGTTGTAGCTGTACTGGAACAGTTTGGCGAGAGGCAAAGCTAGTTCTGGAGCACAAGTCTTCAGCACTACAGCCGGGATGTTGTCGGGGCCCATGGCTTTTGTTGTATCCAATGCACTCAGCCCCTTCTTGATATCACTTGGAGTGAATCAAATTGGCTGAAGACTGGCTTTTGTGATCTTGGGGATATCGGGAGGAGGCCGCGATGAATCATTCACTCGGCACTTCTGGCTGAAGATGGTTGCAAACGCTTCAGCCTTGTCTTTTGCACTCACGTGCTGGGCTCCACCATCATTGAGGATGGGGATGTTTACAGAGCCTCCTCCTCCCGTTAGTTGTTTAATTGTCCACCACCATTCACGACTGGATGTGGCAGGACTGCAGAGCTTTGATCTGATCCGTTGGTTGTGGAATCGCTTAGCTCTGTCTATAGCATGTTGCTTCCGCTGTTTAGCATGCATGTAGTCCTGAGTTGTAGCTTCACCAGGTTGGCACCTCATTTTTAGGTACGCCTGGTGCTGCTCCTGGCATGATCTTCTACACTCCTCATTGAACCAGGGTTGATCCTCTGGCTTGATGGTAATGGTAGAGTGAGGAATATGCCAGGCCATGAGGTTACAGATTGTGCTGGAATACAATTCTGCTGCTGATGGCCCACAGCGCCTCATGGATGCCCAGTTTTGAGCTGCTAGATCTGTTCTGAATCTATCCCATTTAGCACGGTGGTCATGCCACACAACACGTTGGATGGTGTCCTCAGTGCGAAGACGGGATTTCATCTTCACAAGGACTGTGCGGTGGTCACTCCTATCAATACTGTCATGGACAGATGCATCTGCAACAGGTAGATTGGTGAGGACGAGGTCAAGTAAGTTTTTCCCTCATGTACTGGTACGCTCACCACCTGCCGCAGGTCCAGTCTGGCAGGTATATCCTTCAGGACCCGGCCAGTTCTGTCAGTGGTTGTGTTACCGAGCCACTCCTGGTGATGGACATTGAATCCCCCACCCAAAGTACATTCTGTGCCCTTGCCACCCTCAGTGCTTCCTCCAAGTGGTGTTCAACATGGAGGAGGACTGATTCATCAGCTGAGGGAGCACGGTAGGTGGTAATCAGCAGGAGGTTTCCTTGCCCATGTTTGACCTGATGCCATGTGATTTCATGGGGTCCGGAGTCAATGTTGGGAACTCCCAGGGCCACTCCCTCCTGACTGTATATCACTGTACCGCCACCTCTGGTGGGTCTGTCCTGCCTGTGGGACAGGACATACCCAGGGATGGTGATGGAAGAGTCTGGGACGTTGGCTGAAAGGTATGATTCTGTGAATATGGCTATGTCAGGCTGTTGCTTGACTTGTCTGTGGGACAGCTCTCCCAATTTAGGCACAAGTCCCCAGATGCTCGTGAGGAGGACTTTGCAGGGTCGACTGGGCTTGGTGTTGCCTTTGTCGTGTCCAGTGCCTTGTGATCCATTCGGTTTTATTCTTATTCTGACATTTTATAGCGAGATTGTACAACTGCAGTGGCTTGCTCGACCATTAACTCAAAACAACATTGCTGTGGGTCTGGAGTCACATATTGGCAAGCCCGGCAGAGTTTACCTTCCCTGAAGGGCATTCATGAGCCAGATGGGATTGACAACAATCCAATAGTTTCATGGCCGCTATTACTGATACCAGATTTTTTTTATTTCTGATTGGATTTTATTTAAATTCCCCAGTTGCTGTGCTGGTGGTTTGAACTGATGATTCATGGGATCAGTTGTTTTAGTGTTTAGATTATTAGTCCAGTTACATAACCACTATTCTACCGTAAACCTAATCAGGATTTGAAGTTAATAAACAATTGTTCGTGCAAGAATGATGTCAACGTTTGCCCCACCGAACTGCCTTCCATCACCCAGTTCCTATTGAACATGAGTTCACCTTCCCAACACCCAGTTAGGATGTCCACAAGTTACTGAGTGAATGAATTAACCCTTTCTTGCCATATCGTCACAGAAGTCAGACAAGTCTTCAACTAACAATTGTTTATTAACTTCAAATCATGATTAGCAATACTCAAACATTGAAATCCAAATAATTAGTAGATAGGATTATTAACAAAATGAATAGCAGGCACTTCAGTGATATTACAATAATTCAGCATTAACTGGGTCGCTGCTTATCAAATAGTCATTGACATCAGTGCCTGAGATTGATATAAATTGGTGAAATTAATTTTGGACTAAACTCCTTAGTTAGCTGGCAAGTTAACAGCATTAGATAGCTAGTCTATTGGATAGATGATAGTGTGTGTGCTGGTGGTTAGCAATGTTTCCAGAACTTGTAGGAATTGTATTGATCAGCTGCTTGGTTAAACTGGTCGTCTTCACTTGGGACAATGGTATTGGCTTGTGGGATGTTGAGGTGATCAGCCTCCTTGTGTTGAGGTGTTCTCCGTTCCTCATGGATCCTCTGTCCTTTGGGCAAATCCACCTTACGCAGTGATAGCAGTATCCGGACTAGGTGGAGAAGAGAGAGGAGTGAGGGAGGTGAGAGAAGGTGAAAGTGGAGAACAGAAACTGAAGTTGAAGAGAGAGAGAGAGAGAGATGAATGGAAGGGAGAGAGTGAAACAGAAGTGGAAGAGGAGAAAGAGAAAGAGAAATGGGAGAGAAGAGAGAAACATAATGGTTGAGGAGAAGAAGGTGGGAACAGCTGTGGAGAAGATGGTGAGAAACAGAAGTGGAGAAGAGAGAGAAACAAAGCAGTGAAGCAGAGTGAGACTTTACTACACCCAGTATCCTCAGCTAGAGGAGGGAGAAAGACTGAGGGGGAGTTGGTGGGATGACATCACTTGCCAGAAATATCGACAGTCCTGCCTGACATGCCCCTGTGCCTGGATCGTGCATTGTCAGGGTAACATCCTGGTGGAGAGAGGAACATTGGAGCAGGAGTAGGCCATTCAGCCCCTCGAGCCTACTCCGCCATTCAATTAGATCTTGGATGATCTGCATCTTAACTCCATCTGCACACCTTAGTTCCCTAACCCCCAATACCCTCACCCAACAAAAATCGATCAATCTCAGTTTTGACATTTTCAATTGACCCTCAGCCTCAACAGCTTTTATGGGGGAGAGAGTTCCAGATTTCCACCACCCTTTGTGTGAAGGCGGGATCTGTGATTGGGAGAGGGAGGGGGACAGCAATCGGGAGAGGGAGGGGATCAGCGATCGGGAGAGGGAGGGGATCAGCGATCGGGAGAGGGAGGGGGACAGCGATCGGGAGAGGGAGGGGAACAGCAATCGGGAGAGGGAGGGGGACTGAGAACCAGGGTGAGGGGGGTCGAGTAGGGGAGCGGGCGGCAGTGGTTTTACTTTGGTGCCCAGACGACCCCTCCTGCAGCTCCTGGATCCACATTCAGGTAAATATATTTAAAAATTGACCATTTTGATGGCGGCCCTTTAAGGACCCCTGGTTAGGCCGCACGTCGACCAGATTTTCCTGAATCCTGCCGGCGGGAACAGTACGAATGGGGGGGATGGTTAAGATAGGGAGAGTTCGGACTGTGTTTCCGACGTGTTCCCACACATCTGAACTTGGCTAAATTCAGGCACGGGAAGTTTGCCTGCCCAAGAGGAAAGAGAGGTGGGAGAGGGGGGCTGGTCGGCCCAGACCAAAATCTAACCCACAGTTTTCATGCCACAGCCTGAAAGCTGTGAGAATGACATAGAAATTACAACACAGAAACTGGGCATTGGCCCCAACCAGTCGGTGCTGGTCTTGATCCCCCACACGAGCAGTATCCTAATCCCATGTGTCCGCCCTATCCCTTCGTTCCTCTTTCCATCAATCACCTGTCGAACCTGTTCTTAAATGTTGACACCATCCCTGCTGCAATCACTGTCTCCAGTAGTGTATCCACCATAACCCACAGCCTCACAGCCCTCTGTGCAAAAACCTTTCTACTGCTCTCTGTCCTCAATCTCTTCCATTTAATCCTGTATCGAGATTCACCATTACCTCTTGCCTTAAACCCGCTATTCCATGAACTTTTTCTGTAACCTTATCTACTTGCGGTGCTGCTTTTAATGTCTTGTGCAGTTGAAGCAGATATTGCTGGCACCTTTTGTATTTGGTTATTTTAAAAGCTGTTTTCCTGACCCAGGATGCAGTGATCAACCTGAAGTCTGTCCAAGAACTCGCCAAAGACCTGGGCTTTGAATGGACCATTGTGGCTTCCGAGCTGGGATTCACAAGGGCGGAGATCGGCCGTTTTCACACGGCCTCTGTTCAGAAAAAGGTGCAAGCAAAGAAAATGTTAGAGAGCTGGTATGTCGAAAGCTCCATCACTAAAAATGAATAGTCTTAAGGAGTGGGATCTCACTAATGTTTCTGAACCAGCATTTAATGCAATGACCCTCTCACCGTTCTGATATTGTACACAGCTCTCCAAACCGGCAGACAATGGGCCGTCTCCCAATGTACATGGTGACTGGGTGAGGTGCTGAGTGCGTAGTGACAGGCATGGAGGAGAAACACTTGCATTTATATAGCACCTTTCATGGCCTCGGGACATCCCACAGCACATCAATGAAGTACGTTTCAAGTGTAGTCACTTCAAAGTGAAGTTGTAACGACACCAAATAAGGGGGTAGAGTTAATACTGAGGAGGATGGGAGAAAATACAAGAAGACAGCAATAAACTTGCAGAATGGGCTTGTAATTGGCAAATGAATTTCCATTTACATTAAGTGTGAGGTGGTACATTTTGGGAGGAAGAATAAAGAGGCCACCTACTCCTTGGAAAATCAGAGTCCAAATGGGGTCGAGGAGCAGAGGGATCTGGGGGTCCAGATACACAAATCACTAAAAGTAGCAACGCAGGTTAATAAGGCCATAAAAAGGCAAATCCAGCACTAGGGTTCATTTCTAGAGGAATAGAATTGAAAAGCAGAGAAGTTATGTTAAACTTGTATCGAACCTTAGTTAGACCACACTTGGAGTACTGAGAACAGTCCTGGTCTCCATATTATACAAAGGATATATTGAGAATAGACTGATGGGGCAGTAATTGGCCGGATTGGATTTGTCCTGCTTTTTGTGGACAGGACGTACCTGGGCAATTTTCCACATTGTCAGGTAGATGCCAGTGATGTAGCTAATTACATTCGATGTAATTCTATGTAATGTAGGAAATGTGGCAGCTAATTTACACACAGCAAGATCCCACAAACAGCAATGAGAGAAATCAACAGGTGATCTGTTTTTTTGGGATTTTGGTTGAGGGATAAATATTGTCCCGGACACTGGGGAGAACTCCCCTGCTCTTCTTAGAAATAGTTCCATGGGTTCTTTTACATCCACCTGAGAGGGCAGACGGGGCCTCAGTTTAACGTCTCATGCAAAAGACGGCACCTCAGACAATGCAGCACTCCCCCAGCATTGCACTGGAGTGTCAGCCTGAAGTGGGACTTGAACCCACAAACTTCTGACTGAAACTTTGAGCCAAGGCTGATGCATAAAAGTTGGTTTGACCTGTGCTCACAGAGACTTGAGCATATAATCTCGGCTGATACTTTAGTGCAGTACTGAGGGAGAGCTGTGCTGTATTTCAGGTCAGGTGTTTTGGAAAAATCACATGATATTATTTTGGAGTTCTCCCTGGTGTCATGGGGCCGATATTCAACCTTCAACCAACATCACTGAAATAGATTATCGGGTCATTATCTAATTGCTGTTTGTGAGATCTTGCTGTCTGTGAATTGTCTGCTACATTACAACAGTGACTACACTTCAAAATTACTTCATTGGTCTATAAAGCGTTTTGGGACGTCCTGAGGTCATGAAAGGTGCGATATAAATGCAAGTTCTTTTAAAAGACATTTCCTCAAAGTCCTGTTTCCAGGACCAAGATGGAGATTACTTTGTAGAAGAGGTAGCTATCCCATAATATAAATCAGGGTCTATGTGATCTCCTGGACTGGTTTTGATCACCTAAAGGGGTCAGAGAGGAATTTACAGATTTTATTTCTCTAATTGTCCTCCATTTTTAATCTGTTTTTTTCACCTCTCCCAGGGGATTACATTGCTCGAGGTGGGTGGGGAGTATCTGTATCGAGATGCATAGGGCAACACAACTTCATGGGACAGGCTCGATAGACCAGTTGGTCTTTTCCTGTCTGTCACTTTCATTTGCTCAAGTGACTCCCAAACTCATTGCCTTCCCCATGAGGCCATTGGGTCACAGCTATTACCACAGCCTTTGTGCAATTGGTCATTGCTCTACGCTCTCATAACATTCTACCTGTTCTTGTCGCCACTCACTTGGTTTTTATCAATAAATATATCTGCCAATTCCACACACTTCAGCAATGATTGGCAGCAGTTGTGAACACTTTTGATTTCCTCAAACAATCCTGGCAAGTGTCGACGAGAGTTCTGGTCCCTGAATGGTGGGTTGACATCCGGTGGGGTACTCGTGTCTGATGGGAGCAGAGTAACGACCCCCCCCATCATATCTATCTGGTGGTCCTGGTAAGGAGTTGCGAGTCAGGGTAACAACTGTTCATGTTAGAAGGGAATCTGACACGGGAAAAACCCAGAGCATGACCTGCTGGATGGAAAGCAGTGCAAGAAATGGGTTGCCTCTTGTACTGTTAGGCATGGAAGAGGAGGAGAAGAAGAAGACAGTGTTCAGTAAAATGAGGAAAGGAGGTAAAGGGACATTATTTGCCTGGAAAGTGCAGGTTCCCTGAATACTGGGATGGCGCACAGCTTGGTAGAAGCATCGCATTGGTTTGTTCCACTGGAAAGCAAGTGACAGAGTGAGAAGGGTGCTGGACAGGAACTCCCTGGATTGGTTGGTAAGTGAAAAGGAAAGCTCCCTGACTGTCACAGAATGGAGCAATGTTCAGAGAAGGTGTTTTGGCTTTTGCTTCAGAGTCAAAAACTGCTCCACCCCAGATGGGATTTGAACCCACAATCCCTAGCTTAGGAGGCCAGTGCCTTATCCATTAGGCCACTGGGGCTGTGTGTAACAAGAGCTTGGTGCTTGCAACTTGTCCCTTTGTCTCTATCAATTCACTGCCAAATTTGATGCCTTTTCATGGGCCATCCCTTTCTTTTCATACAGAATCACATTGTATCAGTTCCAATGATCCCAGCAATGACGTGACAGGATCTGACTTGCTTTTGTGCGTCACCAATTGGTACAGTTGAGCGCTGGGCAAAATGTTGATTTTATGTGAAAAGCAAGTGGCTTTGTCGCTGTTTCCTTGCCCCTCCTGGGAGGAAGTTTCATCCATTGACAGGACACCTCCTGTGATTTGGCTCTTTGATCTCTCTGTCTTTCAGCAATGAGGACAAAGAGCTGGTTTTCTCAGAATGTACTTGGTTTAAAACTGAACTCACCCCAGATGGGACTTGAACCCACAATCTCTGGCTTAGGAGGCCAGTGCCTTATCCATTAGGCCACTGGGGCTGCACACTATTTGAATTTGCTGCTTGTGACCTGCTCCTTTGTATCTATGGATTCACTTCCAAACTTGAGGCATTTTTATTCACAATCACATTGTGTCAATTCCAAAACCTCCATGTGGATGCTTCCAGTGGATGGTGGTTTTAGCCTGGCCCAGGAACATCCCCACCAGGGGTTCATCTGATCCGCTCACCCCCCGCCTCTCTCCCCGCAACATCGTCATCAAACCAGCGGACAAAGGAGGAGCCATCGTCACACAGAACAGAATGGACTATTGCAAAGAAGCACACCGACAACTGGACAACCAGGAACACTACAGACGGTTACCCGCAGATCCGACCAAAGAACACACCCACCAGCTCAACAAACTGATCAAGACCTTCGACCCAGACCTTCAAAGCATCCTACGTGCTCTCATCCCACGTACTCCCCGCGTGGGCGACTTCTGCTGCCACCCAAAGATGCACAAAGCCAACACACCCGGACGTCCTATCGTATCAGGCAACGGAACCCTGTGTGAGAACCTCTCTGGATACGTCGAGGGCATCCTGAAACCCATCGTACAGGGAACCCCCAGCTTCTGTCGCGACACTACAGACTTCCTACAAAAACTCAGCACCCACGGACCAGTTGAACCAGGAACACTTCTCACCACGATGGACGTCTCGGCACTCTACACCAGTATCTCCCACGATGACGGCATCGCTGCAAGAGCCTCAGTATTCAACACCAACAACAGCCAATCTCCAGACGCCATCCTACAACTCATCCGCTTCATCCTGGATCACAATGTCTTCACCTTCGATAACCAGTTCTTTACCCAAACACATGGAACAGCCATGGAGATCAAATTCGCACCCCAATACGCCAACATTTTCATGCACAAATTCGAGCACGACTTCTTCACTGCACAGGACCTCCAACCAACGCTATACACCAGATACATCGACGACATTTTCTTCCTATGGACCCACGGCGAAGAATCACTGAAGAGACTACACGATAACATCAACAAGTTCCATCCCACCATCAAACTCACCATGGACTACTCCTCAGAATCGGCTTCTTTCTTGGACACACGAATCTCCATCAAAGACGGGCACCTCAGCACCTCACTCTCCCGCGAGCCCACGATGCTCCACTTTTCCAGCTTCCACCCTAACCACATCAAAGAGGCCATCCCCTATGGACAGGCCCTGCGAGTACACAGGATCTGCTCAGACGAGGAGGAACGCGATGGACACCTACAGACGCTGAAAGACGCCCTCATAAGAACGGGATATGACGCTCAACTCGTCGATCGACAGTTCCGACGGGCCACAGCGAAAAATCGCATAGACCTCCTCAGAAAACAAACACGGGACGCAACCTACAGAGTACCCTTCGTCGTCCAGTACTTCCCCGGAGCAGAGAAACTACGCCATGACGACGAACACCTCGCTAAGGCCATCCCCACGCCTCCACTACTCGACTTCAAACAGCCACCCAACCTCAAACAGACCATCGTTCACAGCAAATTACCCAGCTTTCAGGAGAACAGCATCCACGACACCAAACAACCCTGCCAGGGCAACCTCTGCAAGACATGCCAGATCATCGACACAGATACCACCATCACACGAGAGGACACCACCCACCAGGTACATGGTTCATACTCCTGTGACTTGGCCAATGTTGTCTACCTCATACGTTGCAGGAAAGGATGCCCCGGAGCATGGTACATTGGCGAGACCATGCAGACACTGCGACAACGGATGAACGGACACCGCACAACAATCGCCAAACAGGAGGGTTCCCTCCCAATCGGGGAACACTTCAACAGTCAAGGACATTCAGCCACCGATCTTCGGGTAAACGTTCTCCAAGGTGGCCTTCGAGACACTCGATAACTCAAAAATATATCTGCCAATTCCACACACTTCAGCAATGATTGGCAGCAGTTGTGAACACTTTTGATTCCCTAAAACAGTCCTGGCAAGTGTAGACGAGAGTTCCGGTCCCTGAATGGTGGGCTGACATCCGGTGGGGTACTCGTGTCTGATGGGAGCAGAGTAACGACCCCCCCATCATATCTATCTGGTGGTCCTGGTAAGGAGTTGCGAGTCAGGGTAACAACTGTTCATGTTAGAAGGGAATCTGACACGGGAAAAACCCAGAGCATGACCTGCTGGATGGAAAGCAGTGCAAGAAATGGGTTTCCTCTTGTACTGTTAGGCATGGAAGAGGAGGAGAAGAAGAAGACAGTGTTCAGTAAAATGAGGTGAAGGGACATTGTTTGCCTGGAAAGTGCAGGTGACATTGTTCCCTGAGTATGTAAGATTCTCAAAATTGACCCCCGATGGGACTTGAACCCACAATCCCTGGCTTAGAAGGCCAGTGCCTTATCCATTAGGCCACTGGGGCTATGTGTAACCAGAGCTTGGTGCTTGCAACTTGTCCCTTTGTCTCTATCTATTCACTGCTAAATTTGATGCCTTTTTATGGGCCGGCCCTTTCTTTTCAGACACAATCACATTGTATCAGTTCCAAAGATCCCAGCAATGACGTGACAGGATCTGACTTGCTTTTGTGTGTCAGCAATTGGTACAGTTGAGTGTTGGGCAAAATGTCGATTTTCTGTGAAAAGCAAGTGGTTTTGTCGATGTTTCCTTGCCCCTCCTGGGAATAAGTTTCATCAATTGACAGGACACCTCGTGTGATTGAGCTCTTTGATCTCTCTGTAATTCAGCAATGAGGACAAAGAGCTGGTTTTCACAGAATGCAGTTGGTTTAAAACCAAACTCACCCCAGATGGGACTTGAACCCACAATCCCTGGCTTAGGAGGCCAGTGCCTTATCCATTAGGCCACTGGGGCTGCACACTATTTGTGTTTGGGGCTTGTGACCTGCCCCTTTGTCTCTATGGATTCACTTCCAAACTTGAGGCCTTTTTATTCACAATCACATTGTGTCAATTCCAAAGATCCCAGCAATGATGTGACAGGATCTGATTTGCTCTTGTGTGTTGGACATTGGAGTATTTTGAATTGGAGCAATGTGATTTGCCCCATGGCTCTCGGACTAAATATGACGATTAGTGAAGAGGAGTGCCCCACGATTACAAATCGTCCAATCAAATTAAAATGTCTGCAACTAAAAATAAAATTAACCAATGATCTGGTTCCTTTCGTTAGTGACACAGTTGCTGTCCTGCGTCGCCCACGAAGGCTTCAAGTGTATTGGTGGAGCCCACGCGATCCCTCTCCAAGGTCACCCGGGTGTGTTGAAGGCCGTGGAACAGCGGCCAGCAGTCAGAACAATCCTCCATGTGGATGCTTCCAGTGGATGGTGGTTTTAGCCTGGCCCAGGAACATCCCCACCAGGGGTTCATCTGATCCGCTCACCCCCCGCCTCTCTCCCCCACCCTGTGCACTGGGTGCCCGAAGACAAGTACTTCAAGGTAACTAAAACTTGAGGCGCAGCCCCTTTAAATAGTGAACCAGGGGTTGCAACCTCCGGTACTGTAAATAAAGATAATGTATATCTTCATCCAACCCACAAAATGGACAAGTGGCCGGGTATCTGTGAAATGGCCGAGGAGAATGTTCATGCAACCCTCTCCACCCCAGGTCTCCAATGGTGCAGAGGAGGAACCCCAAATACAGGGCTTTCCTGAGGGGACACTCGCCTCTGCTGGCCAGCAGGATATTACCCGAGGGCATGTCGGGACGGAAGGCGAGGGAGAGTATGCAGCAGTGACCTATTCAGGAAATCCCTCCACTCAGAGCAGAATGGCCCCAAGGGAATCTTCGAGAGATGCCTCAATTTGGAAGGCCGATGTTTCCAGGGGAGGCTTTGGAGCCTCACACCGATGAGCACCTCCGCCCGAATATGGGTGAGATTCACCGGAATCGCTCCATATGGCTGAGCCTCCTCGACACACTCAACTGAGTCAGGGTCAATTGTGATTTTAGCGCCTGGATGGCTTTGGCTACAGGCCAGATGTAATTGTCAGCTCATCGGCTGCTGGAATCCTCATCCATGGCCTTGTCACCTCCAATCTTAACTATTCGAATGCTCTCCTGGCCGGCCTCCCATCTTCCACCCTCTGTAAACTTAAGCTGATCCAAAACTCTGCTGCCCGTATCCGAACTCACACCAAGTCCCGTTTTCCCATCACCCCTGTGCACACTGACCTACTTTGGCTCCCGGTCCAGTAACACCTCGATTTTAAGATTGTCATCCCTGTTTTTAAATCCTTCCATGACCTCGCCCCTCCCTATCTCTGTAACCTGTAACCTCCTACTCTGAGATCTCTGCGCTCCTCCAATCCTTGCCTCTTTCAGATCCCCGATTTTAATCGCTCCATCGTTGGCGGCCGTGCCTTCAGCTGCCTCGGATCGAACCTCTGGAATTCCCTCCCTCAACCTCTCTGCCTCTCCACCTCTCTCTCCTCCTTTAAGACGCTCCTTAAAACCTACCACTTTGATCAAGCTTTTGATCACCTGTTCTAATATCTCCTTTTGTGTCTTGGTGTCAATTTTTGTCTCATTCCACTCCTGTGAAGTGCTTTGGGACATTTTACTACAGTAAGGATGCGATATAAATACAAGGTGTTTTTGTTGTTGATGTTGGAGCAGGTAATAACTCTGACGGTATCCAGCCTGCTGACCCACTGCCCAGTACATCCCAGACTCTGTTTACCTTCGCAGCAAGGGCTCTCCTCTCCACCACCTTTGTGTCACTGAAACTGATCATGTGTAGATGGGTTTATGGAAGAGTAGCTCAGACAGAATGGCCAATACCTCAGACTGGGCAGAAATCCTGCTGGATCTCTTCGCAACTCCCTGGATAAGACAGGCAGCTCCTGGAAGGATGTACGTATTCCTTGCAGTTTTATGAAAAAGAGCTGCCTGTCATAATTTAGGCTGTGCGTCTGGCAGAAAAAGATTGTCACCAGCGCACAGCACTTTGGATGAACTTCCGTGTGCAGCACCTGAAGGTGGAAAGTTCCAAGCTGGGTGTGGCTGCACATGAGTCTCAGAACCAGAGCAGAGACCCAGTGTCTCCGACTGAGTTTCCACTGAATCTTGGTGACAAATTCAGGGGGGAGGGATCAAAGTGAGAAACTGGAATCAAAAGATAGTGGTCACCTGTTGGTTTATGACCAATGCACTTCTCCCAATTGATTGTTGTGAAGGATGCAAATACAAATATACAACATCTTTGAAGGTGGCAGGACAAGTGGATAAGGCTGTTAAAAAAGCACAGGGGATCCTTGGCTTTATAAATAGAGGCATAGAGTAGAAAAGCAAGGAATTTACACTGAACTTTTATAAATTACTGGTTAGGCCTCAGCTGTAATATTGTGTTCAATTCTGGGCACCACACTTTAGGAAGGATGTCAAGGCCTTCGAGAGGGTGCAGAGGAGATTTATTGGAATGGTACCAGGGATGGGGGACTTCAGTTATGGGGAGAGACTGGAGAAGCTGGGATTGTTCTCATTAGAACAGAGAAGTTTAAAGGGAGATTTAATCGAGGTGTTCAAAATCATGAAGGATTTTGATAGAGTGGATAGGGAGAAATTATTTCCACTGGCAGGAGGGTCGGTAACCAGAGGACACAGAGTGAAGATAATTGGCAAAATCTCCAGGGGGGAAATGAGGAGAATTTTTTTACTCAGTGAGTTGTTGTGATCTGGAATGCACGGCCTGAAAGGGCGGTGGAAGCAGATTCAATAATAACTTTCAAAAGGGAATTGGATAAATACTTGAAAAGGAGAAATTTGCAGGGCCACAGGGAATGAGCAGGGGAATGGGACTAATTGGAGAGCTCTTTCAAAGAGCCAGCAAAGGCACGATGGGCTGAATGGCCTCCTCCTGCGCTGTATGATTCTATGACATGACAGAGTTCACCTGCTGGCACTTGCACACCCTCCGCAAGGCAATGGGATCCCTCACCGTGAGGAGTGCATCATCGGAGGGAGAGGAATCTCTCACTGGCTCCTCTCTGGGTTCTGGGCCAGACAGGGAGCAGCAGCCTGGGCCCCCCCACCCCGCCCCTCCTTTTGCAGTGTGACTCAAGCATCAGGCATGTGGAGATAAAACCATGCCTGACACAAAGCCCGGAGACAGGGAAAGGAACCGTTCCCTTCACCACCACCACTGCCCAACCCAGCCAAGGGGGGAAACCTATTTACATCCATGACCAGGTCAAGCACATCCTGGGAGAGGTCAACCAGGGCCAAGGTAGGAACATCTTGACTTCAACACTTTTCAGTGTACAGACTCAAGCACCCTGGGTTCATAGTCTGAAAACCCTAAGTGCAGAGATGTCAACACTTTAAGAGCACTAAGGACGATTTACCAAGGAAACAGACAAATCCTTAATTTCTCACTGAGGAGCTCCCTGGGGTTTACCACTCAGTCTACGAGTGAATTTTTTTATATTCATTCATGGGATGTGGGTGTCGCTGGCAAGGCCAGCATTTATTGCCCATCCCTAATTGCCCTTGAGAAGGTGGTGGTGAGCCGCCTTCTTGAACCGCTGCAGTCCGTGTGGTGATGGTTCTCCCACAGTGCTGTTAGGAAGGGAGTTCCAGGATTTTGACCCAGCGACGATGATGGAACGGCGATATATTTCCAAGTCAGGATGGTGTGTGACTTGGAGGGGAACGTGCAGGAGGTGTTGTTCCCATGTGCCTGCTGCTCTTGTCCTTCTAGGTGGTAGAGGTCGTGGGCGTAGGAGGTGCTGTCGAAGAAGCCTTGGCGAGTTGCTGCAGTGTATCCTGTGGATGGTACACACTGCAGCCACAGTGCGCCGGTGGTGAAGGGAGTGAATGTTTAGGGTGGTGGATGGGGTGCCAATCAAGCGGGCTGCCTTGTCCTGGATGGGTGTTGAGCTTCTTGAGTGTTGTTGGAGCTGCACTCATCCAGGCAAGTGGAGAGTATTCCATCACACTCCTGACTTGTGCCATGTAGATTGTGGAAAGGCTTTGGGGAGTTAGGAGGTGAGTCACTCGCCACAGAATACCCAGCCTCTAACCTGCTCTTGTAGCCACAGTATTTATGTGGCTGGTCCAGTTAAGTTTCTGGTCAATGGTGACCCTCAGGATGTTGATGGTGGGGGACTTGGCAATGGTAATGCCGTTGAATGTCAAGGGGAGGTGGTTAGACTCTCTCTTGTTGGAGATGGTCATTGCCTGGCACTTGTCTGGCATGAATTTCCTATTTTGTTTGTTACTTATCAGCCCAAGACAGGATGTTGTCCAAGTTTTGCTGCATGCAGACACGGACTACTTCATTATCTGAGGGGTTGCAAATGGAACTGAACACTGTGCAGTCATCAGCAAACATCCTCGTTTCTGACCTTATGATGGAGGGAAGGTCATTGATGAAGCAGCTGAAGATGGTTGGGCCTAGGACACTGCCCTGAGGAACTCTTGTAGCAATGTCCTGGGGCTGAGATGATAGGCCTCCAACAACCACTAACATCTTCCTTTGTGCTAGGTATGACTCCAGCCACTGGAGAGTTTTCCCCCTGATTCCCATTGACTTCAATTTTACTAGGGCTCCTTGGTGCCACACTCAGCAAATGCTGCCTTGATGTCAAGGGCAGTCACTTTCACCTCATATCACCTCTGGAATTCAGCTCTTTTGTCCATGTTTGGACCAAGGCTGTAATGAGGTCTGGAGCCGAGTGGTCCTTGGCGGAACCCAAATTGAGCATCGGTGAGCAGGTGCCGCTTGATAGCACTGTCGACGGCACCTTCCATCACTTTGCTGATGATTGAGAGTAGACTGATGGGACGGTAATTGGCCCGATTGGATTTGTCCTGCTTTTTGTGGACAGGACATACCTGGGCAATTTTACGCATTGTTGGGTTGATGCCAGTGTTGTAGCTGTACTGGAACAGCTTGGCTAGAGGCGCAGCTAGTTCTGGAGCACAAGTCTTCAGTACTGCAGCCGGGATATTGTCAGGGCCCAGTAGCCTTTGCTGTATCCAGTGCACTCAGCCGTTTCTTCATATCACGTGGAGTGAATCGAATTGGCTGAAGACTGGTTTCTGTGATGGTGGGGATATCGGGAGGAGGCCAAGATGGATCATCCACTTCTGGCTGAAGATGGTTGCAAACGCTTCAACCTTGTCTTTTGCAGTCATGTGCTGGACTCTGTCATCATTAAGGATGGGGATGTTCGCAGAGCCTCCTCCTCCCGTTAGTTGTTTAATTGTCCACCATCATTCATGACTGGATGTGGCAGGACTGCAGAGCTTTGATCTGATCCGTTGGTTGTGGCATCTCTTCGCTCTGTCTATAGCATGTTGCTTCTGCTGTTTAGCATGCATGTCGTCCTGAGTTGTTGCTTCACCAGGTTGGCACCTCATTTTTTGGTACACCTGGTGCTGCTCCTGGCATGATCTTCTACACTCCTCATTGAACCAGGGTTGATTCCCCTGCCTTATTAGTAATGGTAGAGTGAGGAATATGCCGGGCCATAAGGTTACAGATTGTGCTGGAATACAATTCTGCTATTGCTGATGGCCCACAGCGCCTCATGGATGCCCAGATTTGAGCTGCTTGATCTGTTCTGAATCTATCCCATTTAGCACGGTGTAAGTGCCACACAACACGTCGGATGGTGTCCTCAGTGCGAAGACGGGACCTCATCTCCAACGAGGACTGTGTGGTGGTCACTCCTACCAATACTGTCATGGGACAGATAGATTGGTGAGGACGAGGTCAAGTAAGCTTTTTCCCCTACGTTTTGGTTCGCTCACCACCTGCCGCAGGCCCAGTGTGGCAGCTGTGTCCTTCAGGACCTGGCCAGCAGTGGTGCTACCGAGCCACCCTTGGTGATGGACATTGAAGTCCCTCCATCCAGAGTACATTCTGTGCCCTTGCTGCTTCTCAATATGGAGGAGGACTGATTCATCAGCTGAGGGAGGGCGATAGGTGGTAATCACCACAGCAGGAGGTTCCACTGAGCCCATGTTTGACCTGATGCCATTAGATTTCAGGGGAATTCGGAGTCAATCTTCTGGACTCCCAGGGCCACTCCCTCCTGACTGTATATCACTGCATCGCTCCCTCTGGTCGATCTGTCCTGCCGGTGGAACAGGGCGTACCCAGGGATGGTGATGGAAGAGTCTGGGACGTTGCCTGAAAGGTATGATTCTGTGAGTGTGGCTATTGCTTGACCAGTTTGTGGGACAGCTCTCCCAATTTTGGCACAAGCCCCCCCAATGTTCGTGAGGAGGAACTTTGCAGGGTCGACTGGGCTTGGTTTGCTTTTGTCGTGTTTCGGTGCCTCGTCGTCCGTTCAGTTTTATTCTTATTTCAACTTTTTTTCCAGTGAGATTTTACAACTGAGTGGCTTGTTCAGCCATTTCAGAGGGCAATTAAGAATCAACCACATTGCTGTGGATCTGGAGTCACATGTAGGCCAGACCGGGTAAGGACGGCAGGTTCCATTGGGTTTTTGTGACAATCCGGTAGTTTCATGGCCACCATTACTACTAGTAGTACTTTAATTCCAGATAATATTTAATTAATTGAATTTAAATTCCCCAGCGGCCGTGGTGGGATTTGAACTCATGACTCCAGATTATTCGTCCATATCCCTGGATTACTAATCCAGTAAAACAACCACCATGCCCGTTAGTGCAAAAACAATGTCAATGTTTGCCCCACCGAACTGCCTTCCATCACCCAGTACCTATTGAACATGAGTTCACCTTCCCAACACCCAGTTAGGATGCCCACAAGTTACTGAGTGAATGAATTAACCCTTTCTTGCCATATCGTCACAGAAGTCAGACAAGTCTTGCACTAACAATTGTTTATTAACTTCAAATCATGATTAGCAATAATCAAACATTGAGATGCAAATAATTAGTAGATAGGATTATTAACAAAATGAATAGCAGGCACTTCAGTGATATTACAATAATTCAGCATTAACTGGGTCGCTGCTTATCAAATAGTCGTTGAGATCATTGCCTGAGATTGATATAAATTGGTGAAATGAATTGAGGAGTAAACTCCTTAGTTAGCTGGCAAGTTAACAGCATTAGATAGCTAGTCTATTGGATAGATGATAGTGTGTGTGCTGGTGGTTAGCAATGTTTCCAGAACTTGTATGAATTGTATTGATCAGCTGCTTGGTTAAACTGGTCGTCTTCACTTGGGACAATGGTATTGGCTTGTGGGATGTTGAGGTGATCAGCCTCCTTGTGTTGAGGTGTTCTCCGTTCCTCATGGATCCTCTGTCCTTTGGGCAAATCGACCTTACGCAGTGATAGCAGTATCCGGACTAGGTGGAGAAGAGATAGGAGTGAGGGAGGTGAGAGAAGGTGAAAGTGGAGAACAGAAACTGAAGTTGAAGAGAGAGAGAGAGATGAATGGAAGGGAGAGAGTGAAACAGACAGCAAGGAGGTGAAAGAGAGACACAGAAGCAGAGAGGAAGATACGCAAAGTGAGGGGGGAGAACGATGAAACTGGAAAAAAAGAGGCAAAGATGGAGGAGAGGGAGAGAGCAAGAAACAGAAATGGAGGAAGAGAGAAAAATGAATGTGAGGGAGGTGAGGGGGCGATGGAAGTGAAGGTGAGGGTCCAGCATTGAGGAGAGAGATATGAAAGGAGTGAGAGAGAAATAGAAGAAGAGGAGAGAGCAATAATAAGTGGAGGAGGAGAAAGAGAAATAGAAGTGAAAAAGAAAGTGAGAAACAGAATTGGAGGAGGAGAGAGAAAAACAGAAGTGAAGGAGGAGAAAATAAAAAATAGAATGGTGGAGAGAGAAACATAAGTGACGGAGGAAAAAGTGAGAAACAGAATGGGGCAGGAAAGAGAGAAAGTGAGAAATAGAATGTTGGAGGAGAAGAAAGTGGGAAATAGAAGTGGAAGAGGAGAAAGAGAAAGAGAAATGGGAGAGAAGAGAGAAACATAATGGTTGAGGAGAAGAAGGTGGGAGCAGCTGTGGAGAAGATGGTGAGAAACAGAAGTGGAGAAGAGAGAGAAACAAAGCAGTGAATCAGAGTGAGACTTTACTACACCCAGTATCCTCAGCTAGAGGAGGGAGAAAGACTGAGGGGGAGTTGGTGGGATGACATCACTTGCCAGAAATATCGACAGTCCTGCCTGACATGCCCCCGTGCCTGGATCGTGCATTGTCAGGGTAACATCCTGGTGGAGAGAGGAACATAGGAACAGGAGGAGGCCATTCAGCCCCTTGAGCCTACTCCACCATTCAATTAGATCATGGCTGATCTGTATCTTATCTCCATCTGCCCGTCTTAGTTCCCTAACCCTCAATACCCTCACCGAACAAAAATCGATCAATCTCAGTTTTGTAATTTTCAATTGACCCTCAGCCTGAACAGCTTTTATGGGGGAGAGAGTTCCAGATTTCCACCACCCTTTTGTGAAGGTGGGATCAGCGATCGGGAGTGGGAGGGGGACAGCGATCGGGAGAGGGAGGGGGGCAGCGATCGGGAGAGGGAGGGGGACAGCGATCGGGAGAGGGAGGGGGACAGCGATCGGGAGAGGGAGGGGGACAGCGATCGGGAGAGGGAGGAGAACATCAATCGGGAGAGGGAGGGGGACTGAGATCGGGGGACATTCGAGAGGGGAGCGGGCGGCAGTGGTTGTACTTTGGTGCCGAGACGAACCCTCCTGCACCTCCTGGTTCCACATTCAGGTAAGTATATTTAAAAATTGACCTTTTTGATGGCGGCCCTTTAAGGACCCCTGGTTAGGCCGCACTTAGACCAGATTTTCCTGAATACAACCGGCGGGAACAGTACGAATGGGGGGGATGGTTAAGATGGGGAGAGCTCGGACTGTGTTTCCGACATATTCCCACACATCTTAACTTGACTAAATTCAGGCACGGGAAGTTTGCCTGCCCCAGAGGAAAGAGAGGTGGGAGAGGGGGGCTGGTCGGCCCAGACCAAAATCTAACCCACAGATTTCATGCCACAGCCTGAAAGCTGTGAGAATGACATAGAAATTACAACACAGAAACTGGGCGTTGGCCCCAACCAGTCGGTGCTGGTCTTGATCCCCCACACGAGCAGTATCCTAATCCCATGTGTCCGCCCTATCCCTTCGTTCCCCTTTCCATCAATCACCTGTCTAACCTGTTCTTAAATGTTGACACCATCCCTGCTGCAATCACTGTCTCCAGTAGTGTATCCACCATAACCCACAGCCTCACAGCCCTCTGTGCAAAAACCTTTCTGCTGCTCTCTGTCCTCAATCTCTTCCATTTAATCCTGTATCTCGATTCACCATTACCTCTTGCCTTAAACCCGCTATTCCATGAACTTTTTCTATAACCTTATCTACTTGAGGTGCTGCTTTTAATGTCTTGTGAGGTTGAAGCAGATATTGCTGGTACCTTTTGTATTTGGTTATTTTAAAAGCTGTTTTCCTGACCCAGGATGCAGTGATCAACCTGAAGTCTGTCCAAGAACTCGCCAAAGACCTGGGCTTTGAATGGACCATTGTGGCTTCCGAGCTGGGATTCACAAGGGCGGAGATCGGCCGTTTTCACACGGCCTCTGTTCAGAAAAAGGTGCAAGCAAAGAAAATGTTAGAGAGCTGGTATGTCGAAAGCTCCATCACTAAAAATGAATAGTCTTAAGGAGTGGGATCTCACTAATGTTTCTGAGCTAGCATTTAATGCAATGACCCTCTCACCGTTCTGATATTGTACGCAGCTCTCCAAACCGGCAGACAATGGGCCGTCTCCCAATGTACATGGTGACTGGGTGAGGTGCTGAGTGCGTAGTGACAGGCATGGAGGAGAAACACTTGCATTTATATAGCACCTTTCATGGCCTCGGGACATCCCACAGCACTTCAATGAAGTACGTTTCAAGTGTAGTCACTTCAAAGTGAAGTTGTAACGACACCAAATAAGGGGGTAGAGTTAATACTGAGGAGGATGGGAGAAAATACAAGAAGACATCAATAAACTTGCAGAATGGGCGTGTAATTGGCAAATGAATTTCCATATACATTAAGTGTGAGGTGGTACATTTTGGGAGGAAGAATAAAGAGGCCACCTACTCCTTGGAAAATCAGAGTCTAAATGGGGTCGAGGAGCAGAGGGATCTGGGGGTCCAGATACACAAATCACTAAAAGTGACAACAGAGGTTAATAAGGCCATAAAAAAGGCAAATCAAGCACAAGAATTAATTTTCAGCGGAATAGAACTGAATAGCAGAGAAGTTATGTTAAACATGTATAGAACCTTTGATGGATCACACTTGGAGTACTGAGAACAGTCCTGGTCTCCATATTATGAAAAGGATATCGAGGCATTGGAGAAGGTGCAAAAAAGATTTATTCGGCTGATACCAGAACTGAGAGGTTATACCAATCAGGAAAGATTGAACAAGCTGGGCTCTTTGGAAAAGAGAAGACTGAGGGGTGACCTGATAGAGGTCTTTATGGTGATGGGATGGCTTGATAGTATAGATGTAGAGAAAATGTTTCCACTTGCAGGGAGACCAGAACTAGGGGCCATAAATATAAGATAGTCACCAATAAATCCATAAAGGAATTCAGGAGAAACATCTTTCCCCAGAGAGTGGTTAGAATGTGGAACTCGCTACCACAAGGAGTAGTTGAGGCGGCTAGTCTAGATACATTTAAGTGGAAACTAGATAAACACATGAGGGAGAAAGGAATAGAAGGATATGCTGATAGGGTTAGATGAAGAAGGGTGGGAGGAGACTCATGTGGAGCATAAACACCAGCATGGACCTGTTGGGCCGAATGGCCTGTTTCTGTGCTGTACATTCTATGTAATTCTATGTAATGTAGGAAATGTGGCAGCTAATTTACACACAGCAAGATCCCACAAACAGCAATGAGATAAATAAATAGATGATCTATTTTTTTTGTGGTTTTGGTTGAGGGATAAATATTGTCCCGGACACTGGGGAGAACTCCCCTGCTCTTCTTAGAAATAGTTCCATGGGTTCTTTTACATCCACCTGAGAGGGCAGACAAGGCCTCGGTTTAACGATTCATCCAAAAGACGGCACCTCCGGGCAGATGAAAATTTAATGTTGGTTGTTTTTCTTTTCCCAGAGGACGTTGGACCAGTGGAACAGGTTGCCGGCTCGTGTGGTGAACACTGATAGAAACTTGGAACATAGAAAATAGGAGCAGAGTTGGCTATTCAGCCCTTCGAGCCTGCTCCTCCATTCAATATGATCATGGCTGATCCTCTATCTCAATACCATATTCCCGTTCTCTCCCCATACTCCTTGATGCCTTTTGTGTCTAGAAATCTATCTTGCTCCTTCTTAAATATATTCAGTGACTTGGCCTCCACAGCCTTCTGTGGTAGAGAATTCCACAGGTTCACCACCCTCTGAGTGAAGAAACTTCTCCTCATCTCAGTCCAAAAGGTCCTACCCCGTATTCTGAGACTGTGACCCCTCGTTCTGGACCCTCCCAGCCAGGGGAAACATCCTCCCTGCATCCAGTCTGTCTAGCCCTGTCAGGATTTTATATGTTTCAATGAGATCCCCTCTCATTCTTTTAAACTGAAGTGAATGCAGGCCGAGTCGACCCAATCTCTCCTCACAGGACAGTCCTGCCAATCCAGGAATCAGTCTGGTGAACCTTCGCTGCACTCCCTCTATGGCAAGTATCTCCTTTCTTAGGTAAGGAGACCAAAACTGCACACAATACACCAGGTGTGGTCTCACCAAGGCCCTGTATAACTGCAGTGAGACATCCTTGCTCCTGTACTCAAATCCTCTTGTAATGAAGGCCAACATACCATTTGCTTTCCTAATTGCTGCTGCACCTCCATGTTTGGTTTCAGTGACTGGTGTACAAGGACACCCAGGTCCCTTTGTACATCAACATTCCCCAATCTATCACCATTTAAAAAATACGCTGCCTTTCTGTTTTTCCTTCCGAAGTGGATAACTTCACATTTATCCACATGTTACTGCATCTGCCATGTATTTGCCCACTCACTCAACTTGTCTAAATCGCCTTGAAGCCTCTTTGCATCCTCCTCACAACTCACGATCCCACCTAGTTTTGTATCATCAGCTAACATGGAAATATTACATTTGGTTCCCTCATCCAAATCATTGATATATATTGTGAATAGCTGGGGCCTAAGCACTGATCCCTGCGGTAACCCACCTGTCACTGCCTGCCACCCCGAAAAAGATCCGTTTATTCCTACTCTCTGTTTCCTGTCTGTTAAACAATTTTCAATGCATGCCAGTATATTCCCCCCAATCCCATGTGCTTTAATTTTGCACACTAACCTCTTATGTGGGACTTTATCAAAGGCCTTCTGAAAATCCAAATAAACCACATCCACTGGTTCTCCCTTATCTATTCTACCAGTTACATCCTCAAAAAACTCCAGTAGGTTTGTCAAACATGATTTCCCTTTCATAAATCCATGTTGACTGTGTCTAATCCCATTGATATTTTCTAAGTGTCCTGTTATCACATCCTTTATAATAGTCTTACATTTTCCCTACTACTGATGTTAGACTAACCGGTCTGTACTTCTTCTTACTGGTCCCTTGGTTCCCTCGCATTTCTGGGAAGTTATTTGTGTCCTCTTCCATGAAGACAGAACCAAAGTATTTGTTTAATTGCTCTGCCATTTCCTTGGTCCCCAATATAAATTCTCCCATTTCTGACTGTAGGAGACCTACATTTGTCTTCACTAATCTTTTTCTTTTTACATACTTGGAGAAGCTTTTACAGTCCACTTTTATGTTCCTTGCAAGTTTACTCTCATACTCTATTTTTCCCCTCTTAATCAATCTCTTGGTCCTTTTTTGCTGAATTCTAAACTGCTCCCAATCCTCAGGCTTCTTACTTTTTCTGGCAACTTTATATGACTCCTCTTTGGATCTAATACTATCCTTAATTTCTTTTGTTGGATGGGCTGTGTTTGTGGTGTCAGCTGTGGCTCAGTCAGTAACTATTTGTGCCTTTATGTCTGACAAAGTCATGAGTTCATTGTCCCACTTTCGTGCATTACCGAGAGAGTGTTGTGCTGTCTTTCATGTAAGGTGTTTGTAAAAGATCACATGACATTATTTTGGAGTGCTCCCCAGTGTCCTGGTCAATATTCATCTCTCAACCAACATCACTAGAACAGATTATCTGGCCATTTCCTCATTGATGTTTGTGGGATCTTGCTGTGTGCAAATTGGCTGCTGCGTTTCCGACATTGCGACAGTTACCAAACTTCAAAACTACTTCATTGGCTGTAAAGTGCTTTGGGACATCCTGAGGTTGTGAAAGGAGCTATATAAATGCAAGTTCTCTTAAAAAAAACAAAATTTCCTCAAAGTCCTGTTTCTAGGACCTCGGGTGGAGAACACCTCGTTGAAGAGTTAGTTATCCTGTAATATAAGTCAGGGTCTATGTGATCTCCTGGGCTAGTTTTGATCACCTTTGGATATCACAGAGGAATTTTCCAGATTTTATTTCCCTAATTGTCCTACATTTTTAATCTGTTTTTTCACCTCTCCCAGGGAATTACACGGCTCTGGGTGGGTGGGGAGTATCTGTATCGAGATGCATCGGGCAGCACAACTTCATGGGATAGGCTAGATTGACCAGTTGGTCTTTTCCTGTCTGTCACTTTCCTGCACTTAACTGACTCCCAAACTCATTGCCTTCCCCATTAGGCCACTGGGGTCACAGCTACTACCACAGCCTTTGTGCAATTGGTCATTGCTCTACGCTCTCATAACATTCTGTTCTTGTCGACATTCACTTTGTTTTTATCAATAAATATATCTGCCAATTCCACACACTTCAGCAATGATTGGTAGCAGTTGTGAACACTTTTGATTCCTGAAAATGTAGACAAGAGTTCCGGTCTCTGAATGGTGGGTTGACATCCGGTGGGGTACTCGTGTCTGATGGGAGCAGAGTAACGACCCCCCCCATCATAT